>NC_071579.1:10823937-11145187 GCF_024509145.1 Vidua macroura
TGGCACTGTCAGAACAGCACAGGTTTGTGGTGGGGGCAGCTTGGGTCTTTGTGACATCCTTGATCATTTGGATTTGTGGGGGGCGGCCGGCCACTCAGGGCCACAGGTCCCCGGAGACAAAGACCGGCCCTTTTCCCTGGGAAAGAAAAGTGGCCAGCCCAGTTTCCTGATGTCAGTTTGTAGGGTTCCATTGGGAGTGTCTGGGTAGCACATGTTTGAAGTCAGGGCATGTTTCATCTGGGACATATCCTCAATTGTTTGGATTTTTTGGGGGCGGCTGGCCACCAAAAGTCACAGGCACCTGGAGACAAATTTTGGCCATTTTCCCTGGGAAAGAAAAGTGGCCAGCCCAGTTTCCTGATGCCAGTTTTTAGGGTTCCATTGGCACTGTCAGGGCAGCACAGGTTTGAGGTGGGGGCACGTTGGACCTGGGAGCCATCCTCGATCGTTCGGAGTTTTTGGGGGCAGCCGGCAACTGAGGGTCACAGGGCCCTGAAGAAAAAGACTGGCCCTTTTCCCTGGGAAATAAAAGTTGCTAGGCCTGGTTCCTAATGCCAGCTTGTAGGGTTCCATTGGGACTGTCCGGGTAGCACATGTTTGAGTTCAGGGCATGTTGCGTCTGGGACACATCCTCGATCGTTTGGATTTTTTGGGGGCGGCCGGCCACCAATGGTCCCAGGACCCTGGAGACGAATTTTGGCCCTTTTCCCTGGGAAAGAAATGTGGCCAGCCCAGGTTCCTGATGTCAGTTTGTAAGGTTCCCTTGGCACTGTCAGAACAGCAGGGGTTTGTGGTGGGGACAGCTTGGGTCTTTGTGACATCCTTTATCGTTTGGATTTTTTGGATGCGGCCGGCCACTCAGGGTCACAGGCCCCTGGAGACAAATTTCGGCCCTTTTCCCTGGGAAAGAAAAGTGGCCAGCCCATGTTCCTGATGCTAGTTTGTAGGGTTCCATTGGCACTGTCAGAACAGCACAGGTTTGTGGTGGGGGCAGCTTGGGTCTTTGTGACATCCTTGATCGTTTGGATTTGTGGGGGGCGGCCGGCCACTCAGGGCCACAGGCCCCCGGACACAAAGATCGGCCCTTTTCCCTGGGAAAGAAAAGTGGCCAGCCCAGTTTCCTGATGTCAGTTTGTAGGGTTCCATTGGGAGTGTCTGGGTAGCACATGTTTGAGGTCAGGGCATGTTGTATCTGGGACATATCCTCAATTGTTTGGATTTTTTGGGGGCGGCTGGCCACCAAAGGTCACAGGCCCCTGGAGACAAATTTTGGCCCTTTTCCCTGGGAAAGAAAAGTGGCCAGCCCAGGTTCCTGATGCCAGTTTGTAGGGTTCCCTTGGCACTGTCAGGGCAGCACAGGTTTGAGGTGGGGGCAGCTTGGATCTGGGAGCCATCCTCGATCGTTCGGAGTTTTTGGGGACAGCCGGCAACTGAGGGTCACAGGCCCCTGAAGAAAAAGACCGGCCCTTTTCCCTGGGAAATAAAAGTTGCTAGGCCAGGTTCCTAATGCCAGTTTGTAGGGTTCCATTGGGACTGTCAGGGCAGCACAGGTTTGAGGTGGGGGCACGTTGGATCTGGGACACATCCTCGATCGTTTGGATTTTTTGGAGGTGTCCGACCACTCACAGCCACAGGCCCCTGGAGCCAAATTTCAGCCCTTTTCCTTGGGAAAGAAAAGTGACCAGCCCAGGTTCCTGATGTCAGTTTGTAGGGTTCCATTGGGACTGTCAGGGCAGCGCAGGTTTGAGGTGGGGGCACGTTGGATCTGGGACACATCCTTGATCGTTTGGATTTTTTGGAGGTGTCCGACCACTCACAGCCACAGGCCCCTGGAGCCAAATTTTAGCCATTTTCCCTGGGAAAGAAAAGTGGCCAGCCCAGGTTCCTGATGTCAGTTTGTAGGGTTCCCTTGGCACTGTCAGAACAGCAGAGGTTTGTGGTGGGGACAGCTTGGGTCTTTGTGACATCCTTGATCGTTTGGATTTGTGGGGGGCGGCCGGCCACTCAGGGCCACAGGGCCCCGGAGACAAAGACCGGCCCTTTCCCTGGGAAAGAAAAGTGGCCAGCCCAGTTTACTGATGTCAGTTTGTAGGGTTCCATTGGGAGTGTCTGGGTAGCACATGTTTGAGGTCAGGGCATGTTGTATCTGGGACATATCCTCAATTGTTTGGATTTTTAGGGGGCGGCTGGCCACCAAAGGTCACAGGCCCCTGGAGACAAATTTTGGCCCTTTTCCCTGGGAAAGAAAAGTGGCCAGCCCATGTTCCTGATGCCAGTTTGTAGGGTTCCATTGGGACTGTCAGGGCAGCACAGGTTTGAGGTGGGGGCACGTTGGATCTGGGACACATCCTTGATCGTTTGGATTTTTTGGAGGTGTCCGACCACTCACAGCCACAGGCCCCTGGAGACAAATTTCAGCCCTTTTCCCTGGGAAAGAAAAGTGGCCAGCCCAGTTTCCTGATGTCAGTTTGTAGGGTTCCATTGGCACTGTCAGGGCAGCACAGGTTTGAGGTGGGGGCAGCTTGGGTCTTTGTGACATCCTTGATCGTTTGGATTTTTTGGGTGCGGCCGGCCACTCAGGGCCACAGGCCCCCGGAGACAAAGACCGGCGGTTTTCCTTGGGAAAGAAAAGTGGCCAGCCCAGGTTCCTGATGTCAGTTTGTAGGGTTCCATTGGGAGTGTCTGGGTAGCAGATGTTTGAGGTCAGGGCATGTTGCATCTGGGACATATCCTCAATTGTTTGGATTTTTTGGGGGCGGCTGGCCACCAAAGGTCACAGGCCCCTGGAGACAAATTTTGGCCCTTTTCCCTGGGAAAGAAAAGTGGCCAGCCCAGGTTCCTGATGTCAGTTTGTAAGGTTCCCTTGGCACTGTCAGGGCAGCACAGGTTTGAGGTCGGGGCAGCTTGGGTCTGGGAGCCATCCTCGATTGTTCGGAGTTTTTGGGGACAGCCGGCAATTGAGGGTCACAGGCCCCTGAAGAAAAAGACTGGCCCTTTTCCCTGGGAAATAAAAGTTGCTAGGCCAGGTTCCTAATGCCAGTTTGTAGGGTTCCATTGGGACTGTCCGGGTAGCACATGTTTGAGTTCAGGGCATGTTGCGTCTGGGACACATCCTCGATCGTTTGGATTTTTTGGGGGTGGCCGGCCACCAATGGTCCCAGGCCCCTGGAGACAAATTTCAGCCCTTTTCCCTGGGAAAGAAAAGTGGCCAGCCCAGGTTCCTGATGTCAGTTTGTAGGGTTCCCTTGTAACTGTCAGAACAGCAGAGGTTTGTGGTGGGGGCAGCTTGGGTCTTTGTGACATCCTTGATCGTTTGGATTTTTTGGGTGCGGCCGGCCACTCAGGGCCACAGGGCCCCAGAGACAAAGACCGGCCCTTTTCCCTGGGAAAGAAAAGTGGCCAGCCCAGGTTCCTGATGTCAGTTTGTAGGGTTCCATTGGGACTGTCAGGGCAGCGCAGGTTTGAGGTGGGGGCACGTTGGATCTGGGACACATCCTTGATCGTTTGGATTTTTTGGAGGTGTCCGACCACTCACAGCCACAGGCCCCTGGAGACCAATTTCAGCCCTTTTCCCTGGGAAAGAAAAGTGGCCAGCCCAGGTTCCTGATGTCAGTTTGTAGGGTTCCCTTGGCACTGTCAGAACAGCACAGGTTTGTGGTGGGGGCAGCTTGGGTCTTTGTGACATCCTTGATCGTTTGGATTTGTGGGGGGCGGCCGGCCACTCAGGGCCACAGGCCCCCGGAGACAAAGACCGGCCCTTTCCCTGGGAAAGAAAAGTGGCCAGCCCAGTTTACTGATGTCAGTTTGTAGGGTTCCATTGGGAGTGTCTGGGTAGCACATGTTTGAGGTCAGGGCATGTTGCATCTGGGACATATCCTCAATTGTTTGGATTTTTTGGGGGCGGCAGGCCACCAAAGGTCACAGGCCCCTGGAGACAAATTTCAGCCCTTTTCCCTGGGAAAGAAAAGTGGCCAGCCCAGGTTCCTGATGCCCGTTTGTAGGGTTCCCTTGGCACTGTCAGGGCAGCACAGGTTTGAGGTGGGGGCAGCTTGGGTCTGGGAGCCATTTTCGATCGTTCGGAGTTTTTGGGGACAGCCGGCAACTGAGGGTCACAGGCCCCTGAAGAAAAAGACTGGCCCTTTTCCCTGGGAAATAAAAGGTGCTAGGCCAGGTTCCTAATGCCAGTTTGTAGGGTTCCATTGGGACTGTCCGGGTAGTACATGTTTCAGTTCAGGCCATGTTGCGTCTGGGACACATCCTCGATCGTTTGGATTTTTTGGGGGCGGCCGGCCACCAATGGTCCCAGGCCCCTGGAGACGAATTTCAGCCCTTTTCCCTGGGAAAGAAAAGTGGCCAGCCCAGGTTCCTGATGTCAGTTTGTAAGGTTCCCTTGGCACTGTCAGAACAGCAGAGGTTTGTGGTGGGGACAGCTTGGGTCTTTGTTACATCCTTGATGGTTTGGATTTTTTGGATGCGGCCGGCCACTCAGGGTCACAGGCCCCTGCAGAAAAAGACCGGCCCTTTTCCCTGGGAAAGAAAAGTGGCCAGCCCAGGTTCCTGATGCCAGTTTGTAGGGTTCCATTGGGACTGTCTGGGTAGCACAGGTTTGAGGTGGGGGCACGTTGGATCTGGGACACATCCTTGATCCTTTGGATTTTTTGGAGGTGTCCGACCACTCACAGCCACAGGCCCCTGGAGACAAATTTCAGCCCTTTTCCGTGGGAAAGAAAAGTGGCCAGCCCAGGCTCCTGATGTCAGTTTGTAGGGTTCCCTTGGCACTGTCAGAACAGCACAGGTTTGTGGTGGGGGCAGCTTGGGTCTTTGTGACATCCTTGATCGTTTGGATTTTTTGGGTGCAGCCGGCCGCTCACGGCCACAGGGCCCCAGAGACAAAGACCGGCCCTTTTCCCTGGGAAAGAAAAGTGGCCAGCCCAGGTTCCTGATGTCAGTTTGTAGGGTTCCATTGGGACTGTCAGGGCAGCGCAGGTTTGAGGTGGGGGCACGTTGGATCTGGGACACATCCTTGATCGTTTGGATTTTTTGGAGGTCTCCGACCACTCACAGCCACAGGCCCCTGGAGACAAATTTCAGCCCTTTTCCCTGGGAAAGAAAAGTGGCCAGCCCAGGTTCCTGATGTCAGTTTGTAGGGTTCTCTTGGAACTGTCAGAACAGCACAGGTTTGTGGTGGGGGCAGCTTGGGTCTTTGTGACATCCTTGATCGTTTGGATTTGTGGGGGGCGGCCGGCCACTCAGGGCCACAGGCCCCCGGAGACAAAGACCTGCCCTTTCCCTGGGAAAGAAAAGTGGCCAGCCCAGTTTCCTGATGTCAGTTTGTAGGGTTCCATTGGGAGTGTCTGGGTAGCACATGTTTGAGGTCAGGGTATGTTGCATCTGGGACATATCCTCAATTGTTTGGATTTTTTGGGGGCGGCAGGCCACCAAAGGTCACAGGCCCCTGGAGACAAATTTTGGCCCTTTTCCCTGGGAAAGAAAAGTGGCCAGCCCAGGTTCCTGATGCCAGTTTGTAGGGTTCCCTTGGCACTGTCAGGGCAGCACCGGTTTGAGGTGGGGGCAGCTTTGGTCTGGGAGCCATCCTCGATCGTTCGGAGTTTTTGGGGACAGCCGGCAACTGAGGGTCACAGGCTCCTGAAGAAAAAGACTGGCCCTTTTCCCTGGGAAATAAAAGTTGCTAGGCCAGGTTCCCAATGCCAGTCTGTAGGGTTCCATTGGGACTGTCCGGGTAGCACATGTTTGAGTTCAGGGCATGTTGCGTCTGGGACACATCCTCGATCGTTTGGATTTTTTGGGGGCGGCCGGCCACCAATGGTCCCAGGCCCCTGGAGACGAATTTTGGACCTTTTCCCTGGGAAAGAAAAGTGGCCAGCCCAGGTTCCTGATGTCAGTTTGTAAGGTTCCCTTGGCACTGTCAGAACAGCAGAGGTTTGTGGTGGGGACAGCTTGGGTCTTTGTGACATCCTTGATCGTTTGGATTTTTTGGATGCGGCCGGCCACTCAGGGTCACAGGCCCCTGCAGACAAAGACCGGCCCTTTTCCCTGGGAAAGAAAAGTGGCCAGCCCAGGTTCCTGATGCCAGTTTGTAGGGTTCCCTTGGCACTGTCAGGGCAGCACAGGTTTGAGGTGGGGGCACGTTGGATCTGGGAGCCATCCTCGATCGTTCGGAGTTTTTGGGGGCAGCCGGCAACTGAGGGTCACAGGCCCCTGAAGAAAAAGACTGGCCCTTTTCCCTGGGAAATAAAAGTTGCTAGGCCAGGTTCCTAATGCCAGTTTGTAGGGTTCCATTGGGACTGTCCGGGTAGCACATGTTTGAGTTCAGGGCATGTTGCGTCTGGGACACATCCTCGATCGTTTGGATTTTTTGGGGGTGGCCGGCCATCAATGGTCCCAGGCCCCTGGAGACAAATTTTGGCCCTTTTCCCTGGGAAAGAAAAGTGGCCAGCCCAGGTTCCTGATGTCAGTTTGTAAGGTTCCCTTGGCACTGTCAGAACAGCAGAGGTTTGTGGTGGGGACAGCTTGGGTCTTTGTGACATCCTTGATCGTTTGGATTTTTTGGATGCGGCCGGCCACTGAGGGTCACAGGCCCCTGGAGACAAATTTCGGCCCTTTTCCCTGGGAAAGAAAAGTGGCCAGCCCAGGTTCCTGATGTCAGTTTGTAGGGTTCCATTGGGACTGTCAGGGCAGCGCAGGTTTGAGGTGGGGGCACGTTGGATATGGGACACATCCTTGATCGTTTGGATTTTTTGGAGGTGTCCGACCACTCACAGCCACAGGCCCCTGGAGCCAAATTTCAGCCCTTTTCCCTGGGAAAGAAAAGTGGCCAGCCCAGGTTCCTGATGTCAGTTTGTAGGGTTCCATTGGGAGTGTCTGGGTAGCACATGTTTGAGTTCAGGGCATGTTGCATCTGGGACATATCCTCAATTGTTTGGATTTTTTGGGGGCGGCAGGCCACCAAAGGTCACAGGCCCCTGGAGACAAATTTTGGCCCTTTTCCCTGGGAAAGAAAAGTGGCCAGCCCAGGTTCCTGATGTCAGTTTGTAAGGTTCCCTTGGCACTGTCAGAACAGCAGAGGTTTGTGGTGGGGACAGCTTGGGTCTTTGTGACATCCTTGATCGTTTGGATTTTTTGGATGCGGCCGGCCACTGAGGGTCACAGGCCCCTGGAGGCAAATTTCGGCCCTTTTCCCTGGGAAATAAAAGTGGCCAGCCCATGTTCCTGATGCCAGTTTGTAGGGTTCCCTTGGCACTGTCAGAACAGCACAGGTTTGTGGTGGGGACAGCTTGGGTCTTTGTGACATCCTTGATCGTTTGGATTTGTGGGGGGCGGCCGGCCACTCAGGGCCACAGGGCCCCGGAGACAAAGACCGGCCCTTTCCCTGGGAAAGAAAAGTGGCCAGCCCAGTTTCCTGATGTCAGTTTGTAGGGTTCCATTGGGAGTGTCTGGGTAGCACATGTTTGATGTCAGGGCATGTTGCATCTGGGACATATCCTCAAATGTTTGGATTTTTAGGGGCGGCTGGCCACCAAAGGTCACAGGCCCCTGGAGACAAATTTTGGCCCTTTTCCCTGGGAAAGAAAAGTGGCCAGCACAGTTTCCTGATGCCAGTTTTTAGGGTTCCCTTGGCACTGTCAGGGCAGCACAGGTTTGAGGTGGGGGCCCGTTGGATCTGGGAGCCATCCTCGATCGTTCGGAGTTTTTGGGGGCAGCCGGCAACTGAGGGTCACAGGCCCCTGAAGAAAAAGACTGGCCCTTTTCCCTGGGAAATAAAAGTTGCTAGGCCAGGTTCCTAATGCCAGTTTGTAGGGTTCCATTGGGACTGTCCGGGTAGCACATGTTTGAGTTCAGGGCATGTTGCGTCTGGGACACATCCTCGATCGTTTGGATTTTTTGGGGGCGGCCGGCCACCAATGGTCCCAGGCCCCTGGAGACAAATTTTGGCCCTTTTCCCTGGGAAAGAAAAGTGGCCAGCCCAGGTTCCTGATGTCAGTTTGTAAGGTTCCCTTGGCACTGTCAGAACAGCAGAGGTTTGTGGTGGGGACAGCTTGGGTCTTTGTGACATCCTTGATCGTTTGGATTTTTTGGATGCGGCCGGCCACTGAGGGTCACAGGCCCCTGGAGGCAAATTTCGGCCCTTTTCCCTGGGAAAGAAAAGTGGCCAGCCCATGTTCCTGATGCCAGTTTGTAGGGTTCCATTGGGACTGTCAGGGCAGCACAGGTTTGAGGTGGGGGCACGTTGGATCTGGGACACATCCTTGATCGTTTGGATTTTTTGGAGGTGTCCGACCACTCACAGCCACAGGCCCCTGGAGACAAATTTCAGCCCTTTTCCCTGGGAAAGAAAAGTGGCCAGCCCAGCTTCCTGATGTCAGTTTGTAGGGTTCCATTGGCACTGTCAGGGCAGCACAGGTTTGAGGTGGGGGCAGCTTGGGTCTTTGTGACATCCTTGATCGTTTGGATTTTTTGAGTGCGGCCGGCCACTCAGGGCCACAGGCCCCCGGAGACAAAGACCGGCGGTTTTCCTTGGGAAAGAAAAGTGGCCAGCCCAGGTTCCTGATGTCAGTTTGTAGGGTTCCATTGGGAGTGTCTGGGTAGCACATGTTTGAGGTCAGGGCATGTTGCATCTGGGACATATCCTCAATTGTTTGGATTTTTTGGGGGCGGCTGGCCACCAAAGGTCACAGGCCCCTGGAGACAAATTTTGGCCCTTTTCCCTGGGAAAGAAAAGTGGCCAGCCCAGTTTCCTGATGCCAGTTTGTAGGGTTCCCTTGGCACTGTCAGGGCAGCACAGGTTTGAGGTGGGGGCAGCTTGGGTCTGGGAGCCATCCTCGATCGTTCGGAGTTTTTGGGGGCAGCCGGCAACTGAGGGTCACAGGCCCCTGAAGAAAAAGACTGGCCCTTTTCCCTGGGAAATAAAAGTTGCTAGGCCAGGTTCCTAATGCCAGTTTGTAGGGTTCCATTGGGACTGTCCGGGTAGCACATGTTTGAGTTCAGGGCATGTTGCGTCTGGGACACATCCTCGATCGTTTGGATTTTTTGGGGGCGGCCGGCCACCAATGGTCCCAGGCCCCTGGAGACGAATTTTGGCCCTTTTCCCTGGGAAAGAAAAGTGGCCAGCCCAGGTTCCTGATGTCAGTTTGTAAGGTTCCCTTGGCCCTGTCAGAACAGCAGAGGTTTCTTGTGGGGACAGCTTGGGTGTTTGTGACATCCTTGATCGTTTGGATTTTTTGGATGCGGCCGGCCACTCAGGGTCACAGGCCCCTGGAGACAAATTTCGGCCCTTTTCCCTGGGAAAGAAAAGTGGCCAGCCCAGGTTCCTGATGTCAGTTTGTAGGGTTCCCTTGGCACTGTCAGAACAGCACAGGTTTGTGGTGGGGGCAGCTTGGGTCTTTGTGACATCCTTGATCGTTTGGATTTGTGGGGGGCGGCCGGCCACTCAGGGTCACAGGCCCCTGCAGACAAAGACCGGCCCTTTTCCCTGGGAAAGAAAAGTGGCCAGCCCAGTTTCCTGATGTCAGTTTGTAGGGTTCCATTGGGAGTGTCTGGGTAGCACATGTTTGAGGTCAGGGCATGTTGCATCTGGGACATATCCTCAATTGTTTGGATTTTTTGGGGGCGGCTGGCCACCAAAGGTCACAGGCACCTGGAGACAAATTTTGGCCCTTTTCCCTGGGAAAGAAAAGTGGCCAGCCCAGTTTCCTGATGCCAGTTTGTAGGGTTCCCTTGGCACTGTCAGGGCAGCACAGGTTTGAGGTGGGGGCCCGTTGGATCTGGGAGCCATCCTCGATCGTTCGGAGTTTTTGGGGAGAGCCGGCAACTGAGGGTCACAGGCCCCTGAAGAAAAAGACTGGCCCTTTTCCCTGGGAAATAAAAGTTGCTAGGCCAGGTTCCTAATGCCAGTTTGTAGGGTTCCATTGGGACTGTCCGGGTAGCACATGTTTCAGTTCAGGGCATGTTGCGTCTGGGACACATCCTCGATCGTTTGGATTTTTTGGGGGCGGCCGGCCACCAATGGTCCCAGGCCCCTGGAGACGAATTTTGGCCCTTTTCCCTGGGAAAGAAAAGTGGCCAGCCCAGGTTCCTGATGTCAGTTTGTAAGGTTCCCTTGGCACTGTCAGAACAGCAGAGGTTTGTGGTGGGGACAGCTTGGGTCTTTGTGACATCCTTGATCGTTTGGATTTTTTGGGTGCGGCCGGCCACTCAGGGTCACAGGCCCCTGGAGACAAAGACCGGCCCTTTTCCCTGGGAAAGAAAAGTGGCCAGCCCATGTTCCTGATGTCAGTTTGTAGGGTTCCATTGGGACTGTCCGGGTAGCACATGTTTGAGTTCAGGGCATGTTGCGTCTGGGACACATCCTCGATCGTTTGGATTTTTTGGGGGCGGCCGGCCACCAATGGTCCCAGGCCCCTGGAGACGAATTTTAGCCCTTTTCTTTGGGAAAGAAATGTGGCCAGCCCAGGTTCCTGATGTCAGTTTGTAAGGTTCCCTTGGCACTGTCAGAACAGCAGGGGTTTGTGGTGGGGACAGCTTGGGTCTTTGTGACATCCTTTATCGTTTGGATTTTTTGGATGCGGCCGGCCACTCAGGGTCACAGGCCCCTGGAGACAAATTTCGGCCCTTTTCCCTGGGAAAGAAAAGTGGCCAGCCCATGTTCCTGATGCCAGTTTGTAGGGTTCCATTGGCACTGTCAGAACAGCACAGGTTTGTGGTGGGGGCAGCTTGGGTCTTTGTGACATCCTTGATCGTTTGGATTTGTGGGGGGCGGCCGGCCACTCAGGGCCACAGGCCCCCGGACACAAAGATCGGCCCTTTTCCCTGGGAAAGAAAAGTGGCCAGCCCAGTTTCCTGATGTCAGTTTGTAGGGTTCCATTGGGACTGTCAGGGCAGCGCAGGTTTGATGTGGCGGCACGTTGGATCTGGGAGCCATCCTCGATCGTTTGGATTTTTTGGAGCTGTCCGACCACTCACAGCCACAGGCCCCTGGAGACAAATTTCAGCCCTTTTCCCTGGGAAAGAAAATTGGCCAGCCCAGGTTCCTGATGTCAGTTTGTAGGGTTCCATTGGCACTGTCAGAACAGCACAGGTTTGTGGTGGGGGCAGCTTGGGTCTTTGTGACATCCTTGATCATTTGGATTTGTGGGGGGCGGCCGGCCACTCAGGGCCACAGGTCCCCGGAGACAAAGACCGGCCCTTTTCCCTGGGAAAGAAAAGTGGCCAGCCCAGTTTCCTGATGTCAGTTTGTAGGGTTCCATTGGGAGTGTCTGGGTAGCACATGTTTGAAGTCAGCGCATGTTTCATCTGGGACATATCCTCAATTGTTTGGATTTTTTGGGGGCGGCTGGCCACCAAAAGTCACAGGCACCTGGAGACAAATTTTGGCCATTTTCCCTGGGAAAGAAAAGTGGCCAGCCCAGTTTCCTGATGCCAGTTTGTAGGGTTCCATTGGCACTGTCAGGGCAGCACAGGTTTGAGGTGGGGGCACGTTGGACCTGGGAGCCATCCTCGATCGTTCGGAGTTTTTGGGGGCAGCCGGCAACTGAGGGTCACAGGCCCCTGAAGAAAAAGACTGGCCCTTTTCCCTGGGAAATAAAAGTTGCTAGTTCTTGTTCCTAATGCCAGCTTGTAGGGTTCCATTGGGACTGTCCGGGTAGCACATGTTTGAGTTCAGGGCATGTTGCGTCTGGGACACATCCTCGATCGTTTGGATTTTTTGGGGGCGGCCGGCCACCAATGGTCCCAGGCCCCTGGAGACGAATTTTAGCCCTTTTCTTTGGGAAAGAAATGTGGCCAGCCCAGGTTCCTGATGTCAGTTTGTAAGGTTCCCTTGGCACTGTCAGAACAGCAGGGGTTTGTGGTGGGGACAGCTTGGGTCTTTGTGACATCCTTTATCGTTTGGATTTTTTGGATGCGGCCGGCCACTCAGGGTCACAGGCCCCTGGAGACAAATTTCGGCCCTTTTCCCTGGGAAAGAAAAGTGGCCAGCCCATGTTCCTGATGCCAGTTTGTAGGGTTCCATTGGCACTGTCAGAACAGCACAGGTTTGTGGTGGGGGCAGCTTGGGTCTTTGTGACATCCTTGATCGTTTGGATTTGTGGGCGGCGGCCGGCCACTCAGGGCCACAGGCCCCCGGACACAAAGATCGGCCCTTTTCCCTGGGAAAGAAAAGTGGCCAGCCCAGTTTCCTGATGTCAGTTTGTAGGGTTCCATTGGGAGTGTCTGGGTAGCACATGTTTGAGGTCAGGGCATGTTGTATCTGGGACATATCCTCAATTGTTTGGATTTTGTGGGGGCGGCTGGCCACCAAAGGTCACAGGCCCCTGGAGACAAATTTTGGCCCTTTTCCCTGGGAAAGAAAAGTGGCCAGCCCAGGTTCCTGATGCCAGTTTGTAGGGTTCCCTTGGCACTGTCAGGGCAGCACAGGTTTGAGGTGGGGGCACGTTGGATCTGGGAGCCATCCTCGATCGTTCGGAGTTTTTGGGGGCAGCCGGCAACTGAGGGTCACAGGCCCCTGAAGAAAAAGACTGGCCCTTTTCCCTGGGAAATAAAAGTTGCTAGGCCAGGTTCCTAATGCCAGTTTGTAGGGTTCCATTGGGACTGTCCGGGTAGCACATGTTTGAGTTCAGGGCATGTTGCGTCTAGGACATATCCTCCATAGTTTGGATTTTTTGGGGGCGGCCGGCCACCAATGGTCCCAGGCCCCTGGAGACAAATTTTGGCCCTTTTCCCTGGGAAAGAAAAGTGGGCAGCCCAGTTTCCTGATGTCAGTTTGTAGGGTTCCATTGGGAGTGTCTGGGTAGCACATGTTTGAGGTCAGGGCATGTTGTATCTGGGACATATCCTCAATTGTTTGGATTTTTTGGGGGCGGCTGGCCACCAAAGGTCACAGGCCCCTGGAGACAAATTTTGGCCCTTTTCCCTGGGAAAGAAAAGTGGCCAGCCCAGGTTCCTGATGCCAGTTTGTAGGGTTCCCTTGGCACTGTCAGGGCAGCACAGGTTTGAGGTGGGGGCACGTTGAATCTGGGAGCCATCCTCGATCGTTCGGAGTTTTTGGGGGCAGCCGGGAACTGAGGGTCACAGGCCCCTGAAGAAAAAGACTGGCCCTTTTCCCTGGGAAATAAAAGTTGCTAGGCCAGGTTCCTAATGCCAATTTGTAGGGTTCCATTGGGACTGTCCGGGTAGCACATGTTTGAGTTCAGGGCATGTTGCGTCTGGGACACATCCTCGATCGTTTGGATTTTTTGGGGGCGGCCGGCCACCAATGGTCCCAGGCCCCTGGAGACAAATTTTGGCCCTTTTCCCTGGGAAAGAAAAGTGGCCAGCCCAGGTTCCTGATGTCAGTTTGTAAGGTTCCCTTGGCACTGTCAGAACAGCACAGGTTTGTGGTGGGGACAGCTTGGGTCTTTGTGACATCCTTGATCGTTTGGATTTTTTGGATGCGGCCGGCCACTCAGGGTCACAGGCCCCTAGAGACAAAGGCCGGCCCTTTTCCCTGGGAAATAAAAGTGGCCAGCCCAGGTTCCTGATGCCAGTTTGTAGGGTTCCTTTGGGACTGTCTGGGTAGCACAGGTTTGAGGTGGGGGCACGTTGGATCTGGGACACATCCTTGATCATTTGGATTTTTTGGAGGTGTCCGACCACTCACAGCCACAGGCCCCTGGAGCCAAATTTCAGCCCTTTTCCCTGGGAAAGAAAAGTGGCCAGCCCAGGTTCCTGATGTCAGTTTGTAGGGTTCCCTTGGAACTGTCAGAACAGCACAGGTTTGTGGTGGGGGCACCTTGGTTCTTTGTGACATCCTTGATCGTTTGGATTTTTTGGGTGCGGCCGGCCACTCAGGGCCACAGGGCCCCAGAGACAAAGACCGGCTCTTTTCCCTGGGAAAGAAAAGTGGCCAGCCCAGGTTCCTGATGCCAGTTTGTAGGGTTCCATTGGGACTGTCAGGGCAGCGCAGGTTTGAGGTGGGGGCACGTTGGATCTGGGACACATCCTTGATCGTTTGGATTTTTTGGAGGTGTCCGACCACTCACAGCCACAGGCCCCTGGAGACAAATTTCAGCCCTTTTCCCTGGGAAAGAAAAGTGGCCAGCCCAGGTTCCTGATGTCAGTTTGTAGGGTTCCCTTGGCACTGTCAGAACAGCACAGGTTTGTGGTGGGGGCAGCTTGGGTCTTTGTGACATCCTTGATCGTTTGGATTTGTGGGGGGCGGCCGGCCACTCAGGGCCACAGGCCCTCGGAGACAAAGACCAGCCCTTTCCCTGGGAAAGAAAAGTGGCCAGCCCAGTTTCCTGATGTCAGTTTGTAGGGTTCCATTGGGAGTGTCTGGGTAGCACATGTTTGAGGTCAGGGCATGTTGCATCTGGGACATATCCTCAATTGTTTGGATTTTTAGGGGGCGGCTGGCCACCAAAGGTCACAGGCCCCTGGAGACAAATTTTGGCCCTTTTCCCTGGGAAAGAAAAGTGGCCAGCCCAGTTTCCTGATGCCAGTTTGTAGGGTTCCCTTGGCACTGTCAGGGCAGCACAGGTTTGAGGTGGGGGCACGTTGGATCTGGGAGCCATCCTCGATCGTTCCGAGTTTTTGGGGGCAGCCGGCAACTGAGGGTCACAGGCCCCTGAAGAAAAAGACTGGCCCTTTTCCCTGGGAAATAAAAGTTGCTAGGCCAGGTTCCTAATGCCACTTTGTAGGGTTCCATTGGGACTGTCCGGGTAGCACATGTTTGAGTTCAGGGCATGTTGCGTCTGGGACACATCCTCGATCGTTTGGATTTTTTGGGGGCGGCCGGCCACCAATGGTCCCAGGCCCCTGGAGACGAATTTTGGCCCTTTTCCCTGGGAAAGAAAAGTGGCCAGCCCAGGTTCCTGATGTCAGTTTGTAAGGTTCCCTTGGCACTGTCAGAACAGCAGAGGTTTGTGGTGGGGACAGCTTGGGTCTTTGTGACATCCTTGATCGTTTGGATTTTTTGGGTGCGGCCGGCCACTCAGGGTCACAGGCCCCTGGAGACAAAGACCGGCCCTTTTCCCTGGGAAAGAAAAGTGGCCAGCCCATGTTCCTGATGCCAGTTTGTAGGGTTCCATTGGGACTGTCAGGGCAGCACAGGTTTGAGGTGGGGGCACGTTGGATCTGGGACACATCCTTGATCGTTTGGATTTTTTGGAGGTGGCCGACCACTCACAGCCACAGGCCCCTGGAGACAAATTTCAGCCCTTTTCCCTGGGAAAGAAAAGTGGCCAGCCCAGGTTCCTGATGTCAGTTTGTAGGGTTCCATTGGCACTGTCAGGGCAGCACAGGTTTGAGGTGGGGGCAGCTTGGGTCTTTGTGACATCCTTGATCGTTTGGATTTTTTGGGTGCGGCCGGCCACTCAGGGCCACAGGCCCCCGGAGACAAAGACCGGCGGTTTTCCTTGGGAAAGAAAAGTGGCCAGCCCAGGTTCCTGATGTCAGTTTGTAGGGTTCCATTGGGAGTGTCTGGGTAGCACATGTTTGAGGTCAGGGCATGTTGCATCTGGGACATATCCTCAATTGTTTGGATTTTTTGGGGGCGGCTGGCCACCAAAGGTCCCAGGCCCCTGGAGACAAATTTTGGCCCTTTTCCCTGGGAAAGAAAAGTGGCCAGCCCAGGTTCCTGATGCCAGTTTGTAGGGTTCCCTTGGCACTGTCAGGGCAGCACAGGTTTGAGGTGGGGGCAGCTTGGGTCTGGGAGCCATCCTCGATCGTTCGGAGTTTTTGGGGACAGCCGGCAACTGAGGGTCACAGGCCCCTGAAGAAAAAGACCGGCCCTTTTCCCTGGGAAATAAAAGTTGCTAGGCCAGGTTCCTGATGCCACTTTGTAGGGTTCCATTGGGACTGTCCGGGTAGCACATGTTTGAGTTCAGGGCATGTTGCGTCTGGGACACATCCTCGATCGTTTGGATTTTTTGGGGGCGGCCGGCCACCAATGGTCCCAGGCCCCTGGAGACAAATTTTGGCCCTTTTCCCTGGGAAAGAAAAGTGGCCAGCCCAGTTTCCTGATGTCAGTTTGTAAGGTTCCCTTGGCACTGTCAGAACAGCAGAGGTTTGTGGTGGGGACAGCTTGGGTCTTTGTGACATCCTTGATCGTTTGGATTTTTTGGATGCGGCCGGCCACTCAGGGTCACAGGCCCCTGGAGGCAAATTTCGGCCCTTTTCCCTGGGAAAGAAAAGTGGCCAGCCCATGTTCCTGATGCCAGTTTGTAGGGTTCCATTGGGACTGTCAGGGCAGCAGAGGTTTGAGGTGGGGGCACGTTGGATCTGGGACACATCCTCGATCGTTTGGATTTTTTGGAGGTGTCCGACCACTCACAGCCACAGGCCCCTGGAGCCAAATTACAGCCCTTTTCCTTGGGAAAGAAAAGTGGCCAGCCCAGGTTCCTGATGTCAGTTTGTAGGGTTCCATTGGGACTGTCAGGGCAGCGCAGGTTTGAGGTGGGGGCACGTTGGATCTGGGACACATCCTTGATCGTTTGGATTTTTTGGAGGTGTCCGACCACTCACAGCCACAGGCCCCTGGAGACAAATTTCAGCCATTTTCCCTGGGAAAGAAAAGTGGCCAGCCCAGGTTCCTGATGTCAGTTTGTAGGGTTCCCTTGGTACTGTCAGAACAGCACAGGTTTGTGGTGGGGACAGCTTGGGTCTTTGTGACATCCTTGATCGTTTGGATTTGTGGGGGGCGGCCGGCCACTCAGGGCCACAGGGCCCCGGAGACAAAGACCGGCCCTTTCCCTGGGAAAGAAAAGTGGCCAGCCCAGTTTCCTGATGTCAGTTTTTAGGGTTCCATTGGGAGTGTCTGGGTAGCACATGTTTGAGGTCAGGGCATGTTGCATCTGGGACATATCCTCAATTGTTTGGATTTTTAGGGGGCGGCTGGCCACCAAAGGTCACAGGCCCCTGGAGAAAAATTTTGGCCCTTTTCCCTGGGAAAGAAAAGTGGCCAGCCCAGTTTCCTGATGCCACTTTTTAGGGTTCCCTTGGCACTGTCAGGGCAGCACCGGTTTGAGGTGGGGGCCCGTTGGATCTGGGAGCCATCCTCGATCGTTCGGAGTTTTTGGGGGCAGCCGGCAACTGAGGGTCACAGGCCCCTGAAGAAAAAGACTGGCCCTTTTCCCTGGGAAATAAAAGTTGCTAGGCCAGGTTCCTAATGCCAGTTTGTAGGGTTCCATTGGGACTGTCCGGGTAGCACATGTTTGAGTTCAGGGCATGTTGCGTCTGGGACACATCCTCGATCGTTTGGATTTTTTGGGGGCGGCCGGCCACCAATGGTCCCAGGCCCCTGGAGACGAATTTTGGCCCTTTTCCCTGGGAAAGAAAAGTGGCCAGCCCAGGTTCCTGATGTCAGTTTGTAAGGTTCCCTTGGCACTGTCAGAACAGCAGAGGTTTGTGGTGGGGACAGCTTGGGTCTTTGTGACATCCTTGATCGTTTGGATTTTTTGGATGCGGCCGGCCACTGAGGGTCACAGGCCCCTGGAGGCAAATTTCGGCCCTTTTCCTTGGGAAAGAAAAGTGGCCAGCCCATGTTCCTGATGCCAGTTTGTAGGGTTCCATTGGGACTGTCAGGGCAGCAGAGGTTTGAGGTGGGGGCACGTTGGATCTGGGACACATCCTCGATCGTTTGGATTTTTTGGAGGTGTCCGACCACTCACAGCCACAGGCCCCTGGAGCCAAATTACAGCCCTTTTCCTTGGGAAAGAAAAGTGGCCAGCCCAGGTTCCTGATGTCAGTTTGTAGGGTTCCATTGGGACTGTCAGGGCAGCGCAGGTTTGAGGTGGGGGCACGTTGGATCTGGGACACATCCTTGATCGTTTGGATTTTTTGGAGGTGTCCGACCACTCACAGCCACAGGCCCCTGGAGACAAATTTCAGCCATTTTCCCTGGGAAAGAAAAGTGGCCAGCCCAGGTTCCTGATGTCAGTTTGTAGGGTTCCCTTGGTACTGTCAGAACAGCACAGGTTTGTGGTGGGGACAGCTTGGGTCTTTGTGACATCCTTGATCGTTTGGATTTGTGGGGGGCGGCCGGCCACTCAGGGCCACAGGGCCCCGGAGACAAAGACCGGCCCTTTCCCTGGGAAAGAAAAGTGGCCAGCCCAGTTTCCTGATGTCAGTTTTTAGGGTTCCATTGGGAGTGTCTGGGTAGCACATGTTTGAGGTCAGGGCATGTTGCATCTGGGACATATCCTCAATTGTTTGGATTTTTAGGGGGCGGCTGGCCACCAAAGGTCACAGGCCCCTGGAGAAAAATTTTGGCCCTTTTCCCTGGGAAAGAAAAGTGGCCAGCCCAGTTTCCTGATGCCAGTTTTTAGGGTTCCCTTGGCACTGTCAGGGCAGCACCGGTTTGAGGTGGGGGCCCGTTGGATCTGGGAGCCATCCTCGATCGTTCGGAGTTTTTGGGGGCAGCCGGCAACTGAGGGTCACAGGCCCCTGAAGAAAAAGACTGGCCCTTTTCCCTGGGAAATAAAAGTTGCTAGGCCAGGTTCCTAATGCCAGTTTGTAGGGTTCCATTGGGACTGTCCGGGTAGCACATGTTTGAGTTCAGGGCATGTTGCGTCTGGGACACATCCTCGATCGTTTGGATTTTTTGGGGGCGGCCGGCCACCAATGGTCCCAGGCCCCTGGAGACGAATTTTGGCCCTTTTCCCTGGGAAAGAAAAGTGGCCAGCCCAGGTTCCTGATGTCAGTTTGTAAGGTTCCCTTGGCACTGTCAGAACAGCAGAGGTTTGTGGTGGGGACAGCTTGGGTCTTTGTGACATCCTTGATCGTTTGGATTTTTTGGATGCGGCCGGCCACTGAGGGTCACAGGCCCCTGGAGGCAAATTTCGGCCCTTTTCCTTGGGAAAGAAAAGTGGCCAGCCCATGTTCCTGATGCCAGTTTGTAGGGTTCCATTGGGACTGTCAGGGCAGCACAGGTTTGAGGTGGGGGCACGTTGGATCTGGGACATATCCTTGATCGTTTGGATTTTTTGGAGGTGTCCGACCACTCACAGCCACAGGCCCCTGGAGACAAATTTCAGCCCTTTTCCCTGGGAAAGAAAAGTGGCCAGCCCAGGTTCCTGATGTCAGTTTGTAGGGTTCCATTGGCGCTGTCAGGGCAGCACAGGTTTGAGGTGGGGGCAGCTTGGGTCTTTGTGACATCCTTGATCGTTTGGATTTTTTGGGTGCGGCCGGCCACTCAGGGCCACAGGCCCCCGGAGACAAAGACCGGCGGTTTTCCTTGGGAAAGAAAAGTGGCCAGCCCAGTTTCCTGATGTCAGTTTGTGGGGTTCCATTGGGAGTGTCTGGGGAGCACATGTTTGAGGTCAGGGCATGTTGCATCTGGGACATATCCTCAATTGTTTGGATTTTTTGGGGGCGGCTGGCCACCAAAGGTCACAGGCCCCTGGAGACAAATTTCAGCCCTTTTCCCTGGGAAAGAAAAGTGGCCAGCCCAGGTTCCTGATGCCAGTTTGTAAGGTTCCCTTGGCACTGTCAGGGCAGCACAGGTTTGAGGTGGGGGCAGCTTGGGTCTGGGAGCCATCGTCGATTGTTCGGAGTTTTTGGGGACAGCCGGCAACTGAGGGTCACAGGCCCCTGAAGAAAAAGACTGGCCCTTTTCCCTCGGAAAGAAAAGTGGCCAGCCCAGGTTCCTAATGCCAGTTTGTAGGGTTCCATTGGGACTGTCCGGGTAGCACATGTTTGAGTTCAGGGCATGTTGCGTCTGGGACACATCCTCGATCGTTTGGATTTTTTGGGGGTGGCCGGCCACCAATGGTCCCAGGCCCCTGGAGACAAATTTCAGCCCTTTTCCCTGGGAAAGAAAAGTGGCCAGCCCAGGTTCCTGATGCCCGTTTGTAGGGTTCCATTGGCACTGTCAGGGCAGCACAGGTTTGAGGTGGGGGCAGCTTGGGTCTGGGAGCCATCCTCGATCGTTCGGAGTTTTTGGGGACAGCCGGCAACTGAGGGACACAGGCCCCTGAAGGAAAAAGTCTGGCCCTTTTCCCTGGGAAATAAAAGTTGCTAGGCCAGGTTCCTAATGCCAGTTTGTAGGGTTCCATTGGGACTGTCCGGGTAGCACATGTTTGAGTTCAGGGCATGTTGCGTCTGGTACACATCCTCGATCGTTTGGATTTTTTGGGGGCGGCCGGCCACCAATGGTCCCAGGCCCCTGGAGACAAATTTTGGCCCTTTTCCCTGGGAAAGAAAAGTGGCCAGCCCAGGTTCCTGATGTCAGTTTGTAAGGTTCCCTTGGCACTGTCAGAACAGCAGAGGTTTGTGGTGGGGACAGCTTGGGTCTTTGTGACATCCTTGATCGTTTGGATTTTTTGGATGCGGCCGGCCACTCAGGGTCACAGGCCCCTAGAGACAAAGGCCGGCCCTTTTCCCTGGGAAAGAAAAGTGGCCAGCCCATGTTCCTGATGCCAGTTTGTAGGGTTCCTTTGGGACTGTCTGGGTAGCACAGGTTTGAGGTGGGGGCACGTTGGATCTGGGACACATCCTTGATCGTTTGGATTTTTTGGAGGTGTCCGACCACTCACAGCCACAGGCACCTGGAGACAAATTTCAGCCCTTTTCCGTGGGAAAGAAAAGTGGCCAGCCCAGGTTCCTGATGTCAGTTTGTAAGGTTCCCTTGGAACTGTCAGAACAGCACAGGTTTGTGGTGGGGGCAGCTTGGTTCTTTGTGACATCCTTGATCGTTTGGATTTTTTGGGTGCGGCCGGCCACTCAGGGTCACAGGGCCCCAGAGACAAAGACCGGCTCTTTTCCCTGGGAAAGAAAAGTGGCCAGCCCAGGTTCCTGATGTCAGTTTGTAGGGTTCCATTGGGACTGTCAGGGCAGCGCAGGTTTGAGGTGCGGGCACGTTGGATCTGGGACACATCCTTGATCGTTTGGATTTTTTGGAGGTGTCCGACCACTCAGGGTCACAGGCCCCTGGAGACAAATTTCAGCCCTTTTCCCTGGGAAAGAAAAGTGGCCAGCCCAGGTTCCTGATGTCAGTTTGTAGGGTTCCCTTGGCACTGTCAGAACAGCACAGGTTTGTGGTGGGGGCAGCTTGGGTCTTTGTGGCATCCTTGATCGTTTGGATTTGTGGGGGGCGGCCGGCCACTCACGGCCACAGGGCCCCCGGAGACAAAGACCAGCCCTTTCCCTGGGAAAGAAAAGTGGCCAGCCCAGTTTCCTGATGTCAGTTTGTAGGGTTCCATTGGGAGTGTCTGGGTAGCACATGTTTGAGGTCAGGGCATGTTGTATCTGGGACATATCCTCAATTGTTTGGATTTTTAGGGGGCGGCTGGCCACCAAAGGTCACAGGCCCCTGGAGACAAATTTTGGCCCTTTTCCCTGGGAAAGAAAAGTGGCCAGCCCAGTTTCCTGATGCCAGTTTGTAGGGTTCCCTTGGCACTGTCAGGGCAGCACAGGTTTGAGGTGGGGGCCCGTTGGATCTGGGAGCCATCCTCGATCGTTCCGAGTTTTTGGGGGCAGCCGGCAACTGAGGGTCACAGGCCCCTGAAGAAAAAGACTGGCCCTTTTCCCTGGGAAATAAAAGTTGCTAGGCCAGGTTCCTAATGCCAGCTTGTAGGGTTCCATTGGGACTGTCCGGGTAGCACATGTTTGAGTTCAGGGCATGTTGCGTCTGGGACACATCCTCGATCGTTTGGATTTTTTGGGGGCGGCCGGCCACCAATGGTCCCAGGCCCCTGGAGACGAATTTTGGCCCTTTTCCCTGGGAAAGAAAAGTGGCCAACCCAGGTTCCTGATGTCAGTTTGTAAGGTTCCCTTGGCACTGTCAGAACAGCAGAGGTTTGTGGTGGGGACAGCTTGGGTCTTTGTGACATCCTTGATCGTTTGGATTTTTTGGATGCGGCCGGCCACTCAGGGTCACAGGCCCCTGGAGGCAAATTTCGGCCCTTTTCCCTGGGAAAGAAAAGTGGCCAGCCCATGTTCCTGATGCCAGTTTGTAGGGTTCCATTGGGACTGTCAGGGCAGCACAGGTTTGAGGTGGGGGCACGTTGGATCTGGGACACATCCTTGATCGTTTGGATTTTTTGGAGGTGGCCGACCACTCACAGCCACAGGCCCCTGGAGACAAATTTCAGCCCTTTTCCCTGGGAAAGAAAAGTGGCCAGCCCAGGTTCCTGATGTCAGTTTGTAGGGTTCCATTGGCACTGTCAGGGCAGCACAGGTTTGAGGTGGGGGCAGCTTGGGTCTTTGTGACATCCTTGATCGTTTGGATTTTTTGGGTGCGGCCGGCCACTCAGGGCCACAGGCCCCCGGAGACAAAGACCGGCGGTTTTCCATGGGAAAGAAAAGTGGCCAGCCCAGGTTCCTGATGTCAGTTTGTAGGGTTCCATTGGGAGTGTCTGGGTAGCACATGTTTGAGGTCAGGGCATGTTGCATCTGGGACATATCCTCAATTGTTTGGATTTTTTGGGGGCGGCTGGCCACCAAAGGTCCCAGGCCCCTGGAGACAAATTTTGGCCATTTTCCCTGGGAAAGAAAAGTGGCCAGCCCAGGTTCCTGATGCCAGTTTGTAGGGTTCCCTTGGCACTGTCAGGGCAGCACAGGTTTGAGGTGGGGGCACGTTGGATCTGGGAGCCATCCTCGATCGTTCCGAGTTTTTGGGGGCAGCCGGCAACTGAGGGTCACAGGCCCCTGAAGAAAAAGACTGGCCCTTTTCCCTGGGAAATAAAAGTTGCTAGGCCAGGTTCCTAATGCCACTTTGTAGGGTTCCATTGGGACTGTCCGGGTAGCACATGTTTGAGTTCAGGGCATGTTGCGTCTGGGACACATCCTCGATCGTTTGGATTTTTTGGGGGCGGCCGGCCACCAATGGTCCCAGGCCCCTGGAGACGAATTTTGGCCCTTTTCCCTGGGAAAGAAAAGTGGCCAGCCCAGGTTCCTGATGTCAGTTTGTAAGGTTCCCTTGGCACTGTCAGAACAGCAGAGGTTTGTGGTGGGGACAGCTTGGGTCTTTGTGACATCCTTGATCGTTTGGATTTTTTGGGTGCGGCCGGCCACTCAGGGTCACAGGCCCCTGGAGACAAAGACCGGCCCTTTTCCCTGGGAAAGAAAAGTGGCCAGCCCATGTTCCTGATGCCAGTTTGTAGGGTTCCATTGGGACTGTCAGGGCAGCACAGGTTTGAGGTGGGGGCACGTTGGATCTGGGACACATCCTTGATCGTTTGGATTTTTTGGAGGTGGCCGACCACTCACAGCCACAGGCCCCTGGAGACAAATTTCAGCCCTTTTCCCTGGGAAAGAAAAGTGGCCAGCCCAGGTTCCTGATGTCAGTTTGTAGGGTTCCATTGGCACTGTCAGGGCAGCACAGGTTTGAGGTGGGGGCAGCTTGGGTCTTTGTGACATCCTTGATCGTTTGGATTTTTTGGGTGCGGCCGGCCACTCAGGGCCACAGGCCCCCGGAGACAAAGACCGGCGGTTTTCCTTGGGAAAGAAAAGTGGCCAGCCCAGGTTCCTGATGTCAGTTTGTAGGGTTCCATTGGGAGTGTCTGGGTAGCACATGTTTGAGGTCAGGGCATGTTGCATCTGGGACATATCCTCAATTGTTTGGATTTTTTGGGGGCGGCTGGCCACCAAAGGTCCCAGGCCCCTGGAGACAAATTTTGGCCCTTTTCCCTGGGAAAGAAAAGTGGCCAGCCCAGGTTCCTGATGCCAGTTTGTAGGGTTCCCTTGGCACTGTCAGGGCAGCACAGGTTTGAGGTGGGGGCAGCTTGGGTCTGGGAGCCATCCTCGATCGTTCGGAGTTTTTGGGGACAGCCGGCAACTGAGGGTCACAGGCCCCTGAAGAAAAAGACCGGCCCTTTTCCCTGGGAAATAAAAGTTGCTAGGCCAGGTTCCTGATGCCACTTTGTAGGGTTCCATTGGGACTGTCCGGGTAGCACATGTTTGAGTTCAGGGCATGTTGCGTCTGGGACACATCCTCGATCGTTTGGATTTTTTGGGGGCGGCCGGCCACCAATGGTCCCAGGCCCCTGGAGACAAATTTTGGCCCTTTTCCCTGGGAAAGAAAAGTGGCCAGCCCAGTTTCCTGATGTCAGTTTGTAAGGTTCCCTTGGCACTGTCAGAACAGCAGAGGTTTGTGGTGGGGACAGCTTGGGTCTTTGTGACATCCTTGATCGTTTGGATTTTTTGGATGCGGCCGGCCACTCAGGGTCACAGGCCCCTGGAGGCAAATTTCGGCCCTTTTCCCTGGGAAAGAAAAGTGGCCAGCCCATGTTCCTGATGCCAGTTTGTAGGGTTCCATTGGGACTGTCAGGGCAGCAGAGGTTTGAGGTGGGGGCACGTTGGATCTGGGACACATCCTCGATCGTTTGGATTTTTTGGAGGTGTCCGACCACTCACAGCCACAGGCCCCTGGAGCCAAATTACAGCCCTTTTCCTTGGGAAAGAAAAGTGGCCAGCCCAGGTTCCTGATGTCAGTTTGTAGGGTTCCATTGGGACTGTCAGGGCAGCGCAGGTTTGAGGTGGGGGCACGTTGGATCTGGGACACATCCTTGATCGTTTGGATTTTTTGGAGGTGTCCGACCACTCACAGCCACAGGCCCCTGGAGACAAATTTCAGCCATTTTCCCTGGGAAAGAAAAGTGGCCAGCCCAGGTTCCTGATGTCAGTTTGTAGGGTTCCCTTGGTACTGTCAGAACAGCACAGGTTTGTGGTGGGGACAGCTTGGGTCTTTGTGACATCCTTGATCGTTTGGATTTGTGGGGGGCGGCCGGCCACTCAGGGCCACAGGGCCCCGGAGACAAAGACCGGCCCTTTCCCTGGGAAAGAAAAGTGGCCAGCCCAGTTTCCTGATGTCAGTTTTTAGGGTTCCATTGGGAGTGTCTGGGTAGCACATGTTTGAGGTCAGGGCATGTTGCATCTGGGACATATCCTCAATTGTTTGGATTTTTAGGGGGCGGCTGGCCACCAAAGGTCACAGGCCCCTGGAGAAAAATTTTGGCCCTTTTCCCTGGGAAAGAAAAGTGGCCAGCCCAGTTTCCTGATGCCAGTTTTTAGGGTTCCCTTGGCACTGTCAGGGCAGCACCGGTTTGAGGTGGGGGCCCGTTGGATCTGGGAGCCATCCTCGATCGTTCGGAGTTTTTGGGGGCAGCCGGCAACTGAGGGTCACAGGCCCCTGAAGAAAAAGACTGGCCCTTTTCCCTGGGAAATAAAAGTTGCTAGGCCAGGTTCCTAATGCCAGTTTGTAGGGTTCCATTGGGACTGTCCGGGTAGCACATGTTTGAGTTCAGGGCATGTTGCGTCTGGGACACATCCTCGATCGTTTGGATTTTTTGGGGGCGGCCGGCCACCAATGGTCCCAGGCCCCTGGAGACGAATTTTGGCCCTTTTCCCTGGGAAAGAAAAGTGGCCAGCCCAGGTTCCTGATGTCAGTTTGTAAGGTTCCCTTGGCACTGTCAGAACAGCAGAGGTTTGTGGTGGGGACAGCTTGGGTCTTTGTGACATCCTTGATCGTTTGGATTTTTTGGATGCGGCCGGCCACTGAGGGTCACAGGCCCCTGGAGGCAAATTTCGGCCCTTTTCCTTGGGAAAGAAAAGTGGCCAGCCCATGTTCCTGATGCCAGTTTGTAGGGTTCCATTGGGACTGTCAGGGCAGCACAGGTTTGAGTTGGGGGCACGTTGGATCTGGGACATATCCTTGATCGTTTGGATTTTTTGGAGGTGTCCGACCACTCACAGCCACAGGCCCCTGGAGACAAATTTCAGCCCTTTTCCCTGGGAAAGAAAAGTGGCCAGCCCAGGTTCCTGATGTCAGTTTGTAGGGTTCCATTGGCGCTGTCAGGGCAGCACAGGTTTGAGGTGGGGGCAGCTTGGGTCTTTGTGACATCCTTGATCGTTTGGATTTTTTGGGTGCGGCCGGCCACTCAGGGCCACAGGCCCCCGGAGACAAAGACCGGCGGTTTTCCTTGGGAAAGAAAAGTGGCCAGCCCAGTTTCCTGATGTCAGTTTGTGGGGTTCCATTGGGAGTGTCTGGGGAGCACATGTTTGAGGTCAGGGCATGTTGCATCTGGGACATATCCTCAATTGTTTGGATTTTTTGGGGGCGGCTGGCCACCAAAGGTCACAGGCCCCTGGAGACAAATTTCAGCCCTTTTCCCTGGGAAAGAAAAGTGGCCAGCCCAGGTTCCTGATGCCAGTTTGTAAGGTTCCCTTGGCACTGTCAGGGCAGCACAGGTTTGAGGTGGGGGCAGCTTGGGTCTGGGAGCCATCGTCGATTGTTCGGAGTTTTTGGGGACAGCCGGCAACTGAGGGTCACAGGCCCCTGAAGAAAAAGACTGGCCCTTTTCCCTCGGAAAGAAAAGTGGCCAGCCCAGGTTCCTAATGCCAGTTTGTAGGGTTCCATTGGGACTGTCCGGGTAGCACATGTTTGAGTTCAGGGCATGTTGCGTCTGGGACACATCCTCGATCGTTTGGATTTTTTGGGGGTGGCCGGCCACCAATGGTCCCAGGCCCCTGGAGACAAATTTCAGCCCTTTTCCCTGGGAAAGAAAAGTGGCCAGCCCAGGTTCCTGATGCCCGTTTGTAGGGTTCCATTGGCACTGTCAGGGCAGCACAGGTTTGAGGTGGGGGCAGCTTGGGTCTGGGAGCCATCCTCGATCGTTCGGAGTTTTTGGGGACAGCCGGCAACTGAGGGACACAGGCCCCTGAAGGAAAAAGTCTGGCCCTTTTCCCTGGGAAATAAAAGTTGCTAGGCCAGGTTCCTAATGCCAGTTTGTAGGGTTCCATTGGGACTGTCCGGGTAGCACATGTTTGAGTTCAGGGCATGTTGCGTCTGGTACACATCCTCGATCGTTTGGATTTTTTGGGGGCGGCCGGCCACCAATGGTCCCAGGCCCCTGGAGACAAATTTTGGCCCTTTTCCCTGGGAAAGAAAAGTGGCCAGCCCAGGTTCCTGATGTCAGTTTGTAAGGTTCCCTTGGCACTGTCAGAACAGCAGAGGTTTGTGGTGGGGACAGCTTGGGTCTTTGTGACATCCTTGATCGTTTGGATTTTTTGGATGCGGCCGGCCACTCAGGGTCACAGGCCCCTAGAGACAAAGGCCGGCCCTTTTCCCTGGGAAAGAAAAGTGGCCAGCCCATGTTCCTGATGCCAGTTTGTAGGGTTCCTTTGGGACTGTCTGGGTAGCACAGGTTTGAGGTGGGGGCACGTTGGATCTGGGACACATCCTTGATCGTTTGGATTTTTTGGAGGTGTCCGACCACTCACAGCCACAGGCACCTGGAGACAAATTTCAGCCCTTTTCCGTGGGAAAGAAAAGTGGCCAGCCCAGGTTCCTGATGTCAGTTTGTAAGGTTCCCTTGGAACTGTCAGAACAGCACAGGTTTGTGGTGGGGGCAGCTTGGTTCTTTGTGACATCCTTGATCGTTTGGATTTTTTGGGTGCGGCCGGCCACTCAGGGTCACAGGGCCCCAGAGACAAAGACCGGCTCTTTTCCCTGGGAAAGAAAAGTGGCCAGCCCAGGTTCCTGATGTCAGTTTGTAGGGTTCCATTGGGACTGTCAGGGCAGCGCAGGTTTGAGGTGCGGGCACGTTGGATCTGGGACACATCCTTGATCGTTTGGATTTTTTGGAGGTGTCCGACCACTCAGGGTCACAGGCCCCTGGAGACAAATTTCAGCCCTTTTCCCTGGGAAAGAAAAGTGGCCAGCCCAGGTTCCTGATGTCAGTTTGTAGGGTTCCCTTGGCACTGTCAGAACAGCACAGGTTTGTGGTGGGGGCAGCTTGGGTCTTTGTGACATCCTTGATCGTTTGGATTTGTGGGGGGCGGCCGGCCACTCACGGCCACAGGGCCCCCGGAGACAAAGACCAGCCCTTTCCCTGGGAAAGAAAAGTGGCCAGCCCAGTTTCCTGATGTCAGTTTGTAGGGTTCCATTGGGAGTGTCTGGGTAGCACATGTTTGAGGTCAGGGCATGTTGTATCTGGGACATATGCTCAATTGTTTGGATTTTTAGGGGGCGGCTGGCCACCAAAGGTCACAGGCCCCTGGAGACAAATTTTGGCCCTTTTCCCTGGGAAAGAAAAGTGGCCAGCCCAGTTTCCTGATGCCAGTTTGTAGGGTTCCCTTGGCACTGTCAGGGCAGCACAGGTTTGAGGTGGGGGCCCGTTGGATCTGGGAGCCATCCTCGATCGTTCCGAGTTTTTGGGGGCAGCCGGCAACTGAGGGTCACAGGCCCCTGAAGAAAAAGACTGGCCCTTTTCCCTGGGAAATAAAAGTTGCTAGGCCAGGTTCCTAATGCCAGCTTGTAGGGTTCCATTGGGACTGTCCGGGTAGCACATGTTTGAGTTCAGGGCATGTTGCGTCTGGGACACATCCTCGATCGTTTGGATTTTTTGGGGGCGGCCGGCCACCAATGGTCCCAGGCCCCTGGAGACGAATTTTGGCCCTTTTCCCTGGGAAAGAAAAGTGGCCAACCCAGGTTCCTGATGTCAGTTTGTAAGGTTCCCTTGGCACTGTCAGAACAGCAGAGGTTTGTGGTGGGGACAGCTTGGGTCTTTGTGACATCCTTGATCGTTTGGATTTTTTGGATGCGGCCGGCCACTCAGGGTCACAGGCCCCTGGAGGCAAATTTCGGCCCTTTTCCCTGGGAAAGAAAAGTGGCCAGCCCATGTTCCTGATGCCAGTTTGTAGGGTTCCATTGGGACTGTCAGGGCAGCACAGGTTTGAGGTGGGGGCACGTTGGATCTGGGACACATCCTTGATCGTTTGGATTTTTTGGAGGTGGCCGACCACTCACAGCCACAGGCCCCTGGAGACAAATTTCAGCCCTTTTCCCTGGGAAAGAAAAGTGGCCAGCCCAGGTTCCTGATGTCAGTTTGTAGGGTTCCATTGGCACTGTCAGGGCAGCACAGGTTTGAGGTGGGGGCAGCTTGGGTCTTTGTGACATCCTTGATCGTTTGGATTTTTTGGGTGCGGCCGGCCACTCAGGGCCACAGGCCCCCGGAGACAAAGACCGGCGGTTTTCCATGGGAAAGAAAAGTGGCCAGCCCAGGTTCCTGATGTCAGTTTGTAGGGTTCCATTGGGAGTGTCTGGGTAGCACATGTTTGAGGTCAGGGCATGTTGCATCTGGGACATATCCTCAATTGTTTGGATTTTTTGGGGGCGGCTGGCCACCAAAGGTCCCAGGCCCCTGGAGACAAATTTTGGCCATTTTCCCTGGGAAAGAAAAGTGGCCAGCCCAGGTTCCTGATGCCAGTTTGTAGGGTTCCCTTGGCACTGTCAGGGCAGCACAGGTTTGAGGTGGGGGCAGCTTGGATCTGGGAGCCATCCTCGATCGTTCGGAGTTTTTGGGGACAGCCGGCAACTGAGGGTCACAGGCCCCTGAAGAAAAAGACCGGCCCTTTTCCCTGGGAAATAAAAGTTGCTAGGCCAGGTTCCTAATGCCAGTTTGTAGGGTTCCATTGGGACTGTCCGGGTAGCACATGTTTGAGTTCAGGGCATGTTGCATCTGGGACACATCCTCGATCGTTTGGATTTTTTGGGGGCGGCTGGCCACCAATGGTCCCAGGCCCCTGGAGACAAATTTTGGCCCTTTTCCCTGGGAAAGAAAAGTGGCCAGCCCAGGTTCCTGATGTCAGTTTGTAAGGTTCCCTTGGCACTGTCAGAACAGCAGAGGTTTGTGGTGGGGACAGCTTGGGTCTTTGTGACATCCTTGATCGTTTGGATTTTTTGGATGCGGCCGGCCACTCAGGGTCACAGGCCCCTGGAGGCAAATTTCGGCCCTTTTCCCTGGGAAAGAAAAGTGGCCAGCCCATGTTCCTGATGCCAGTTTGTAGGGTTCCATTGGGACTGTCAGGGCAGCACAGGTTTGAGGTGGGGGCACGTTGGATCTGGGACACATCCTCGATCGTTTGGATTTTTTGGAGGTGTCCGACCACTCACAGCCACAGGCCCCTGGAGCCAAATTTCAGCCCTTTTCCTTGGTAAAGAAAAGTGACCAGCCCAGGTTCCTGATGTCAGTTTGTAGGGTTCCATTGGGACTGTCAGGGCAGCGCAGGTTTGAGGTGGGGGCACGTTGGATCTGGGACACATCCTTGATCGTTTGGATTTTTTGGAGGTGTCCGACCACTCACAGCCACAGGCCCCTGGAGACAAATTTTAGCCATTTTCCCTGGGAAAGAAAAGTGGCCAGCCCAGGTTCCTGATGTCAGTTTGTAGGGTTCCCTTGGCACTGTCAGAACAGCAGAGGTTTGTGGTGGGGACAGCTTGGGTCTTTGTGACATCCTTGATCGTTTGGATTTTTTGGGGGCGGCCGGCCACTCAGGGCCACAGGGCCCCGGAGACAAAGACCGGCCCTTTCCCTGGGAAAGAAAAGTGGCCAGCCCAGTTTACTGATGTCAGTTTGTAGGGTTCCATTGGGAGTGTCTGGGTAGCACATGTTTGAGGTCAGGGCATGTTGTATCTGGGACATATCCTCAATTGTTTGGATTTTTAGGGGGCGGCTGGCCACCAAAGGTCACAGGCCCCTGGAGACAAATTTTGGCCCTTTTCCCTGGGAAAGAAAAGTGGCCAGCCCATGTTCCTGATGCCAGTTTGTAGGGTTCCATTGGGACTGTCAGGGCAGCACAGGTTTGAGGTGGGGGCACGTTGGATCTGGGACACATCCTTGATCGTTTGGATTTTTTGGAGGTGTCCGACCACTCACAGCCACAGGCCCCTGGAGACAAATTTCAGCCCTTTTCCCTGGGAAAGAAAAGTGGCCAGCCCAGGTTCCTGATGTCAGTTTGTAGGGTTCCATTGGCACTGTCAGGGCAGCACAGGTTTGAGGTGGGGGCAGCTTGGGTCTGGGAGCCATCCTCGATTGTTCGGAGTTTTTGGGGACAGCCGGCAACTGAGGGTCACAGGCCCCTGAAGAAAAAGACTGGCCCTTTTCCCTGGGAAATAAAAGTTGCTAGGCCAGGTTCCTAATGCCAGTTTGTAGGGTTCCATTGGGACTGTCCGGGTAGCACATGTTTGAGTTCAGGGCATGTTGCGTCTGGGACACATCCTCGATCGTTTGGATTTTTTGGGGGTGGCCGGCCACCAATGGTCCCAGGCCCCTGGAGACAAATTTCAGCCCTTTTCCCTGGGAAAGAAAAGTGGCCAGCCCAGGTTCCTGATGTCAGTTTGTAGGGTTCCCTTGTAACTGTCAGAACAGCAGAGGTTTGTGGTGGGGGCAGCTTGGGTCTTTGTGACATCCTTGATCGTTTGGATTTTTTGGGTGCGGCCGGCCACTCAGGGCCACAGGGCCCCAGAGACAAAGACCGGCCCTTTTCCCTGGGAAAGAAAAGTGGCCAGCCCAGGTTCCTGATGTCAGTTTGTAGGGTTCCATTGGGACTGTCAGGGCAGCGCAGGTTTGAGGTGGGGGCACGTTGGATCTGGGACACATCCTTGATCGTTTGGATTTTTTGGAGGTCTCCGACCACTCACAGCCACAGGCCCCTGGAGACAAATTTCAGCCCTTTTCCCTGGGAAAGAAAAGTGGCCAGCCCAGGTTCCTGATGTCAGTTTGTAGGGTTCTCTTGGAACTGTCAGAACAGCACAGGTTTGTGGTGGGGGCAGCTTGGGTCTTTGTGACATCCTTGATCGTTTGGATTTGTGGGGGGCGGCCGGCCACTCAGGGCCACAGGCCCCCGGAGACAAAGACCTGCCCTTTCCCTGGGAAAGAAAAGTGGCCAGCCCAGTTTCCTGATGTCAGTTTGTAGGGTTCCATTGGGAGTGTCTGGGTAGCACATGTTTGAGGTCAGGGTATGTTGCATCTGGGACATATCCTCAATTGTTTGGATTTTTTGGGGGCGGCAGGCCACCAAAGGTCACAGGCCCCTGGAGACAAATTTTGGCCCTTTTCCCTGGGAAAGAAAAGTGGCCAGCCCAGGTTCCTGATGCCAGTTTGTAGGGTTCCCTTGGCACTGTCAGGGCAGCACCGGTTTGAGGTGGGGGCAGCTTGGGTCTGGGAGCCATCCTCGATCGTTCGGAGTTTTTGGGGACAGCCGGCAACTGAGGGTCACAGGCTCCTGAAGAAAAAGACTGGCCCTTTTCCCTGGGAAATAAAAGTTGCTAGGCCAGGTTCCCAATGCCAGTCTGTAGGGTTCCATTGGGACTGTCCGGGTAGCACATGTTTGAGTTCAGGGCATGTTGCGTCTGGGACACATCCTCGATCGTTTGGATTTTTTGGGGGCGGCCGGCCACCAATGGTCCCAGGCCCCTGGAGACGAATTTTGGACCTTTTCCCTGGGAAAGAAAAGTGGCCAGCCCAGGTTCCTGATGTCAGTTTGTAAGGTTCCCTTGGCACTGTCAGAACAGCAGAGGTTTGTGGTGGGGACAGCTTGGGTCTTTGTGACATCCTTGATCGTTTGGATTTTTTGGATGCGGCCGGCCACTCAGGGTCACAGGCCCCTGCAGACAAAGACCAGCCCTTTTCCCTGGGAAAGAAAAGTGGCCAGCCCAGGTTCCTGATGCCAGTTTGTAGGGTTCCCTTGGCACTGTCAGGGCAGCACAGGTTTGAGGTGGGGGCACGTTGGATCTGGGAGCCATCCTCGATCGTTCGGAGTTTTTGGGGGCAGCCGGCAACTGAGGGTCACAGGCCCCTGAAGAAAAAGACTGGCCCTTTTCCCTGGGAAATAAAAGTTGCTAGGCCAGGTTCCTAATGCCAGTTTGTAGGGTTCCATTGGGACTGTCCGGGTAGCACATGTTTGAGTTCAGGGCATGTTGCGTCTGGGACACATCCTCGATCGTTTGGATTTTTTGGGGGTGGCCGGCCATCAATGGTCCCAGGCCCCTGGAGACAAATTTTGGCCCTTTTCCCTGGGAAAGAAAAGTGGCCAGCCCAGGTTCCTGATGTCAGTTTGTAAGGTTCCCTTGGCACTGTCAGAACAGCAGAGGTTTGTGGTGGGGACAGCTTGGGTCTTTGTGACATCCTTGATCGTTTGGATTTTTTGGATGCGGCCGGCCACTGAGGGTCACAGGCCCCTGGAGACAAATTTCGGCCCTTTTCCCTGGGAAAGAAAAGTGGCCAGCCCAGGTTCCTGATGTCAGTTTGTAGGGTTCCATTGGGACTGTCAGGGCAGCGCAGGTTTGAGGTGGGGGCACGTTGGATATGGGACACATCCTTGATCGTTTGGATTTTTTGGAGGTGTCCGACCACTCACAGCCACAGGCCCCTGGAGCCAAATTTCAGCCCTTTTCCCTGGGAAAGAAAAGTGGCCAGCCCAGGTTCCTGATGTCAGTTTGTAGGGTTCCATTGGGAGTGTCTGGGTAGCACATGTTTGAGGTCAGGGCATGTTGTATCTGGGACATATCCTCAATTGTTTGGATTTTTTGGGGGCGGCTGGCCACCAAAGGTCACAGGCCCCTGGAGACAAATTTCAGCCCTTTTCCCTGGGAAAGAAAAGTGGCCAGCCCAGTTTCCTGATGCCAGTTTGTAGGGTTCCCTTGGCACTGTCAGGGCAGCCCAGGTTTGAGGTGGGGGCAGCTTGGGTCTGGGAGCCATCCTCGATCGTTCGGAGTTTTTGGGGGCAGCCGGCAACTGAGGGTCACAGGCCCCTGAAGAAAAAGACCGGCCCTTTTCCCTGGGAAATAAAAGTTGCTAGGCCAGGTTCCTAATGCCAGTTTGTAGGGTTCCATTGGGACTGTCCGGGTAGCACATGTTTGAGTTCAGGGCATGTTGCGTCTGGGACACATCCTCGATCGTTTGGATTTTTTGGGGGCGGCCGGCCACCAATGGTCCCAGGCCCCTGGAGACGAATTTTGGCCCTTTTCCCTGGGAAAGAAAAGTGGCCAGCCCAGGTTCCTGATGTCAGTTTGTAAGGTTCCCTTGGCACTGTCAGAACAGCAGAGGTTTCTTGTGGGGACAGCTTGGGTGTTTGTGACATCCTTGATCGTTTGGATTTTTTGGATGCGGCCGGCCACTCAGGGTCACAGGCCCCTGGAGACAAATTTCGGCCCTTTTCCCTGGGAAAGAAAAGTGGCCAGCCCATGTTCCTGATGCCAGTTTGTAGGGTTCCATTGGCACTGTCAGAAAAGCACAGGTTTGTGGTGGGGGCAGCTTGGGTCTTTGTGACATCCTTGATCGTTTGGATTTGTAGGGGGCGGCCGGCCACTTAGGGCCACAGGCCCCCGGAGACAAATTTCAGCCCTTTTCCCTGGGAAAGAAAAGTGGCCAGCCCAGTTTCCTGATGTCAGTTTGTAGGGTTCCATTGGGAGTGTCTGGGTAGCACATGTTTGAGGTCAGGGCATGTTGTATCTGGGACATATCCTCAATTGTTTGGATTTTTTGGGGGCGGCTGGCCACCAAAGGTCACAGGCCCCTGGAGACAAATTTTGGCCCTTTTCCCTGGGAAAGAAAAGTGGCCAGCCCAGGTTCCTGATGCCAGTTTGTAGGGTTCCATTGGCACTGTCAGGGCAGCACAGGTTTGAGGTGGGGGCACGTTGAATCTGGGAGCCATCCTCGATCGTTCGGAGTTTTTGGGGGCAGCCGGCAACTGAGGGTCACAGGCCCCTGAAGAAAAAGACCGGCCCTTTTCCCTGGGAAATAAAAGTTGCTAGGCCAGGTTCCTGATGCCAGTTTGTAGGGTTCCATTGGGACTGTCCGGGTAGCACATGTTTGAGTTCAGGGCATGTTGCGTCTGGGACACATCCTCGATCGTTTGGATTTTTTGGGGACGGCCGGCCACCAATGGTCCCAGGCCCCTGGAGACGAATTTTGGCCCTTTTCCCTGGGAAGGAAAAGTGGCCAGCCCAGGTTCCTGATGTCAGTTTGTAAGGTTCCCTTGGCACTGTCAGAACAGCAGAGGCTTGTGGTGGGGACAGCTTGGGTCTTTGTGACATCCTTGATCGTTTGGATTTTTTGGATGCGGCCGGCCACTCAGGGTCACAGGCCCCTGGAGACAATGACCGGCCCTTTTCCCTGGGAAAGAAAAGTGGCCAGCCCAGGTTCCTGATGCCAGTTTGTAGGGTTCCATTGGGACTGTCTGGGTAGCACAGGTTTGAGGTCAGGGCATGTTGCATCTGGGACATATCCTCAATTGTTTGGATTTTTTGGGGGCGGCGGGCCACCAATGGTCTCAGGCCCCTGGAGACCAATTTTGGCCCTTTTCCCTGGGGAAGAAAAGTGGCCAGCCCATGTTCCTGATGCCACTTTGTAGGGTTCCATTGGGACTGTCAGGGCAGCACAGGTTTGAGGTGGGGGCACGTTGGATCTGGTACACATCCTTGATCGTTTGGATTTTTTGGAGGTGTCCGACCACTCACAGCCACAGGCCCCTGGAGACAAATTTCGGCCCTTTTCCCTGGTAAAAAAAAGTGGCCAGCCCGGCTTCCTGATGTCAGTTTGTAAGGTTCCCTTGGCACTGTCAGGGCAGCACAGGTTTGTTGTGGGGACAGCTTGGGTCTTTGTGACATCCTTGATCGTTTGGATTTTTTGGATGCGGCCGGCCACTCAGGATCACAGGCCCCTGGAGGCAAATTTCGGCCCTTTTCCCTGGGAAAGAAAAGTGGCCAGCCCATGTTCCTGATGCCAGTTTGTAGGGTTCCATTGGGACTGTCAGGGCAGCACAGGTTTGAGGTGGGGGCACGTTGGATCTGGGACACATCCTTGATCGTTTGGATTTTTTGGAGGTGTCCGAGCACTCACAGCCACAGGCCCCTGGAGACAAATTTCAGCCCTTTTCCCTGGGAAAGAAAAGTGGCCAGCCCAGGTTCCTGATGTCGGTTTGTAGGGTTCCATTGGGAGTGTCTGGGTAGCACATGTTTGAGGTCAGGGCATGTTGCATCTGGGACATATCCTCAATTGTTTGGATTTTTTGGGGGCGGCTGGCCACCAAAGGTCACAGGCCCCTGGAGACAAATTTTGGCCCTTTTCCCTGGGAAAGAAAAGTGGCCAGCCCAGCTTCCTGATGTCAGTTTGTAGGGTTCCCTTGGCACTGTCAGAACAGCACAGGTTTGTGGTGGGGGCAGCTTGGGTCTTTGTGACATCCTTGATCGTTTGGATTTTTTGGGTGCGGCCGGCCACTCAGGGCCACAGGGCCCCAGAGACAAATTTCGGCCCTTTTCCCTGGGAAAGAAAAGTGGCCAGCCCAGGTTCCTGATGTCAGTTTGTAGGGTTCCATTGGGACTGTCAGGGCAGCGTAGGTTTGAGGTGGGGGCACGTTGGATCTGGGACACATCCTTGATTGTTTGGATTTTTTGGAGGTGTCCGACCACTCACAGCCACAGGCCCCTGGAGACAAATTTCAGCCCTTTTCCCTGGGAAAGAAAAGTGGCCAGCCCAGGTTCCTGATGTCAGTTTGTAGGGTTCCATTGGGACTGTCAGGGCAGCGCAGGTTTGAGGTGGGGGCACGTTGGATCTGGGACACATCCTTGATCGTTTGGATTTTTTGGAGGTGTCCGACCACTCACAGCCACAGGCCCCTGGAGCCAAATTTCAGCCCTTTTCCCTGGGAAAGAAAAGTGGCCAGCCCAGGTTCCTGATGTCAGTTTGTAGGGTTCCCTTGGCACTGTCAGAACAGTACAGGTTTGCGGTGGGGGCAGCTTGGGTCTTTGTGACATCCTTGATCGTTTGGATTTGTGGGGGGCGGCCGGCCACTCAGGGTCACAGGCCCCTGCAGACAAAGACCGGCCCTTTTCCCTGGGAAAGAAAAGTGGCCAGCCCAGTTTCCTGATGTCAGTTTGTAGGGTTCCATTGGGAGTGTCTGGGTAGCACATGTTTGAGGTCAGGGCATGTTGCATCTGGGACATATCCTCAATTGTTTGGATTTTTAGGGGGCGGCTGGCCACCAAAGGTCACAGGCACCTGGAGACAAATTTTGGCCCTTTTCCCTGGGAAAGAAAAGTGGCCAGCCCAGTTTCCTGATGCCAGTTTGTAGGGTTCCCTTGGCACTGTCAGGGCAGCACAGGTTTGAGGTGGGGGCCCGTTGGATCTGGGAGCCATCCTCGATCGTTCGGAGTTTTTGGGGAGAGCCGGCAACTGAGGGTCACAGGCCCCTGAAGAAAAAGACTGGCCCTTTTCCCTGGGAAATAAAAGTTGCTAGGCCAGGTTCCTAATGCCAGTTTGTAGGGTTCCATTGGGACTGTCCGGGTAGCACATGTTTCAGTTCAGGCCATGTTGCGTCTGGGACACATCCTCGATCGTTTGGATTTTTTGGGGGCGGCCGGCCACCAATGGTCCCAGGCCCCTGGAGACGAATTTTGGCCCTTTTCCCTGGGAAAGAAAAGTGGCCAGCCCAGGTTCCTGATGTCAGTTTGTAAGGTTCCCTTGGCACTGTCAGAACAGCAGAGGTTTGTGGTGGGGACAGCTTGGGTCTTTGTGACATCCTTGATCGTTTGGATTTTTTGGGTGCGGCCGGCCACTCAGGGTCACAGGCCCCTGGAGACAAAGACCGGCCCTTTTCCCTGGGAAAGAAAAGTGGCCAGCCCAGCTTCCTGATGTCAGTTTGTAGGGTTCCATTGGGACTGTCAGGGCAGCGCAGGTTTGATGTGGCGGCACGTTGGATCTGGGAGCCATCCTCGATCGTTTGGATTTTTTGGAGCTGTCCGACCACTCACAGCCACAGGCCCCTGGAGACAAATTTCAGCCCTTTTCCCTGGGAAAGAAAATTGGCCAGCCCAGGTTCCTGATGTCAGTTTGTAGGGTTCCCTTGGCACTGTCAGAACAGCACAGGTTTGTGGTGGGGGCAGCTTGGGTCTTTGTGACATCCTTGATCATTTGGATTTGTGGGGGGCGGCCGGCCACTCAGGGCCACAGGTCCCCGGAGACAAAGACCGGCCCTTTTCCCTGGGAAAGAAAAGTGGCCAGCCCAGTTTCCTGATGTCAGTTTGTAGGGTTCCATTGGGAGTGTCTGGGTAGCACATGTTTGAAGTCAGGGCATGTTTCATCTGGGACATATCCTCAATTGTTTGGATTTTTTGGGGGCGGCTGGCCACCAAAAGTCACAGGCACCTGGAGACAAATTTTGGCCCTTTTCCCTGGGAAAGAAAAGTGGCCAGCCCAGTTTCCTGATGCCAGTTTGTAGGGTTCCATTGGCACTGTCAGGGCAGCACAGGTTTGAGGTGGGGGCACGTTGGATCTGGGAGCCATCCTCGATCGTTCGGAGTTTTTGGGGGCAGCCGGCAACTGAGGGTCACAGGCCCCTGAAGAAAAAGACTGGCCCTTTTCCCTGGGAAATAAAAGTTGCTAGGCCAGGTTCCTAATGCCAGTTTGTAGGGTTCCATTGGGACTGTCCGGGTAGCACATGTTTGAGTTCAGGGCATGTTGCCTCTAGGACACATCCTCCATAGTTTGGATTTTTTGGGGGCGGCCGGCCACCAATGGTCCCAGGCCCCTGGAGACAAATTTTGGCCCTTTTCCCTGGGAAAGAAAAGTGGCCAGCCCAGTTTCCTGATGTCAGTTTGTAGGGTTCCATTGGGAGTGTCTGGGTAGCACATGTTTGAGGTCAGGGCATGTTGTATCTGGGACATATCCTCAATTGTTTGGATTTTTTGGGGGCGGCTGGCCACCAAAGGTCATAGGCCCCTGGAGACAAATTTTGGCCCTTTTCCCTGGGAAAGAAAAGTGGCCAGCCCAGGTTCCTGATGCCAGTTTGTAGGGTTCCCTTGGCACTGTCAGGGCAGCACAGGTTTGAGGTGGGGGCACGTTGAATCTGGGAGCCATCCTCGATCGTTCGGAGTTTTTGGAGGCAGCCGGGAACTGAGGGTCACAGGCCCCTGAAGAAAAAGACTGGCCCTTTTCCCTGGGAAATAAAAGTTGCTAGGCCAGGTTCCTAATGCCAATTTGTAGGGTTCCATTGGGACTGTCCGGGTAGCACATGTTTGAGTTCAGGGCATGTTGCGTCTGGGACACATCCTCGATCGTTTGGATTTTTTGGGGGCGGCCGGCCACCAATGGTCCCAGGCCCCTGGAGACAAATTTTGGCCCTTTTCCCTGGGAAAGAAAAGTGGCCAGCCCAGGTTCCTGATGTCAGTTTGTAAGGTTCCCTTGGCACTGTCAGAACAGCAGAGGTTTGTGGTGGGGACAGCTTGGGTCTTTGTGACATCCTTGATCGTTTGGATTTTTTGGATGCGGCCGGCCACTCAGGGTCACAGGCCCCTAGAGTCAAAGGCCGGCCCTTTTCCCTGGGAAAGAAAAGTGGCCAGCCCAGGTTCCTGATGCCAGTTTGTAGGGTTCCTTTGGGACTGTCTGGGTAGCACAGGTTTGAGGTGGGGGCACGTTGGATCTGGGACACATCCTTGATCCTTTGGATTTTTTGGAGGTGTCCGACCACTCACAGCCACAGGCCCCTGGAGCCAAATTTCAGCCCTTTTCCCTGGGAAAGAAAAGTGGCCAGCCCAGGTTCCTGATGTCAGTTTGTAGGGTTCCCTTGGAACTGTCAGAACAGCACAGGTTTGTGGTGGGGGCACCTTGGTTCTTTGTGACATCCTTGATCGTTTGGATTTTTTGGGTGCGGCCGGCCACTCAGGGCCACAGGGCCCCAGAGACAAAGACCGGCTCTTTTCCCTGGGAAAGAAAAGTGGCCAGCCCAGGTTCCTGATGCCAGTTTGTAGGGTTCCATTGGGACTGTCAGGGCAGCGCAGGTTTGAGGTGGGGGCACGTTGGATCTGGGACACATCCTTGATCGTTTGGATTTTTTGGAGGTGTCCGACCACTCACAGCCACAGGCCCCTGGAGACAAATTTCAGCCCTTTTCCCTGGGAAAGAAAAGTGGCCAGCCCAGGTTCCTGATGTCAGTTTGTAGGGTTCCCTTGGCACTGTCAGAACAGCACAGGTTTGTGGTGGGGGCAGCTTGGGTCTTTGTGACATCCTTGATCGTTTGGATTTGTGGGGGGCGGCCGGCCACTCAGGGCCACAGGCCCCCGGAGACAAAGACCAGCCCTTTCCCTGGGAAAGAAAAGTGGCCAGCCCAGTTTCCTGATGTCAGTTTGTAGGGTTCCATTGGGAGTGTCTGGGTAGCAGATGTTTGAGGTCAGGGCATGTTGCATCTGGGACATATCCTCAATTGTTTGGATTTTTAGGGGGCGGCTGGCCACCAAAGGTCACAGGCCCCTGGAGACAAATTTTGGCCCTTTTCCCTGGGAAAGAAAAGTGGCCAGCCCAGGTTCCTGATGCCAGTTTGTAGGGTTCCCTTGGCACTGTCAGGGCAGCACAGGTTTGAGGTGGGGGCACGTTGGATCTGGGAGCCATCCTCGATCGTTCCGAGTTTTTGGGGGCAGCCGGCAACTGAGGGTCACAGGCCCCTGAAGAAAAAGACTGGCCCTTTTCCCTGGGAAATAAAAGTTGCTAGGCCAGGTTCCTAATGCCAGTTTGTAGGGTTCCATTGGGACTGTCCGGGTAGCACATGTTTGAGTTCAGGGCATGTTGCGTCTGGAACACATCCTCGATCGTTTGGATTTTTTGGGGGCGGCCGGCCACCAATGGTCCCAGGCCCCTGGAGACGAATTTTGGCCCTTTTCCCTGGGAAAGAAAAGTGGCCAGCCCAGGTTCCTGATGTCAGTTTGTAAGGTTCCCTTGGCACTGTCAGAACAGCAGAGGTTTGTGGTGGGGACAGCTTGGGTCTTTGTGACATCCTTGATGGTTTGGATTTTTTGGATGCGGCCGGCCACTGAGGGTCACAGGCCCCTGGAGGCAAATTTCGGCCCTTTTCCTTGGGAAAGAAAAGTGGCCAGCCCATGTTCCTGATGCCAGTTTGTAGGGTTCCATTGGGACTGTCAGGGCAGCACAGGTTTGAGGTGGGGGCACGTTGGATCTGGGACACATCCTTGATCGTTTGGATTTTTTGGAGGTGTCCGACCACTCACAGCCACAGGCCCCTGGAGACAAATTTCAGCCCTTTTCCCTGGGAAAGAAAAGTGGCCAGCCCAGGTTCCTGATGTCAGTTTGTAGGGTTCCATTGGCACTGTCAGGGCAGCACAGGTTTGAGGTGGGGGCAGCTTGGGTCTTTGTGACATCCTTGATCGTTTGGATTTTTTGGGTGCGGCCGGCCACTCAGGGCCACAGGCCCCCGGAGACAAAGACCGGCGGTTTTCCTTGGGAAAGAAAAGTTGCCAGCCCAGGTTCCTGATGTCAGTTTGTAGGGTTCCATTGGGAGTGTCTGGGTAGCACATGTTTGAGGTCAGGGCATGTTGCATCTGGGACATATCCTCAATTGTTTGGATTTTTTGGGGGCGGCTGGCCACCAAAGGTCCCAGGCCCCTGGAGACAAATTTTGGCCCTTTTCCCTGGGAAAGAAAAGTGGCCAGCCCAGGTTCCTGATGCCAGTTTGTAGGGTTCCCTTGGCACTGTCAGGGCAGCACAGGTTTGAGGTGGGGGCAGCTTGGGTCTGGGAGCCATCCTCGATCGTTCGGAGTTTTTCGGGACAGCCGGCAACTGAGGGTCACAGGCCCCTGAAGAAAAAGACCGGCCCTTTTCCCTGGGAAATAAAAGTTGCTAGGCCAGGTTCCTAATGCCACTTTGTAGGGTTCCATTGGGACTGTCCGGGTAGCACATGTTTGAGTTCAGGGCATGTTGCGTCTGGGACACATCCTCGATCGTTTGGATTTTTTGGGGGCGGCCGGCCACCAATGGTCCCAGGCCCCTGGAGACGAATTTTGGCCCTTTTCCCTGGGAAAGAAAAGTGGCCAGCCCAGGTTCCTGATGTCAGTTTGTAAGGTTCCCTTGGCACTGTCAGAACAGCAGAGGTTTGTGGTGGGGACAGCTTGGGTCTTTGTGACATCCTTGATCGTTTGGATTTTTTGGATGCGGCCGGCCACTCAGGGTCACAGGCCCCTGGAGGCAAATTTCGGCCCTTTTCCTTGGGAAAGAAAAGTGGCCAGCCCATGTTCCTGATGCCAGTTTGTAGGGTTCCATTGGGACTGTCAGGGCAGCACAGGTTTGAGGTGGGGGCACGTTGGATCTGGGACACATCCTTGATCGTTTGGATTTTTTGGAGGTGTCCGACCACTCACAGCCACAGGCCCCTGGAGACAAATTTCAGCCCTTTTCCCTGGGAAAGAAAAGTGGCCAGCCCAGGTTCCTGATGTCAGTTTGTAGGGTTCCATTGGCACTGTCAGGGCAGCACAGGTTTGAGGTGGGGGCAGCTTGGGTCTTTGTGACATCCTTGATCGTTTGGATTTTTTGGGTGCGGCCGGCCACTCAGGGCCACAGGTCCCCGGAGACAAAGACCGGCGGTTTTCCTTGGGAAAGAAAAGTTGCCAGCCCAGGTTCCTGATGTCAGTTTGTAGGGTTCCATTGGGAGTGTCTGGGTAGCACATGTTTGAGGTCAGGGCATGTTGCATCTGGGACATATCCTCAATTGTTTGGATTTTTTGGGGGCGGCTGGCCACCAAAGGTCCCAGGCCCCTGGAGACAAATTTTGGCCCTTTTCCCTGGGAAAGAAAAGTGGCCAGCCCAGGTTCCTGATGCCAGTTTGTAGGGTTCCCTTGGCACTGTCAGGGCAGCACAGGTTTGAGGTGGGGGCAGCTTGGGTCTGGGAGCCATCCTCGATCGTTCGGAGTTTTTCGGGACAGCCGGCAACTGAGGGTCACAGGCCCCTGAAGAAAAAGACTGGCCCTTTTCCCTCGGAAAGAAAAGTGGCCAGCCCAGGTTCCTAATGCCAGTTTGTAGGGTTCCATTGGGACTGTCCGGGTAGCACATGTTTGAGTTCAGGGCATGTTGCGTCTGGGACACATCCTCGATCGTTTGGATTTTTTGGATGCGGCCGGCCACCAATGGTCCCAGGCCCCTGGAGACAAATTTCAGCCCTTTTCCCTGGGAAAGAAAAGTGGCCAGCCCAGGTTCCTGATGCCCGTTTGTAGGGTTCCCTTGGCACTGTCAGGGCAGCACAGGTTTGAGGTGGGGGCAGCTTGGGTCTGGGAGCCATCCTCGATCGTTCGGAGTTTTTGGGGACAGCCGGCAACTGAGGGTCACAGGCCCCTGAAGGAAAAAGTCTGGCCCTTTTCCCTGGGAAATAAAAGTTGCTAGGCCAGGTTCCTAATGCCAGTTTGTAGGGTTCCATTGGGACTGTCCGGGTAGCACATGTTTGAGTTCAGGGCATGTTGCGTCTGGGACACATCCTCGATCGTTTGGATTTTTTGGGGGCGGCCGGCCACCAATGGTCCCAGGCCCCTGGAGACGAATTTTGGCCCTTTTCCCTGGGAAAGAAAAGTGGCCAGCCCAGGTTCCTGATGTCAGTTTGTAAGGTTCCCTTGGCACTGTCAGAACAGCAGAGGTTTGTGGTGGGGACAGCTTGGGTCTTTGTGACATCCTTGATCGTTTGGATTTTTTGGATGCGGCCGGCCACTCAGGGTCACAGGCCCCTAGAGACAAAGGCCGGCCCTTTTCCCTGGGAAAGAAAAGTGGCCAGCCCAGGTTCCTGATGCCAGTTTGTAGGGTTCCATTGGGACTGTCAGGGCAGCGCAGGTTTGATGTGGGGGCACGTTGGATCTGGGAGCCATCCTCGATCGTTTGGATTTTTTGGAGCTGTCCGACCACTCACAGCCACAGGCCCCTGGAGACAAATTTTGGCCCTTTTCCCTGGGAAAGAAAAGTGGCCAGCCCAGGTTCCTGATGTCAGTTTGTAGGGTTCCCTTGGCACTGTCAGAACAGCAGAGGTTTGTGGTGGGGGCAGCTTGGGTCTTTGTGACATCCTTGATCGTTTGGAATTTTTGGGTGCGGCCGGCTACTCAGGGCCACAGGGCCCCAGAGACAAAGACCGGCCCTTTTCCCTGGGAAAGAAAAGTGGCCAGCCCAGGTTCCTGATGTCAGTTTGTAGGGTTCCATTGGGAGTGTCTGGGTAGCACATGTTTGAAGTCAGGGCATGTTTCATCTGCGACATATCCTCAATTGTTTGGATTTTTTGGGGGCGGCTGGCCACCAAAAGTCACAGGCACCTGGAGACAAATTTTGGCCATTTTCCCTGGGAAAGAAAAGTGGCCAGCCCAGTTTCCTGATGCCAGTTTGTAGGGTTCCATTGGCACTGTCAGGGCAGCACAGGTTTGAGGTGGGGGCACGTTGGACCTGGGAGCCATCCTCGATCGTTCGGAGTTTTTGGGGGCAGCCGGCAACTGAGGGTCACAGGCCCCTGAAGAAAAAGACTGGCCCTTTTCCCTGGGAAATAAAAGTTGCTAGGCCAGGTTCCTAATGCCAGTTTGTAGGGTTCCATTGGGACTGTCCGGGTAGCACATGTTTGAGTTCAGGGCATGTTGCGTCTGGGACACATCCTCGATCGTTTGGATTTTTTGGGGGCGGCCGGCCACCAATGGTCCCAGGACCCTGGAGACGAATTTTGGCCCTTTTCCCTGGGAAAGAAATGTGGCCAGCCCAGGTTCCTGATGTCAGTTTGTAAGGTTCCCTTGGCACTGTCAGAACAGCAGGGGTTTGTGGTGGGGACAGCTTGGGTCTTTGTGACATCCTTTATCGTTTGGATTTTTTGGATGCGGCCGGCCACTCAGGGTCACAGGCCCCTGGAGACAAATTTCGGCCCTTTTCCCTGGGAAAGAAAAGTGGCCAGCCCATGTTCCTGATGCCAGTTTGTAGGGTTCCATTGGCACTGTCAGAACAGCACAGGTTTGTGGTGGGGCACGTTGGATCTGGGACACATCCTTGATCGTTTGGATTTTTTGGAGGTGTCCGACCACTCACAGCCACAGGCCCCTGGAGACAAATTTCAGCCCTTTTCCCTGGGAAAGAAAAGTGGCCAGCCCAGGTTCCTGATGTCAGTTTGTAGGGTTCCATTGGCACTGTCAGGGCAGCACAGGTTTGAGGTGGGGGCAGCTTGGGTCTTTGTGACATCCTTGATCGTTTGGATTTTTTGGGTGCGGCCGGCCACTCAGGGCCACAGGGCCCCGGAGACAAAGACCGGCGGTTTTCCTTGGGAAAGAAAAGTGGCCAGCCCAGGTTCCTGATGTCAGTTTGTAGGGTTCCATTGGGAGTGTCTGGGTAGCACATGTTTGAGGTCAGGGCATGTTGCATCTGGGACATATCCTCAATTGTTTGGATTTTTAGGGGGCGGCTGGCCACCAAAGGTCACAGGCCCCTGGAGACAAATTTTGGCCCTTTTCCCTGGGAAAGAAAAGTGGCCAGCCCAGGTTCCTGATGCCAGTTTTTAGGGTTCCCTTGGCACTGTCAGGGCAGCACCGGTTTGAGGTGGGGGCCCGTTGGATCTGGGAGCCATCCTCGATCGTTCGGAGTTTTTGGGGGCAACCGGCCACTGAGGGTCACAGGCCCCTGAAGAAAAAGACCGGCCCTTTTCCCTGGGAAATAAAAGTTGCTAGGCCAGGTTCCTAATGCCAGCTTGTAGGGTTCCATTGGGACTGTCCGGGTAGCACATGTTTGAGTTCAGGGCATGTTGCGTCTGGGACACATCCTCGATCGTTTGGATTTTTTGGGGGCGGCCGGCCACCAATGGTCCCAGGCCCCTGGAGACAAATTTTGGCCCTTTTCCCTGGGAAAGAAAAGTGGCCAGCCCAGGTTCCTGATGTCAGTTTGTAAGGTTCCCTTGGCACTGTCAGAACAGCAGAGGTTTGTGGTGGGGACAGCTTGGGTCTTTGTGACATCCTTGATCGTTTGGATTTTTTGGATGCGGCCGGCCACTCAGGGTCACAGGCCCCTGGAGGCAAATTTCGGCCCTTTTCCTTGGGAAAGAAAAGTGGCCAGCCCATGTTCCTGATGCCAGTTTGTAGGGTTCCATTGGGACTGTCAGGGCAGCACAGGTTTGAGGTGGGGGCACGTTGGATCTGGGACACATCCTTGATCGTTTGGATTTTTTGGAGGTGTCCGACCACTCACAGCCACAGGCCCCTGGAGACAAATTTCAGCCCTTTTCCCTGGGAAAGAAAAGTGGCCAGCCCAGGTTCCTGATGTCAGTTTGTAGGGTTCCATTGGCGCTGTCAGGGCAGCACAGGTTTGAGGTGGGGGCAGCTTGGGTCTTTGTGACATCCTTGATCGTTTGGATTTTTTGGGTGCGGCCGGCCACTCAGGGCCACAGGCCCCCGGAGACAAAGACCGGCGGTTTTCCTTGGAAAAGAAAAGTGGCCAGCCCAGGTTCCTGATGTCAGTTTGTAGGGTTCCATTGGGAGTGTCTGGGTAGCAGATGTTTGAGGTCAGGGTATGTTGCATCTGGGACATATCCTCAATTGTTTGGATTTTTTGGGGGCGGCTGGCCACCAAAGGTCACAGGCCCCTGGAGACAAATTTCAGCCCTTTTCCCTGGGAAAGAAAAGTGGCCAGCCCAGGTTCCTGATGTCAGTTTGTAAGGTTCCCTTGGCACTGTCAGGGCAGCACAGGTTTGAGGTGGGGGCAGCTTGGGTCTGGGAGCCATCCTCGATTGTTCGGAGTTTTTGGGGACAGCCGGCAACTGAGGGTCACAGGCCCCTGAAGAAAAATACTGGCCCTTTTCCCTGGGAAAGAAAAGTGGCCAGCCCAGGTTCCTAATGCCAGTTTGTAGGGTTCCATTGGGACTGTCCGGGTAGCACATGTTTGAGTTCAGGGCATGTTGCGTCTGGGACACATCCTCGATCGTTTGGATTTTTTGGGGGTGGCCGGCCACCAATGGTCCCAGGCCCCTGGAGACAAATTTCAGCCCTTTTCCCTGGGAAAGAAAAGTGGTCAGCCCAGGTTCCTGATGCCCGTTTGTAGGGTTCCCTTGGCACTGTCAGGGCAGCACAGGTTTGAGGTGGGGGCAGCTTGGGTCTGGGAGCCATCCTCGATCGTTCGGAGTTTTTGGGGACAGCCGGCAACTGAGGGTCACAGGCCCCTGAAGGAAAAAGACTGGCCCTTTTCCCTGGGAAATAAAAGTTGCTAGGCCAGGTTCCTAATGCCAGTTTGTAGGGTTCCATTGGGACTGTCCGGGTAGCACATGTTTGAGTTCAGGCCATGTTGCGTCTGGGACACATCCTCGATCGTTTGGATTTTTTGGGGGCGGCCGGCCACCAATGGTCCCAGGCCCCTGGAGACAAATTTTGGCCCTTTTCCCTGGGAAAGAAAAGTGGCCAGCCCAGGTTCCTGATGTCAGTTTGTAAGGTTCCCTTGGCACTGTCAGAACAGCAGAGGTTTGTGGTGGGGACAGCTTGGGTCTTTGTGACATCCTTGATCGTTTGGATTTTTTGGATGCGGCCGGCCACTCAGGGTCACAGGCCCCTAGAGACAAAGGCCGGCCCTTTTCCCTGGGAAAGAAAAGTGGCCAGCCCAGGTTCCTGATGCCAGTTTGTAGGGTTCCTTTGGGACTGTCTGGGTAGCACAGGTTTGAGGTGGGGGCACGTTGGATCTGGGACACATCCTTGATCGTTTGGATTTTTTGGAGGTGTCCGACCACTCACAGCCACAGGCCCCTGGAGACAAATTTCAGCCCTTTTCCCTGGGAAAGAAAAGTGGCCAGCCCAGGTTCCTGATGTCAGTTTGTAAGGTTCCCTTGGAACTGTCAGAACAGCACAGGTTTGTGGTGGGGGCAGCTTGGTTCTTTGTTACATCCTTGATCGTTTGGATTTTTTGGGTGCGGCCGGCCACTCAGGGCCACAGGGCCCCAGAGACAAAGACCGGCTCTTTTCCCTGGGAAAGAAAAGTGGCCAGCCCAGGTTCCTGATGTCAGTTTGTAGGGTTCCATTGGGACTGTCAGGGCAGCGCAGGTTTGAGGTGCGGGCACGTTGGATCTGGGACACATCCTTGATCGTTTGGATTTTTTGGAGGTGTCCGACCACTCAGGGTCACAGGCCCCTGGAGACAAATTTCAGCCCTTTTCCCTGGGAAAGAAAAGTGGCCAGCCCAGGTTCCTGATGTCAGTTTGTAGGGTTCCCTTGGCACTGTCAGAACAGCACAGGTTTGTGGTGGGGGCAGCTTGGGTCTTTGTGACATCCTTGATCGTTTGGATTTGTGGGGGGCGGCCGGCCACTCAGGGCCACAGGCCCCCGGAGACAAAGACCAGCACTTTCCCTGGGAAAGAAAAGTGGCCAGCCCAGTTTCCTGATGTCAGTTTGTAGGGTTCCATTGGGAGTGTCTGGGTAGCACATGTTTGAGGTCAGGGCATGTTGTATCTGGGACATATCCTCAATTGTTTGGATTTTTAGGGGGCGGCTGGCCACCAAAGGTCACAGGCCCCTGGAGACAAATTTTGGCTCTTTTCCCTGGGAAAGAAAAGTGGCCAGCCCAGTTTCCTGATGCCAGTTTTTAGGGTTCCCTTGGCACTGTCAGGGCAGCACAGGTTTGAGGTGGGGGCCCGTTGGATCTGGGAGCCATCCTCGATCGTTCTGAGTTTTTGGGGGCAGCCGGCAACTGAGGGTCACAGGCCCCTGAAGAAAAAGACTGGCCCTTTTCCCTGGGAAATAAAAGTTGCTAGGCCAGGTTCCTAATGCCACTTTGTAGGGTTCCATTGGGACTGTCCGGGTAGCACATGTTTGAGTTCAGGGCATGTTGCGTCTGGGACACATCCTCGATCGTTTGGATTTTTTGGGGGCGGCCGGCCACCAATGGTCCCAGGCCCCTGGAGACGAATTTTGGCCCTTTTCCCTGGGAAAGAAAAGTGGCCAACCCAGGTTCCTGATGTCAGTTTGTAAGGTTCCCTTGGCACTGTCAGAACAGCAGAGGTTTGTGGTGGGGACAGCTTGGGTCTTTGTGACATCCTTGATCGTTTGGATTTTTTGGATGCGGCCGGCCACTGAGGGTCACAGGCCCCTGGAGGCAAATTTCGGCCCTTTTCCCTGGGAAAGAAAAGTGGCCAGCCCATGTTCCTGATGCCAGTTTGTAGGGTTCCATTGGGACTGTCAGGGCAGCACAGGTTTGAGGTGGGGGCACGTTGGATCTGGGACACATCCTTGATCGTTTGGATTTTTTGGAGGTGTCCGACCACTCACAGCCACAGGCCCCTGGAGACAAATTTCAGCCCTTTTCCCTGGGAAAGAAAAGTGGCCAGCCCAGGTTCCTGATGTCAGTTTGTAGGGTTCCATTGGCACTGTCAGGGCAGCACAGGTTTGAGGTGGGGGCAGCTTGGGTCTTTGTGACATCCTTGATCGTTTGGATTTGTGGGGGGCGGCCGGCCACTCAGGGCCACAGGCCCCCGGAGACAAAGACCGGCCCTTTTCCCTGGGAAAGAAAAGTGGCCAGCCCAGGTTCCTGATGTCAGTTTGTAGGGTTCCATTGGGAGTGTCTGGGTAGCACATGTTTGAGGTCAGGGCATGTTGCATCTGGGACATATCCTCAATTGTTTGGATATTTTGGGGGCGTCTGGCCACCAAAGTTCCCAGGCCCCTGGAGACAAATTTTGGCCCTTTTCCCTGGGAAAGAAAAGTGGCCAGCCCAGGTTCCTGATGCCAGTTTGTAGGGTTCCCTTGGCACTGTCAGGGCAGCACAGGTTTGAGGTGGGGGCAGCTTGGATCTGGGAGCCATCCTCGATCGTTCGGAGTTTTTGGGGACAGCCGGCAACTGAGGGTCACAGGCCCCTGAAGAAAAAGACCGGCCCTTTTCCCTGGGAAATAAAAGTTGCTAGGCCAGGTTCCTAATGCCAGTTTGTAGGGTTCCATTGGGACTGTCCGGGTAGCACATGTTTGAGTTCAGGGCATGTTGCGTCTGGGACACATCCTCGATCGTTTGGATTTTTTGGGGGCGGCTGGCCACCAATGGTCCCAGGCCCCTGGAGACAAATTTTGGCCCTTTTCCCTGGGAAAGAAAAGTGGCCAGCCCAGATTCCTGATGTCAGTTTGTAAGGTTCCCTTGGCACTGTCAGAACAGCAGAGGTTTGTGGTGGGGACAGCTTGGGTCTTTGTGACATCCTTGATCGTTTGGATTTTTTGGATGCGGCCGGCCACTCAGGGTCACAGGCCCCTGGAGGCAAATTTCGGCCCTTTTCCCTGGGAAAGAAAAGTGGCCAGCCCAGGTTCCTGATGCCAGTTTGTAGGGTTCCATTGGGACTGTCAGGGCAGCACAGGTTTGAGGTGGGGGCACGTTGGATCTGGGACACATCCTCGATCGTTTGGATTTTTTGGAGGTGTCCGACCACTCACAGCCACAGGCCCCTGGAGCCAAATTTCAGCCCTTTTCCTTGGGAAAGAAAAGTGACCAGCCCAGGTTCCTGATGTCAGTTTGTAGGGTTCCATTGGGACTGTCAGGGCAGCGCAGGTTTGAGGTGGGGGCACGTTGGATCTGGGACACATCCTTGATCGTTTGGATTTTTTGGAGGTGTCCGACCACTCACAGCCACAGGCCCCTGGAGCCAAATTTTAGCCATTTTCCCTGGGAAAGAAAAGTGGCCAGCCCAGGTTCCTGATGTCAGTTTGTAGGGTTCCCTTGGCACTGTCAGAACAGCAGAAGTTTGTGGTGGGGACAGCTTGGGTCTTTGTGACATCCTTGATCGTTTGGATTTGTGGGGGGCGGCCGGCCAGTCAGGGCCACAGGACCCCGGAGACAAAGACCGGCCCTTTCCCTGGGAAAGAAAAGTGGCCAGCCCAGTTTCCTGATGTCAGTTTGTAGGGTTCCATTGGGAGTGTCTGGGTAGCACATGTTTGAGGTCAGGGCATGTTGCATCTGGGACATATCCTCAATTGTTTGGATTTTTAGGGGGCGGCTGGCCACCAAAGGTCACAGGCCCCTGGAGACAAATTTTGGCCCTTTTCCCTGGGAAAGAAAAGTGGCCAGCCCAGGTTCCTGATGCCAGTTTTTAGGGTTCCCTTGGCACTGTCAGGGCAGCACCGGTTTGAGGTGGGGGCCCGTTGGATCTGGGAGCCATCCTCGATCGTTCGGAGTTTTTGGGGGCAACCGGCCACTGAGGGTCACAGGCCCCTGAAGAAAAAGACCGGCCCTTTTCCCTGGGAAATAAAAGTTGCTAGGCCAGGTTCCTAATGCCAGCTTGTAGGGTTCCATTGGGACTGTCCGGGTAGCACATGTTTGAGTTCAGGGCATGTTGCGTCTGGGACACATCCTCGATCGTTTGGATTTTTTGGGGGCGGCCGGCCACCAATGGTCCCAGGCCCCTGGAGACGAATTTTGGCCCTTTTCCCTGGGAAAGAAAAGTGGCCAGCCCAGGTTCCTGATGTCAGTTTGTAAGGTTCCCTTGGCACTGTCAGAACAGCAGAGGTTTGTGGTGGGGACAGCTTGGGTCTTTGTGACATCCTTGATCGTTTGGATTTTTTGGATGCGGCCGGCCACTCAGGGTCACAGGCCCCTGGAGGCAAATTTCGGCCCTTTTCCTTGGGAAAGAAAAGTGGCCAGCCCATGTTCCTGATGCCAGTTTGTAGGGTTCCATTGGGACTGTCAGGGCAGCACAGGTTTGAGGTGGGGGCACGTTGGATCTGGGACACATCCTTGATCGTTTGGATTTTTTGGAGGTGTCCGACCACTCACAGCCACAGGCCCCTGGAGACAAATTTCAGCCCTTTTCCCTGGGAAAGAAAAGTGGCCAGCCCAGGTTCCTGATGTCAGTTTGTAGGGTTCCATTGGGAGTGTCTGGGTAGCAGATGTTTGAGGTCAGGGCATGTTGCATCTGGGACATATCCTCAATTGTTTGGATTTTTTGGGGGCGGCTGGCCACCAAAGATCACAGGCCCCTGGAGACAAATTTCAGCCCTTTTCCCTGGGAAAGAAAAGTGGCCAGCCCAGGTTCCTGATGTCAGTTTGTAAGGTTCCCTTGGCACTGTCAGGGCAGCACAGGTTTGAGGTGGGGGCAGCTTGGGTCTGGGAGCCATCCTCGATTGTTCGGAGTTTTTGGGGACAGCCGGCAACTGAGGGTCACAGGCCCCTGAAGGAAAAAGACTGGCCCTTTTCCCTGGGAAATAAAAGTTGCTAGGCCAGGTTCCTAATGCCAGTTTGTAGGGTTCCATTGGGACTGTCCGGGTAGCACATGTTTGAGTTCAGGCCATGTTGCGTCTGGGACACATCCTCGATCGTTTGGATTTTTTGGGGGCGGCCGGCCACCAATGGTCCCAGGTCCCTGGAGACAAATTTTGGCCCTTTTCCCTGGGAAAGAAAAGTGGCCAGCCCAGGTTCCTGATGTCAGTTTGTAAGGTTCCCTTGGCACTGTCAGAACAGCAGAGGTTTGTGGTGGGGACAGCTTGGGTCTTTGTGACATCCTTGATCGTTTGGATTTTTTGGATGCGGCCGGCCACTCAGGGTCACAGGCCCCTAGAGACAAAGGCCGGCCCTTTTCCCTGGGAAAGAAAAGTGGCCAGCCCAGGTTCCTGATGCCAGTTTGTAGGGTTCCTTTGGGACTGTCTGGGTAGCACAGGTTTGAGGTGGGGGCACGTTGGATCTGGGACACATCCTTGATCGTTTGGATTTTTTGGAGGTGTCTGACCACTCACAGCCACAGGCCCCTGGAGACAAATTTCAGCCCTTTTCCGTGGGAAAGAAAAGTGGCCAGCCCAGGTTCCTGATGTCAGTTTGTAAGGTTCCCTTGGCACTGTCAGAACAGCAGAGGTTTGTGGTGGGGACAGCTTGGGTCTTTGTGACATCCTTGATCGTTTGGATTTTTTGGATGCGGCCGGCCACTGAGGGTCACAGGCCCCTGGAGGCAAATTTCGGCCCTTTTCCCTGGGAAAGAAAAGTGGCCAGCCCATGTTCCTGATGCCAGTTTGTAGGGTTCCATTGGGACTGTCAGGGCAGCACAGGTTTGAGGTGGGGGCACGTTGGATCTGGGACACATCCTTGATCGTTTGGATTTTTTGGAGGTGTCCGACCACTCACAGCCACAGGCCCCTGGAGACAAATTTCAGCCCTTTTCCCTGGGAAAGAAAAGTGGCCAGCCCAGGTTCCTGATGTCAGTTTGTAGGGTTCCATTGGCACTGTCAGGGCAGCACAGGTTTGAGGTGGGGGCAGCTTGGGTCTTTGTGACATCCTTGATCGTTTGGATTTGTGGGGGGCGGCCGGCCACTCAGGGCCACAGGCCCCCGGAGACAAAGACCGGCCCTTTTCCCTGGGAAAGAAAAGTGGCCAGCCCAGGTTCCTGATGTCAGTTTGTAGGGTTCCATTGGGAGTGTCTGGGTAGCACATGTTTGAGGTCAGGGCATGTTGCATCTGGGACATATCCTCAATTGTTTGGATATTTTGGGGGCGTCTGGCCACCAAAGTTCCCAGGCCCCTGGAGACAAATTTTGGCCCTTTTCCCTGGGAAAGAAAAGTGGCCAGCCCAGGTTCCTGATGCCAGTTTGTAGGGTTCCCTTGGCACTGTCAGGGCAGCACAGGTTTGAGGTGGGGGCAGCTTGGATCTGGGAGCCATCCTCGATCGTTCGGAGTTTTTGGGGACAGCCGGCAACTGAGGGTCACAGGCCCCTGAAGAAAAAGACCGGCCCTTTTCCCTGGGAAATAAAAGTTGCTAGGCCAGGTTCCTAATGCCAGTTTGTAGGGTTCCATTGGGACTGTCCGGGTAGCACATGTTTGAGTTCAGGGCATGTTGCGTCTGGGACACATCCTCGATCGTTTGGATTTTTTGGGGGCGGCTGGCCACCAATGGTCCCAGGCCCCTGGAGACAAATTTTGGCCCTTTTCCCTGGGAAAGAAAAGTGGCCAGCCCAGATTCCTGATGTCAGTTTGTAAGGTTCCCTTGGCACTGTCAGAACAGCAGAGGTTTGTGGTGGGGACAGCTTGGGTCTTTGTGACATCCTTGATCGTTTGGATTTTTTGGATGCGGCCGGCCACTCAGGGTCACAGGCCCCTGGAGGCAAATTTCGGCCCTTTTCCCTGGGAAAGAAAAGTGGCCAGCCCAGGTTCCTGATGCCAGTTTGTAGGGTTCCATTGGGACTGTCAGGGCAGCACAGGTTTGAGGTGGGGGCACGTTGGATCTGGGACACATCCTCGATCGTTTGGATTTTTTGGAGGTGTCCGACCACTCACAGCCACAGGCCCCTGGAGCCAAATTTCAGCCCTTTTCCTTGGGAAAGAAAAGTGACCAGCCCAGGTTCCTGATGTCAGTTTGTAGGGTTCCATTGGGACTGTCAGGGCAGCGCAGGTTTGAGGTGGGGGCACGTTGGATCTGGGACACATCCTTGATCGTTTGGATTTTTTGGAGGTGTCCGACCACTCACAGCCACAGGCCCCTGGAGCCAAATTTTAGCCATTTTCCCTGGGAAAGAAAAGTGGCCAGCCCAGGTTCCTGATGTCAGTTTGTAGGGTTCCCTTGGCACTGTCAGAACAGCAGAAGTTTGTGGTGGGGACAGCTTGGGTCTTTGTGACATCCTTGATCGTTTGGATTTGTGGGGGGCGGCCGGCCAGTCAGGGCCACAGGACCCCGGAGACAAAGACCGGCCCTTTCCCTGGGAAAGAAAAGTGGCCAGCCCAGTTTCCTGATGTCAGTTTGTAGGGTTCCATTGGGAGTGTCTGGGTAGCACATGTTTGAGGTCAGGGCATGTTGCATCTGGGACATATCCTCAATTGTTTGGATTTTTAGGGGGCGGCTGGCCACCAAAGGTCACAGGCCCCTGGAGACAAATTTTGGCCCTTTTCCCTGGGAAAGAAAAGTGGCCAGCCCAGTTTCCTGATGCCAGTTTTTAGGGTTCCCTTGGCACTGTCAGGGCAGCACCGGTTTGAGGTGGGGGCCCGGTGGATCTGGGAGCCATCCTCGATCGTTCGGAGTTTTTGGGGGCAGCCGGCAACTGAGGGTCACAGGCCCCTGAAGAAAAAGACTGGCCCTTTTCCCTGGGAAATAAAAGTTGCTAGGCCAGGTTCCTAATGCCAGTTTGTAGGGTTCCATTGGGACTGTCCGGGTAGCACATGTTTGAGTTCAGGGCATGTTGCGTCTGGGACACATCCTCGATCGTTTGGATTTTTTGGGGGCGGCTGGCCACCAATGGTCCCAGGCCCCTGGAGACGAATTTTGGCCCTTTTCCCTGGGAAAGAAAAGTGGCCAGCCCAGGTTCCTGATGTCAGTTTGTAAGGTTCCCTTGGCACTGTCAGAACAGCAGAGGTTTGTGGTGGGGACAGCTTGGGTCTTTGTGACATCCTTGATCGTTTGGATTTTTTGGATGCGGCCGGCCACTCAGGGTCACAGGGCCCTGGAGGCAAATTTCGGCCCTTTTCCTTGGGAAAGAAAAGTGGCCAGCCCATGTTCCTGATGCCAGTTTGTAGGATTCCATTGGGACTGTCAGGGCAGCACAGTTTTGAGGTGGGGGCACGTTGGATCTGGGACACATCCTTGATCGTTTGGATTTTTTGGAGGTGTCCGACCACTCACAGCCACAGGCCCCTGGAGACAAATTTCAGCCCTTTTCCCTGGGAAAGAAAAGTGGCCAGCCCAGGTTCCTGATGTCAGTTTGTAGGGTTCCATTGGCACTGTCAGGGCAGCACAGGTTTGAGGTGGGGGCAGCTTGGGTCTTTGTGACATCCTTGATCGTTTGGATTTTTTGGGTGCGGCCGGCCACTCAGGGCCACAGGCCCCCGGAGACAAAGACCGGCGGTTTTCCTTGGGAAAGAAAAGTGGCCAGCCCAGGTTCCTGATGTCAGTTTGTAGGGTTCCATTGGGAGTGTCTGGGTAGCACATGTTTGAGGTCAGGGCATGTTGCATCTGGGACATATCCTCAATTGTTTGGATTTTTTGGGGGCGGCTGGCCACCAAAGGTCCCAGGCCCCTGGAGACAAATTTTGGCCCTTTTCCCTGGGAAAGAAAAGTGGCCAGCCCAGGTTCCTGATGCCAGTTTGTAGGGTTCCCTTGGCACTGTCAGGGCAGCACAGGTTTGAGGTGGGGGCAGCTTGGGTCTGGGAGCCATCCTCGATCGTTCAGAGTTTTTGGGGACAGCCGGCAACTGAGGGTCACAGGCCCCTGAAGAAAAAGACTGGCCCTTTTCCCTGGGAAATAAAAGTTGCTAGGCCAGGTTCCTAATGCCAGTTTGTAGGGTTCCATTGGGACTGTCCGGGTAGCACATGTTTGAGTTCAGGGCATGTTGCGTCTGGGACACATCCTCGATCGTTTGGATTTTTTGGGGGCGGCCGGCCACCAATGGTCCCAGGCCCCTGGAGACGAATTTTGGCCCTTTTCCCTGGGAAAGAAAAGTGGCCAGCCCAGGTTCCTGATGTCAGTTTGTAAGGTTCCCTTGGCACTGTCAGAACAGCAGAGGTTTGTGGTGGGGACAGCTTGGGTCTTTGTGACATCCTTGATCGTTTGGATTTTTTGGATGCGGCCGGCCACTCAGGGTCACAGGCCCCTGGAGGCAAATTTCGGCCCTTTTCCCTGGGAAAGAAAAGTGGCCAGCCCATGTTCCTGATGCCAGTTTGTAGGGTTCCATTGGGACTGTCAGGGCAGCACAGGTTTGAGCTGGGGGCACGTTGGATCTGGGACACATCCTTGATCGTTTGGATTTTTTGGAGGTGTCCGACCACTCACAGCCACAGGCCCCTGGAGACAAATTTCAGCCCTTTTCCCTGGGAAAGAAAAGTGGCCAGCCCAGGTTCCTGATGTCAGTTTGTAGGGTTCCATTGGCACTGTCAGGGCAGCACAGGTTTGAGGTGGGGGCAGCTTGGGTCTTTGTGACATCCTTGATCGTTTGGATTTTTTGGGTGCGGCCGGCCACTCAGGGCCACAGGCCCCCGGAGACAAAGACCGGCGGTTTTCCTTGGGAAAGAAAAGTGGCCAGCCCAGGTTCCTGATGTCAGTTTGTAGGGTTCCATTGGGAGTGTCTGGGTAGCACATGTTTGAGGTCAGGGCATGTTGCATCTGGGACATATCCTCAATTGTTTGGATTTTTTGGGGGCGGCTGGCCACCAAAGGTCCCAGGCCCCTGGAGACAAATTTTGGCCCTTTTCCCTGGGAAAGAAAAGTGGCCAGCCCAGGTTCCTGATGCCAGTTTGTAGGGTTCCCTTGGCACTGTCAGGGCAGCACAGGTTTGAGGTGGGGGCAGCTTGGGTCTGGGAGCCATCCTCGATCGTTCAGAGTTTTTGGGGACAGCCGGCAACTGAGGGTCACAGGCCCCTGAAGAAAAAGACTGGCCCTTTTCCCTGGGAAATAAAAGTTGCTAGGCCAGGTTCCTAATGCCAGTTTGTAGGGTTCCATTGGGACTGTCCGGGTAGCACATGTTTGAGTTCAGGGCATGTTGTGTCTGGGACACATCCTCGATCGTTTGGATTTTTTGGGGGCGGCCGGCCACCAATGGTCCCAGGCCCCTGGAGACGAATTTTGGCCCTTTTCCCTGGGAAAGAAAAGTGGCCAGCCCAGGTTCCTGATGTCAGTTTGTAAGGTTCCCTTGGCACTGTCAGAACAGCAGAGGTTTGTGGTGGGGACAGCTTGGGTCTTTGTGACATCCTTGATCGTTTGGATTTTTTGGATGCGGCCGGCCACTCAGGGTCACAGGCCCCTGGAGGCAAATTTCGGCCCTTTTCCCTGTGAAAGAAAAGTGGCCAGCCCATGTTCCTGATGCCAGTTTGTAGGGTTCCATTGGGACTGTCAGGGCAGCACAGGTTTGAGGTGGGGGCACGTTGGATCTGGGACACATCCTTGATCGTTTGGATTTTTTGGAGGTGTCCGACCACTCACAGCCACAGGCCCCTGGAGCCAAATTTCAGCCCTTTTCCCTGGGAAAGAAAAGTGGCCAGCCCAGGTTCCTGATGTCAGTTTGTAGGGTTCCACTGGCACTGTCAGGGCAGCACAGGTTTGAGGTGGGGGCAGCTTGGGTCTTTGTGACATCCTTGATCGTTTGGATTTTTTGGGTGCGGCCGGCCACTCAGGGCCACAGGCCCCCGGAGACAAAGACCGGCGGTTTTCCTTGGGAAAGAAAAGTGGCCAGCCCAGGTTCCTGATGTCAGTTTGTAGGGTTCCATTGGGAGTGTCTGGGTAGCAGATGTTTGAGGTCAGGGCATGTTGCATCTGGGACATATCCTCAATTGTTTGGATTTTTTGGGGGCGGCTGGCCACCAAAGGTCACAGGCCCCTGGAGACAAATTTTGGCCCTTTTCCCTGGGAAAGAAAAGTGGCCAGCCCAGGTTCCTGATGTCAGTTTGTAAGGTTCCCTTGGCACTGTCAGAACAGCAGAGGTTTGTGGTGGGGACAGCTTGGGTCTTTGTGACATCCTTGATCGTTTGGATTTTTTGGATGCGGCCGGCCACTCAGGGTCACAGGCCCCTGGAGGCAAATTTCGGCCCTTTTCCCTGGGAAAGAAAAGTGGCCAGCCCATGTTCCTGATGCCAGTTTGTAGGGTTCCATTGGGACTGTCAGGGCAGCACAGGTTTGAGGTGGGGGCACGTTGGATCTGGGACACATCCTTGATCGTTTGGATTTTTTGGAGGTGTCCGGCCACTCACAGCCACAGGCCCCTGGAGACAAATTTCAGCCCTTTTCCCTGGGAAAGAAAAGTGGCCAGCCCAGGTTCCTGATGTCAGTTTGTAGGGTTCCCTTGGCACTGTCAGAACAGCACAGGTTTGTGGTGGGGGCAGCTTGGGTCTTTGTGACATCCTTGATCGTTTGGATTTGTGGGCGGCGGCAGGCCACTCAGGGCCACAGGCCCCCGGAGACAAAGACCGGCCCTTTTCCCTGGGAAAGAAAAGTGGCCAGCCCAGTTTCCTGAAGTCTGTTTGTAGGGTTCCATTGGGAGTGTCTGGGTAGCAGATGTTTGAGGTCAGGGCATGTTGCATCTGGGACATATCCTCAATTGTTTGGATTTTTTGGGGGCGGCTGGCCACCAAAGGTCACAGGCCCCTGGAGACAAATTTTGGCCCTTTTCCCTGGGAAAGAAAAGTGGCCAGCCCAGGTTCCTGATGCCAGTTTGTAGGGTTCCCTTGGCATTGTCAGGGCAGCACAGGTTTGAGGTGGGGGCACGTTGGATCTGGGAGCCATCCTCGATCGTTCGGAGTTTTTGGGGGCAGCCGGCAACTGAGGGTCACAGGCCCCTGAAGAAAAAGACTGGCCCTTTTCCCTGGGAAATAAAAGTTGCTAGGCCAGGTTCCTAATGCCAGTTTGTAGGGTTCCATTGGGACTGTCCGGGTAGCACATGTTTCAGTTCAGGGCATGTTGCGTCTGGGACACATCCTCGATCGTTTGGATTTTTTGGGGGTGGCCGGCCACCAATGGTCCCAGGCCACTGGAGACAAATTTTGGCCCTTTTCCCTGGGAAAGAAAAGTGGCCAGCCCAGCTTCCTGATGTCAGTTTGTAAGGTTCCCTTGGCACTGTCAGAACAGCAGAGGTTTGTGGTGGGGACAGCTTGGGTCTTTGTGACATCCTTGATGGTTTGGATTTTTTGGATGCGGCCGGCCACTGAGGGTCACAGGCCCCTGGAGACAAATTTCGGCCCTTTTCCCTGGGAAAGAAAAGTGGCCAGCCCATGTTCCTGATGCCAGTTTGTAGGGTTCCATTGGGACTGTCAGGGCAGCACAGATTTGAGGTGGGGGCACGTTGGATCTGGGACACATCCTTGATCGTTTGGATTTTTTGGAGGTGTCCGGCCACTCACGGCCACAGGCCCCTGGAGACAAATTTCAGCCCTTTTCCCTGGGAAAGAAAAGTGGCCAGCCCAGCTTCCTGATGTCAGTTTGTAGGGTTCCCTTGGAACTGTCAGAACAGCACAGGTTTGTGGTGGGGGCAGCTTGGGTCTTTGTGACATCCTTGATCGTTTGGATTTTTTGGGTGCGGCCGGCCACTCAGGGCCACAGGGCCCCAGAGACAAAGACCGGCCCTTTTCCCTGGGAAAGAAAAGTGGCCAGCCCAGGTTCCTGATGTCAGTTTGTAGGGTTCCATTGGGAGTGTCTGGGTAGCACATGTTTGAGGTCAGGGCATGTTGCATCTGGGACATATCCTCAATTGTTTGGATTTTTTGGGGGCGGCAGGCCACCAAAGGTCACAGGCCCCTGGAGACAAATTTCAGCCCTTTTCCCTGGGAAAGAAAAGTGGCCAGCCCAGGTTCCTGATGCCAGTTTGTAGGGTTCCCTTGGCACTGTCAGGGCAGCACAGGTTTGAGGTGGGGGCAGCTTGGGTCTGGGAGCCATCCTCGATCGTTCGGAGTTTTTGGGGACAGCCGGCAACTGAGGGTCACAGGCCCCTGAAGAAAAAGACTGGCCCTTTTCCCTGGGAAATAAAAGTTGCTAGGCCAGGTTCCTAATGCCAGTTTGTAGGGTTCCATTGGGACTGTCCGGGTAGCACATGTTTGAGTTCAGGCCATGTTGCGTCTGGGACACATCCTCGATCGTTTGGATTTTTTGGGGGCGGCCGGCCACCAATGGTCCCAGGCCCCTGGAGACGAATTTTGGCCCTTTTCCCTGGGAAAGAAAAGTGGCCAGCCCAGGTTCCTGATGTCAGTTTGTAAGGTTCCCTTGGCACTGTCAGAACAGCAGAGGTTTGTGGTGGGGACAGCTTGGGTCTTTGTGACATCCTTGATCGTTTGGATTTTTTGGATGCGGCCGGCCTCTGAGGGTCACAGGCCCCTGGAGGCAAATTTCGGCCCTTTTCCCTGGGAAAGAAAAGTGGCCAGCCCAGGTTCCTGATGCCCGTTTGTAGGGTTCCATTGGGACTGTCAGGGCAGCACAGGTTTGAGGTGGGGGCACGTTGGATCTGGGACACATCCTTGATCGTTTGGATTTTTTGGAGGTGTCCGGCCACTCACAGCCACAGGCCCCTGGAGACAAATTTCAGCCCTTTTCCTTGGGAAAGAAAAGTGGCCAGCCCAGGTTCCTGATGTCAGTTTGTAGGGTTCCATTGGGAGTGTCTGGGTAGCACATGTTTGAGGTCAGGGCATGTTGTATCTGGGACATATCCGCAATTGTTTGGATTTTTTGGGGGCGGCTGGCCACCAAAGGTCCCAGGCCCCTGGAGACAAATTTTGGCCCTTTTCCCTGGGAAAGAAAAGTGGCCAGCCCAGGTTCCTGATGCCAGTTTGTAGGGTTCCATTGGCACTGTCAGGGCAGTACAGGTTTCAGGTGGGGGCACGTTGGATCTGGGAGCCATCCTCGATCGTTCGGAGTTTTTGGGGGCAGCCGGCAACTGAGGGTCACAGGCCCCTGAAGAAAAAGACCGGCCCTTTTCCCTGGGAAATAAAAGTTGCTAGGCCAGGTTCCTAATGCCAGTTTGTAGGGTTCCATTGGGACTGCCCGGGTAGCACATGTTTGAGTTCAGGGCATGTTGCGTCTGGGACACATCCTCGATCGTTTGGATTTTTTGGGGACGGCCGGACACCAATGGTCCCAGGCCCCTGGAGACGAATTTTGGCCCTTTTCCCTGGGAAAGAAAAGTGGCCAGCCCAGGTTCCTGATGTCAGTTTGTAAGGTTCCCTTGGCACTGTCAGAACAGCAGAGGTTTGTGGTGGGGACAGCTTGGGTCATTGTGACATCCTTGATCGTTTGGATTTTTTGGATGCGGCCGGCCACTCAGGGTCACAGGCCCCTGGAGACAATGACCGGCCCTTTTCCCTGGGAAAGAAAAGTGGCCAGCCCAGGTTCCTGATGCCAGTTTGTAGGGTTCCATTGGGACTGTCCGGGTAGCACAGGTTTGAGGTGGGGGCACGTTGGATCTGGGACACATCCTTGATCGTTTGGATTTTTTGGAGGTGTCCGACCACTCACAGCCACAGGCCCCTGGAGACAAATTTCAGCCCTTTTCCCTGGGAAAGAAAAGTGGCCAGCCCATGTTCCTGATGCCAGTTTGTAGGGTTCCCTTGGCACTGTCAGAACAGCACAGGTTTGTGGTGGGGGCAGCTTGGGTCTTTGTGACATCCTTGCTCGTTTGGATTTGTTGGGGGCGGTCGGCCACTCAGGGCCACAGGCCCGCAGAGACAAAGACCGGCCCTTTTCCCTTGGAAAGAAAAGTGGCCAGCCCAGTTTCCTGATGTCAGTTTGTAGGGTTCCATTGGAGAGTCTGCGTAGCACATGTTTGAGGTCAGGGCATGTTGCATCTGGGACATATCCTCAATTGTTTGGATTTTTTGGGGGCGGCGGGCCACCAATGGTCTCAGGCCCCTGGAGACCAATTTTGGCCCTTTTCCCTGGGAAAGAAAAGTGGCCAGCCCATGTTCCTGATGCCACTTTGTAGGGTTCCATTGGGACTGTCCGGGCAGCACAGGTTTGAGGTGGGGGCACGTGGGATCTGGTACACATCCTTGATCGTTTGGATTTTTTGGAGGTGTCCGACCACTCACAGCCACAGGCCCCTGGAGACAAATTTCGGCCCTTTTCCCCGGGAAAGAAAAGTGGCCAGCCCGGCTTCCTGATGTCAGTTTGTAAGGTTCCCTTGGCACTGTCAGGGCAGCACAGGTTTGTTGTAGGGACAGCTTGGGTCCTTGTGACATCCTTGATCGTTTGGATTTTTTGGATGCGGCCGGCCACTGAGGGTCACAGGCCCCTGGAGGCAAATTTCGGCCCTTTTCCCTGGGAAAGAAAAGTGGCCAGCCCATGTTCCTGATGCCAGTTTGTAGGGTTCCATTGGGACTGTCAGGGCAGCACAGGTTTGAGGTGGGGGCACGTTGGATCTGGGACACATCCTTGATCGTTTGGATTTTTTGGAGGTGTCCGACCACTCACAGCCACAGGCCCCTGGAGACAAATTTCAGCCCTTTTCCCTGGGAAAGAAAAGTGGCCAGCCCAGGTTCCTGATGTCAGTTTGTAGGGTTCCATTGGCACTGTCAGGGCAGCACAGGTTTGAGGTGGGGGCAGCTTGGGTCTTTGTGACATCCTTGATCGTTTGGATTTGTGGGGGGCGGCCGGCCACTCAGGGCCACAGGCCCCCGGAGACAAAGACCGGCGGTTTTCCTTGGGAAAGAAAAGTGGCCAGCCCAGGTTCCTGATGTCGGTTTGTAGGGTTCCATTGGGAGTGTCTGGGTAGCACATGTTTGAGGTCAGGGCATGTTGCATCTGGGACATATCCTCAATTGTTTGGATTTTTTGGGGGCGGCTGGCCACCAAAGGTCACAGGCCCCTGGAGACAAATTTTGGCCCTTTTCCCTGGGAAAGAAAAGTGGCCAGCCCAGGTTCCTGATGTCAGTTTGTAGGGTTCCCTTGGCACTGTCAGGGCAGCACAGGTTTGAGGTGGGGGCCCGTTGGATCTGGGAGCCATCCTCGATCGTTCCGAGTTTTTGGGGGCAGCCGGCAACTGAGGGTCACAGGCCCCTGAAGAAAACGACTGGCCCTTTTCCCTGGGAAATAAAAGTTGCTAGGCCAGGTTCCTAATGCCAGTTTGTAGGGTTCCATTGGGACTGTCTGGGTAGCACATGTTTGAGTTCAGGGCATGTTGCGTCTGGGACACATCCTCGATCGTTTGGATTTTTTGGGGGCGGCCGGCCACCAATGGTCCCAGGCCCCTGGAGACGAATTTTGGCCCTTTTCCCTGGGAAAGAAAAGTGGCCAGCCCAGGTTCCTGATGTCAGTTTGTAAGGTTCCATTGGCACTGTCAGAACAGCAGAGGTTTGTGGTGGGGACAGCTTGGGTCTTTGTGACATCCTTGATCGTTTGGATTTTTTGGATGCGGCCGGCCACTCAGGGTCACAGGCCCCTGCAGACAAAGACCGGCCCTTTTCCCTGGGAAAGAAAAGTGGCCAGCCCAGGTTCCTGATGCCAGTTTGTAGGGTTCCATTGGGACTGTCTGGGTAGCACAGGTTTGAGGTGGGGGCACGTTGGATCTGGGACACATCCTTGATCGTTTGGATTTTTTGGAGATGTCCGACCACTCACAGCCACAGGCCCCTGGAGACAAATTTCAGCCCTTTTCCCTGGGAAAGAAAAGTGGCCAGCCCAGGTTCCTGATGTCAGTTTGTAGGGTTCCCTTGGAACTGTCAGAACAGCACAGGTTTGTGGTGGGGGCAGCTTGGGTCTTTGTGACATCCTTGATCGTTTGGATTTTTTGGGTGCGGCCGGCCACTCAGGGCCACAGGGCCCCAGAGACAAAGACCGGCGCTTTTCCCTGGGAAAGAAAAGTGGCCAGCCCAGTTTCCTGATGTCAGTTTGTAGGGTTCCATTGGGACTGTCAGGGCAGCGCAGGTTTGAGGTGGGGGCACGTTGGATCTGGGACACATCCTTGATTGTTTGGATTTTTTGGAGGTGTCCGACCACTCACAGCCACAGGCCCATGGAGACAAATTTCAGCCCTTTTCCGTGGGAAAGAAAAGTGGCCGGCCCAGGTTCCTGATGTCAGTTTGTAGGGTTCCATTGGGACTGTCAGGGCAGCGCAGGTTTCAGGTGGGGGCACGTTGGATCTGGGACACATCCTTGATCCTTTGGATTTTTTGGAGGTGTCCGACCACTCACAGCCACAGGCCCCTGGAGACAAATTTCAGCCCTTTTCCCTGGGAAAGAAAAGTGGCCAGCCCAGGTTCCTGATGTCAGTTTGTAGGGTTCCCTTGGCACTGTCAGAACAGCACAGGTTTGTGGTGGGGGCAGCTTGGGTCTTTGTGACATCCTTGATCGTTTGGATTTGTGGGGGGCGGCCGGCCCCTCAGGGCCACAGGCCCCTGGAGACAAAGACCGGCCCTTTTCCCTGGGAAAGAAAAGTGGCCAGCCCAGTTTCCTGATGTCAGTTTGTAGGGTTCCATTGGGAGTGTCCGGGTAGCACATGTTTGAGGTCAGGGCATGTTGCATCTGGGACATATCCTCAATTGTTTGGATTTTTAGGGGGCGGCTGGCCACCAAAGGTCACAGGCACCTGGAGACAAATTTTGGCCCTTTTCCCTGGGAAAGAAAAGTGGCCAGCCCAGGTTCCTGATGTCAGTTTGTAGGGTTCCATTGGGACTGTCAGGGCAGCACAGGTTTGAGGTGGGGGCACGTTGGATCTGGGAGCCATCCTCGATCGTTCCGAGTTTTTGGGGGCAGCCGGCAACTGAGGGTCACAGGCCCCTGAAGAAAAAGACTGGCCCTTTTCCCTGGGAAATAAAAGTTGCTAGGCCAGGTTCCTAATGCCAGTTTGTAGGGTTCCATTGGGACTGTCCGGGTAGCACATGTTTGAGTTCAGGGCATGTTGCGTCTGGGACACATCCTCGATCGTTTGGATTTTTTGGGGGCGGCCGGCCACCAATGGTCCCAGGCCCCTGGAGACAAATTTTGGCCCTTTTCCCTGGGAAAGAAAAGTGGCCAGCCCAGGTTCCTGATGTCAGTTTGTAAGGTTCCCTTGGCACTGTCAGAACAGCAGAGGTTTGTGGTGGGGACAGCTTGGGTCTTTGTGACATCCTTGATCGTTTGGATTTTTTGGATGCGGCCGGCCACTCAGGGTCACAGGCCCCTGCAGACAAAGACCGGCCCTTTTCCCTGGGAAAGAAAAGTGGCCAGCCCATGTTCCTGATGTCAGTTTGTAGGGTTCCATTGGGACTGTCAGGGCAGCACAGGTTTGAGGTGCGGGCACGTTGGATCTGGGACACATCCTTGATCGTTTGGATTTTTTGGAGGTGTCCGACCACTCACAGCCACAGGCCCTTGGAGACAAATTTCAGCCCTTTTCCCTGGGAAAGAAAAGTGGCCAGCCCAGCTTCCTGATGTCAGTTTGTAGGGTTCCATTGGGAGTGTCTGGGTAGCACATGTTTGAGGTCAGGGCATGTTGTATCTGGGACATATCCTCAATTGTTTGGATTTTTTGGGGGCGGCTGGCCACCAAAGGTCATAGGCCCCTGGAGACAAATTTTTTGCCCTTTTCCCTGGGAAAGAAAAGTGGCCAGCCCAGGTTCCTGATGCCAGTTTTTAGGGTTCCCTTGGCACTGTCAGGGCAGCACAGGTTTGAGGTGGGGGCACGTTGGATCTGGGAGCCATCCTCGATCGTTCGGAGTTTTTGGGGGCAGCCGGCAACTGAGGGTCACAGGCCCCTGAAGAAAAAGACTGGCCCTTTTCCCTGGGAAATAAAAGTTGCTAGGCCAGGTTCCTAATGCCAATTTGTAGGGTTCCATTGGGACTGTCCGGGTAGCACATGTTTGAGTTCAGGGCATGTTGCGTCTGGGACACATCCTCGATCGTTTGGATTTTTTGGGGGCGGCCGGCCACCAATGGTCCCAGGCCCCTGGAGACAAATTTTGGCCCTTTTCCCTGGGAAAGAAAAGTGGCCAGCCCAGGTTCCTGATGTCAGTTTGTAAGGTTCCCTTGGCACTGTCAGAACAGCAGAGGTTTGTGGTGGGGACAGCTTGGGTCTTTGTGACATCCTTGATCGTTTGGATTTTTTGGATGCGGCCGGCCACTCAGGGTCACAGGCCCCTAGAGACAAAGGCCGGCCCTTTTCCCTGGGAAAGAAAAGTGGCCAGCCCAGGTTCCTGATGCCAGTTTGTAGGGTTCCATTGGGACTGTCTGGGTAGCACAGGTTTGAGGTGGGGGCACGTTGGATCTGGGACACATCCTTGATCGTTTGGATTTTTTGGAGGTGTCCGACCACTCACAGCCACAGGCCCCTGGAGACAAATTTCAGCCCTTTTCCGTGGGAAAGAAAAGTGGCCAGCCCAGGTTCCTGATGTCAGTTTGTAAGGTTCTCTTGGAACTGTCAGAACAGCACAGGTTTGTGGTGGGGGCAGCTTGGTTCTTTGTGACATCCTTGATCGTTTGGATTTTTTGGGTGCGGCCGGCCACTCAGGGCCACAGGGCCCCAGAGACAAAGACCGGCTCTTTTCCCTGGGAAAGAAAAGTGGCCAGCCCATGTTCCTGATGTCAGTTTGTAGGGTTCCCTTGGCACTGTCAGAACAGCACAGGTTTGTGGTGGGGGCAGCTTGGGTCTTTGTGACATCCTTGATCATTTGGATTTGTGGGGGGCGGCCAGCCACTCAGGGCCACAGGCCCCTGGAGCCAAATTTCGGCCCTTTTCCCTGGGAAAGAAAAGTGGCCAGCCCATGTTCCTGATGCCAGTTTGTAGGGTTCCATTGGCACTGTCAGAACAGCACAGGTTTGTGGTGGGGGCAGCTTGGGTCTTTGTGACATCCTTGATCGTTTGGATTTGTGGGGGGCGGCCGGCCACTCAGGGCCATAGGCCCCCGGACACAAAGACCGGCCCTTTTCCCTGGGAAAGAAAAGTGGCCAGCCCAGTTTCCTGATGTCAGTTTGTAGGGTTCCATTGGGAGTGTCTGGGTAGCACATGTTTGAGGTCAGGGCATGTTGTATCTGGGACATATCCTTGATTGTTTGGATTTTTTGGGGGCGGCCGGCCACCAATGGTCCCAGGCCCCTGGAGACAAATTTTGGCCCTTTTCCCTGGGAAAGAAAAGTGGCCAGCCCAGGTTCCTGATGTCAGTTTGTAAGGTTCCCTTGGCACTGTCAGAACAGCAGAGGTTTGTGGTGGGGACAGCTTGGGTCTTTGTGACATCCTTGATCGTTTGGATTTTTTGGATGCGGCCGGCCACTCAGGGTCACAGGCCCCTGCAGACAAAGACCGGCCCTTTTCCCTGGGAAAGAAAAGTGGCCAGCCCATGTTCCTGATGTCAGTTTGTAGGGTTCCATTGGGACTGTCAGGGCAGCACAGGTTTGAGGTACGGGCACGTTGGATCTGGGACACATCCTTGATCGTTTGGATTTTTTGGAGGTGTCCGACCACTCACAGCCACAGGCCCCTGTAGACAAATTTCAGCCCTTTTCCCTGGGAAAGAAAAGTGGCCAGCCCAGCTTCCTGATGTCAGTTTGTAGGGTTCCCTTGGCACTGTCAGAACAGCACAGGTTTGTGGTGGGGGCAGCTTGGGTCTTTGTGACATCCTTGATCGTTTGGATTTGTGGGGGGCGGCCGGCCACTCAGGGCCACAGGCCCCCGGAGAAAAAGACCAGCCCTTTCCCTGGGAATGAAAAGTGGCCAGCCCAGTTTCCTGATGTCAGTTTGTAGGGTTCCATTGGGAGTGTCTGGGTAGCACATGTTTGAGGTCAGGGCATGTTGCATCTTGGACATATCCTCCATTGTTTGGATTTTTAGGGGGCGGCTGGCCACCAAAGGTCACAGGCCCCTGGAGACAAATTTTGGCCCTTTTCCCTGGGAAAGAAAAGTGGCCAGCCCAGTTTCCTGATGCCAGTTTGTAGGGTTCCCTTGGCACTGTCAGGGCAGCACAGGTTTGAGGTGGGGGCCCGTTGGATCTGGGAGCCATCCTCGATCGTTCGGAGTTTTTGGGGGCAGCCGGCAACTGAGGGTCACAGGCCCCTGAAGAAAAAGACTGGCCCTTTTCCCTGGGAAATAAAAGTTGCTAGGCCAGGTTCCTAATGCCAGTTTGTAGGGTTCCATTGGGACTGTCCGGGTAGCACATGTTTGAGTTCAGGGCATGTTGCGTCTGGGACACATCCTCGATCGTTTGGATTTTTTGGGGGCGGCCGGCCACCAATGGTCCCAGGCCCCTGGAGACAAATTTTGGCCCTTTTCCCTGGGAAAGAAAAGTGGCCAGCCCAGGTTCCTGATGTCAGTTTGTAAGGTTCCCTTGGCACTGTCAGAACAGCAGAGGTTTGTGGTGGGGACAGCTTGGGTCTTTGTGACATCCTTGATCGTTTGGATTTTTTGGATGCGGCCGGCCACTGAGGGTCACAGGCCCCCGGAGGCAAATTTCGGCCCTTTTCCCTGGGAAAGAAAAGTGGCCAGCCCATGTTCCTGATGCCAGTTTGTAGGGTTCCATTGGCACTGTCTGGGTAGCACAGGTTTGAGGTGGGGGCACGTTGGATCTGGGACACATTCTCGATCGTTTGGATTTTTTGGAGGTGTCCGACCACTCACAGCCACAGGCCCCTGGAGCCAAATTTCAGCCCTTTTCCGTGGGAAAGAAAAGTGGCCAGCCCAGGTTCCTGATGTCAGTTTGTAGGGTTCCATTGGGACTGTCAGGGCAGCACAGGTTTGAGGTGGGGGCACGTTGGATCTGGGACACATCCTTGATCGTTTGGATTTTTTGGAGGTGTCCGACCACTCACAGCCACAGGCCCCTGGAGACAAATTTCAGCCCTTATCCCTGGGAAAGAAAAGTGGCCAGCCCAGGTTCCTGATGTCAGTTTGTAGGGTTCCCTTGGCACTGTCAGAACAGCACAGGTTTGTGGTGGGGGCAGCTTGGGTCTTTGTGACATCCTTGATCGTTTGGATTTTTTGGATGCGGCCGGCCACTCAGGGTCACAGGCCCCTGGAGACAAAGACCGGCCCTTTTCCCTGGGAAAGAAAAGTGGCCAGCCCATGTTCCTGATGCCAGTTTGTAGGGTTCCATTGGGACTATCAGGGCAGCGCAGGTTTGAGGTGGGGGCACGTTGGATCTGGGACACATCCTTGATAGTTTGGATTTTTTGGAGGTGTCCGGCCACTCACAGCCACAGGCCCTTGGAGACAAATTTCAGCCCTTTTCCCTGGGAAAGAAAAGTGGCCAGCCCAGGTTCCTGATGTCAGTTTGTAGGGTTCCCTTGGCACTGTCAAAACAGCACAGGTTTGTGGTGGGGGCAGCTTGGGTCTTTGTGACATCCTTGATCGTTTGGATTTGTGGGGGGCGGCCGGCCACTCAGGGCCACAGGCCCCCGGAGACAAAGACCGGCGCTTTTCCCTGGGAAAGAAAAGTGGCCAGCCCAGTTTCCTGATGTCAGTTTGTAGGGTTCCATTGGGAGTGTCTGGGTAGCACATGTTTGAGGTCAGGGCATGTTGTATCTGGGACATATCCTCAATTGTTTGGATTTTTTGGGGGCGGCTGGCCACCAAAGGTCACAGGCCCCTGGAGACAAATTTTGGCCCTTTTCCCTGGGAAAGAAAAGTGGCCAGCCCAGGTTCCTGATGCCAGTTTGTAGGGTTCCCTTGGCACTGTCAGGGCAGCACAGGTTTGAGGTGGGGGCACGTTGGATCTGGGAGCCATCCTCGATCGTTCGGAGTTTTTGGGGGCAGCCGGTAACTGAGGGTCACAGGCCCCTGAAGAAAAAGACCGGCCCTTTTCCCTGGGAAAGAAAAGTTGCTAGGCCAGGTTCCTAATGCCAGTTTGTAGGGTTCCATTGGGACTGTCTGGGTAGCACATGTTTGAGTTCAGGGCATGTTGCGTCTGGGACACATCCTCGAGCGTTTGGATTTTTTGGGGGCGGCCGGCCACCAATGGTCCCAGGCCCCTGGAGACGAATTTTGGCCCTTTTCCCTGGGAAAGAAAAGTGGCCAGCCCAGGTTCCTGATGTCAGTTTGTAAGGTTCCCTTGGCACTGTCAGAACAGCAGAGGTTTGTGGTGGGGACAGCTTGGGTCTTTGTGACATCCTTGATCGTTTGGATTTTTTGGATGCGGCCGGCCACTCAGGGTCACAGGCCCCTGGAGGCAAATTTCGGCCCTTTTCCCTGGGAAAGAAAAGTGGCCAGCCCATGTTCCTGATGCCAGTTTGTAGGGTTCCATTGGGACTGTCAGGGCAGCACAGGTTTGAGGTGGGGGCACGTTGGATCTGGGACACATCCTTGATCGTTTGGATTTTTTGGAGGTGTCCGACCACTCACAGCCACAGGCCCCTGGAGACAAATTTCAGCCCTTTTCCCTGGGAAAGAAAAGTGGCCAGCCCAGGTTCCTGATGTCAGTTTGTAGGGTTCCATTGGCGCTGTCAGGGCAGCAGAGGTTTGAGGTGGGGGCAGCTTGGGTCTTTGTGACATCCTTGATCGTTTGGATTTTTTGGATGCGGCTGGCCACTCAGGGTCACAGGCCCCTGGAGACAAAGACCGGCCCTTTTCCCTGGGAAAGAAAAGTGGCCAGCCCATGTTCCTGATGCCAGTTTGTAGGGTTCCATTGGGACAGTCAGGGCAGCGCAGGTTTGAGGTGGGGGCACGTTGGATCTGGGACACATCCTTGATCGTTTGGATTTTTTGGAGGTGTCCGGCCACTCACAGCCACAGGCCCTTGGAGACAAATTTCAGCCCTTTTCCCTGGGAAAGAAAAGTGGCCAGCCCAGGTTCCTGATGTCAGTTTGTAGGGTTCCCTTGGCACTGTCAGAACAGCACAGGTTTGTGGTGGGGGCAGCTTGGGTCTTTGTGACATCCTTGATCGTTTGGATTTGTGGGGGGCGGCTGGCCACTCAGGGCCACAGGCCCCCGGAGACAAAGACCGGCGCTTTTCCCTGGGAAAGAAAAGTGGCCAGCCCAGTTTCCTGATGTCAGTTTGTAGGGTTCCATTGGGAGTGTCTGGGTAGCACATGTTTGAGGTCAGGGCATGTTGTATCTGGGACATATCCTCAATTGTTTGGATTTTTTGGGGGCGGCTGGCCACCAAAGGTCCCAGGCCCCTGGAGACAAATTTTGGCCCTTTTCCCTGGGAAAGAAAAGTGGCCAGCCCAGGTTCCTGATGCCAGTTTGTAGGGTTCCCTTGGCACTGTCAGGGCAGCACAGGTTTGAGGTGGGGGCACGTTGGATCTGGGAGCCATCCTCGATCGTTCGGAGTTTTTGGGGGCAGCCGGTAACTGAGGGTCACAGGCCCCTGAAGAAAAAGACCGGCCCTTTTCCCTGGGAAATAAAAGTTGCTAGGCCAGGTTCCTAATGCCAGTTTGTAGGGTTCCATTGGGACTGTCTGGGTAGCACATGTTTGAGTTCAGGGCATGTTGCGTCTGGGACACATCCTCGAGCGTTTGGATTTTTTGGGGGCGGCCGGCCACCAATGGTCCCAGGCCCCTGGAGACGAATTTTGGCCCTTTTCCCTGGGAAAGAAAAGTGGCCAGCCCAGGTTCCTGATGTCAGTTTGTAAGGTTCCCTTGGCACTGTCAGAACAGCAGAGGTTTGTGGTGGGGACAGCTTGGGTCTTTGTGACATCCTTGATCGTTTGGATTTTTTGGATGCGGCCGGCCACTCAGGGTCACAGGCCCCTGGAGGCAAATTTCGGCCATTTTCCCTGGGAAAGAAAAGTGGCCAGCCCATGTTCCTGATGCCAGTTTGTAGGGTTCCATTGGGACTGTCAGGGCAGCACAGGTTTGAGGTGGGGGCACGTTGGATCTGGGACACATCCTTGATCGTTTGGATTTTTTGGAGGTGTCCGACCACTCACAGCCACAGGCCCCTGGAGACAAATTTCAGCCCTTTTCCCTGGGAAAGAAAAGTGGCCAGCCCAGGTTCCTGATGTCAGTTTGTAGGGTTCCCTTGGAACTGTCAGAACAGCAGAGGTTTGTGGTGGGGACAGCTTGGGTCTTTGTGACATCCTTGATCGTTTGGATTTTTTGGATGCGGCCGGCCACTGAGGGTCACAGGCCCCTGCAGGCAAATTTCGGCCCTTATCCCTGGGAAGGAAAAGTGGCCAGCCCATGTTCCTGATGCCAGTTTGTAGGGTTCCATTGGGACTGTCAGGGCAGCACAGGTTTGAGGTGGGGGCACGTTGGATCTGGGACACATCCTTGATCGTTTGGATTTTTTGGAGGTGTCCGACCACTCACAGCCACAGGCCCCTGGAGACAAATTTCAGCCCTTTTCCCTGGGAAAGAAAAGTGGCCAGCCCAGGTTCCTGATGTCAGTTTGTAGGGTTCCCTTGGCACTGTCAGAACGGCAGAGGTTTGTGGTGGGGGCAGCTTGGGTCTTTGTGACATCCTTGATCGTTTGGATCTGTTGGGGGCGGCCGGCCACTCAGGGCCACAGGCCCCCGGAGACAAAGACCGGCGGTTTTCCCTGGGAAAGAAAAGTGGCCAGCCCACGTTCCTGATGTCAGTTTGTAGGGTTCCATTGGGAGTGTCTGGGTAGCACATGTTTGAAGTCAGGGCATGTTGCATCTGGGACATATCCTCAATTGTTTGGATTTTTTGGGGGCGGCTGGCCACCAAATGTCACAGGCCCTTGGAGACCAATTTCAGCCCTTTTCCCTGGGAAAGAAAAGTGGTCAGCCCAGCTTCCTGATGTCAGTTTGTAGGGTTCCCTTGGCACTGTCAGGGCAGCACAGGTTTGAGGTGGGGGCAGCTTGGGTCTGGGAGCCATCCTCGATTGTTCGGAGTTTTTGGGGACAGCCGGCAACTGAGGGTCACAGGCCCCTGAAGAAAAAGACTGGCCCTTTTCCCTGGGAAATAAAAGTTGCTAGGCCAGGTTCCTAATGCCAGTTTGTAGGGTTCCATTGGGACTGTCCGGGTAGCACATGTTTGAGTTCAGGCCATGTTGCGTCTGGGACACATCCTCGATCGTTTGGATTTTTTGGGGGTGGCCGGCCACCAATGGTCCCAGGCCCCTGGAGACAAATTTTGGCCCTTTTCCCTGGGAAAGAAAAGTGGCCAGCCCAGGTTCCTGATGTCAGTTTGTAGGGTTCCATTGGGAGTGTCTGGGTAGCACATGTTTGAAGTCAGGGCATGTTGCATCTGGGACATATCCTCAATTGTTTGGATTTTTTGGGGGCGGCTGGCCACCAAAGGTCACAGGCACCTGGAGACAAATTTTGGCCCTTTTCCCTGGGAAAGAAAAGTGGCCAGCCCAGTTTCCTGATGCCAGTTTGTAGGGTTCCATTGGCACTGTCAGGGCAGCACAGGTTTGAGGTGGGGGCACGTTGGACCTGGGAGCCATCCTCGATCGTTCGGAGTTTTTGGGGGCAGCCGGCAACTGAGGGTCACAGGCCCCTGAAGAAAAAGACTGGCCCTTTTCCCTGGGAAATAAAAGTTGCTAGGCCAGGTTCCTAATGCCAGTTTGTAGGGTTCCATTGGGACTGTCCGGGTAGCACATGTTTGAGTTCAGGGCATGTTGCGTCTGGGACACATCCTCGATCGTTTGGATTTTTTGGGGGCGGCCGGCCACCAATGGTCCCAGGCCCCTGGAGACAAATTTTGGCCCTTTTCCCTGGGAAAGAAAAGTGGCCAGCCCAGGTTCCTGATGTCAGTTTGTAAGGTTCCCTTGGCACTGTCAGAACAGCAGAGGTTTGTGGTGGGGGCAGCTTGGGTCTTTGTGACATCCTTGATGGTTTGGATTTTTTGGATGCGGCCGGCCACTGAGGGTCACAGGCCCCTGGAGACAAATTTTGGCCCTTTTCCCTGGGAAAGAAAAGTGGCCAGCCCAGGTTCCTGATGTCAGTTTGTAGGGTTCCATTGGGACTGTCAGGGCAGCACAGGTTTGAGGTGGGGGCACGTTGGATCTGGGACACATCCTCGATCGTTTGGATTTTTTGGAGGTGTCCGACCACTCACAGCCACAGGCCCCTGGAGCCAAATTTCAGCCCTTTTCCCTGGGAAAGAAAAGTGGCCAGCCCAGGTTCCTGATGTCAGTTTGTAGGGTTCCCTTGGCACTGTCAGAACAGCACAGGTTTGTGGTGGGGGCAGCTTGGGTCTTTGTGACATCCTTGATCGTTTGGATTTGTGGGGGGCGGCCGGCCACTCAGGGCCACAGGCCCCTGGAGAAAAAGACCGGCCCTTTCCCTGGGAAAGAAAAGTGGCCAGCCCAGTTTCCTGATGTCAGTTTGTAGGGTTCCATTGGGAGTGTCTGGGTAGCACATGTTTGAAGTCAGGGCATGTTGCATCTGGGACATATCCTCAATTGTTTGGATTTTTAGGGGGCGGCTGGCCACCAAAGGTCACAGGCACCTGGAGACAAATTTTGGCCCTTTTCCCTGGGAAAGAAAAGTGGCCAGCCCAGGTTCCTGATGCCAGTTTGTAGGGTTCCCTTGGCACTGTCAGGGCAGCACAGGTTTGAGGTGGGGGCCCGTTGGATCTGGGAGCCATCCTCGATCGTTCGGAGTTTTTGGGGGCAGCCGGCAACTGAGGGTCACAGGCCCCTGAAGAAAAAGACTGGCCCTTTTCCCTGGGAAATAAAAGTTGCTAGGCCAGGTTCCTAATGCCAGTTTGTAGGGTTCCATTGGGACTGTCCGGGTAGCACATGTTTGAGTTCAGGGCATGTTGCGTCTGGGACACATCCTCGATCGTTTGGATTTTTTGGGGGCGGCCGGCCACCAATGGTCCCAGGCCCCTGGAGACGAATTTTGGCCCTTTTCCCTGGGAAAGAAAAGTGGCCAGCCCAGGTTCCTGATGTCAGTTTGTAAGGTTCCCTTGGCACTGTCAGAACAGCAGAGGTTTGTGGTGGGGACAGCTTGGGTCTTTGTGACATCCTTGATCGTTTGGATTTTTTGGATGCGGCCGGCCACTCAGGGTCACAGGCCCCTGGAGGCAAATTTCGGCCCTTTTCCCTGGGAAAGAAAAGTGGCCAGCCCATGTTCCTGATGCCAGTTTGTAGGGTTCCATTGGGACTGTCAGGGCAGCACAGGTTTGAGCTGGGGGCACGTTGGATCTGGGACACATCCTTGATCGTTTGGATTTTTTGGAGGTGTCCGACCACTCACATCCACAGGCCCCTGGAGACAAATTTCAGCCCTTTTCCCTGGGAAAGAAAAGTGGCCAGCCCAGGTTCCTGATGTCAGTTTGTAGGGTTCCATTGGCGCTGTCAGGGCAGCACAGGTTTGAGGTGGGGGCAGCTTGGGTCTTTGTGACATCCTTGATCGTTTGGATTTTTTGGATGCGGCCGGCCACTCAGGGTCACAGGCCCCTGGAGCCAAATTTCGGCCCTTTTCCCTGGGAAAGAAAAGTGGCCAGCCCATGTTCCTGATGCCAGTTTGTAGGGTTCCATTGGGACTGTCAGGGCAGCGCAGGTTTGAGGTGGGGGCACATTGGATCTGGGACACATCCTTGATCGTTTGGATTTTTTGGAGGTGTCCGGCCACTCACAGCCACAGGCCCTTGGAGACAAATTTCAGCCCTTTTCCCTGGGAAAGAAAAGTGGCCAGCCCAGGTTCCTGATGTCAGTTTGTAGGGTTCCCTTGGCACTGTCAGAACAGCACAGGTTTGAGGTGGGGGCAGCTTGGGTCTTTGTGACATCCTTGATCGTTTGGATTTGTGGGGGGCGGCCGGCCACTCAGGGCCACAGGCCCCCGGAGACAAAGACCGGCGCTTTTCCCTGGGAAAGAAAAGTGGCCAGCCCAGTTTCCTGATGTCAGTGTGTAGGGTTCCATTGGGAGTGTCTGGGTAGCACATGTTTGAGGTCAGGGCATGTTGTATCTGGGACATATCCTCAATTGTTTGGATTTTTTGGGGGCGGCTGGCCACCAAAGGTCACAGGCCCCTGGAGACAAATTTTGGCCCTTTTCCCTGGGAAAGAAAAGTGGCCAGCCCAGGTTCCTGATGCCAGTTTGTAGGGTTCCCTTGGCACTGTCAGGGCAGCACAGGTTTGAGGTGGGGGCAGCTTGGGTCTGGGAGCCATCCTCGATTGTTCGGAGTTTTTGGGGACAGCCGGCAACTGAGGGTCACAGGCCCCTGAAGAAAAAGACTGGCCCTTTTCCCTGGGAAATAAAAGTTGCTAGGCCAGGTTCCTAATGCCAGTTTGTAGGGTTCCATTGGGACTGTCCGGGTAGCACATGTTTGAGTTCAGGCCATGTTGCGTCTGGGACACATCCTCGATCGTTTGGATTTTTTGGGGGTGGCCGGCCACCAATGGTCCCAGGCCCCTGGAGACGAATTTTGGCCCTTTTCCCTGGGAAAGAAAAGTGGCCAGCCCAGGTTCCTGATGTCAGTTTGTAAGGTTCCCTTGGCACTGTCAGAACAGCAGAGGTTTGTGGTGGGGGCAGCTTGGGTCTTTGTGACATCCTTGATCGTTTGGATTTTTTGGATGCGGCCGGCCACTGAGGGTCACAGGCCCCTGGAGACAAATTTTGGCCCTTTTCCCTGGGAAAGAAAAGTGGCCAGCCCAGGTTCCTGATGTCAGTTTGTAGGGTTCCATTGGGACTGTCAGGGCAGCACAGGTTTGAGGTGGGGGCACGTTGGATCTGGGACACATCCTCGATCGTTTGGATTTTTTGGAGGTGTCCGACCACTCACAGCCACAGGCCCCTGGAGCCAAATTTCAGCCCTTTTCCTTGGGAAAGAAAAGTGGCCAGCCCAGGTTCCTGATGTCAGTTTGTAGGGTTCCATTGGGACTGTCAGGGCAGCGCAGGTTTGAGGTGGGGGCACGTTGGATCTGGGACACATCCTTGATCGTTTGGATTTTTTGGAGGTGTCCGACCACTCACAGCCACAGGCCCCTGGAGACAAATTTCAGCCCTTTTCCCTGGGAAAGAAAAGTGGCCAGCCCAGGTTCCTGATGTCAGTTTGTAGGGTTCCATTGGCGCTGTCAGGGCAGCACAGGTTTGAGGTGGGGGCAGCTTGGGTCTTTGTGACATCCTTGATCGTTTGGATTTTTTGGATGCGGCCGGCCACTCAGGGTCACAGGCCCCTGGAGACAAAGACCGGCCCTTTTCCCTGGGAAAGAAAAGTGGCCAGCCCATGTTCCTGATGCCAGTTTGTAGGGTTCCATTGGGACTATCAGGGCAGCGCAGGTTTGAGGTGGGGGCACGTTGGATCTGGGACACATCCTTGATCGTTTGGATTTTTTGGAGGTGTCCGACCACTCACAGCCACAGGCCCTTGGAGACAAATTTCAGCCCTTTTCCCTGGGAAAGAAAAGTGGCCAGCCCAGGTTCCTGATGTCAGTTTGTAGGGTTCCCTTGGCACTGTCAAAACAGCACAGGTTTGTGGTGGGGGCAGCTTGGGTCTTTGTGACATCCTTGATCGTTTGGATTTGTGGGGGGCGGCCGGCCACTCAGGGCCACAGGCCCCCGGAGACAAAGACCGGCGCTTTTCCCTGGGAAAGAAAAGTGGCCAGCCCAGTTTCCTGATGTCAGTTTGTAGGGTTCCATTGGGAGTGTCTGGGTAGCACATGTTTGAGGTCAGGGCATGTTGTATCTGGGACATATCCTCAATTGTTTGGATTTTTTGGGGGCGGCTGGCCACCAAAGGTCACAGGCCCCTGGAGACAAATTTTGGCCCTTTTCCCTGGGAAAGAAAAGTGGCCAGCCCAGGTTCCTGATGCCAGTTTGTAGGGTTCCCTTGGCACTGTCAGGGCAGCACAGGTTTGAGGTGGGGGCACGTTGGATCTGGGAGCCATCCTCGATCGTTCGGAGTTTTTGGGTGCAGCCGGTAACTGAGGGTCACAGGCCCCTGAAGAAAAAGACCGGCCCTTTTCCCTGGGAAATAAAAGTTGCTAGGCCAGGTTCCTAATGCCAGTTTGTAGGGTTCCATTGGGACTGTCTGGGTAGCACATGTTTGAGTTCAGGGCATGTTGCGTCTGGGACACATCCTCGATCGTTTGGATTTTTTGGGGGCGGCCGGCCACCAATGGTCCCAGGCCCCTGGAGACGAATTTTGGCCCTTTTCCCTGGGAAAGAAAAGTGGCCAGCCCAGGTTCCTGATGTCAGTTTGTAAGGTTCCCTTGGCACTGTCAGAACAGCAGAGGTTTGTGGTGGGGACAGCTTGGGTCTTTGTGACATCCTTGATCGTTTGGATTTTTTGGATGCGGCCGGCCACTGAGGGTCACAGGCCCCTGGAGGCAAATTTCGGCCCTTTTCCCTGGGAAAGAAAAGTGGCCAGCCCATGTTCCTGATGCCAGTTTGTAGGGTTCCATTGGGACTGTCAGGGCAGCACAGGTTTGAGCTGGGGGCACGTTGGATCTGGGACACATCCTTGATCGTTTGGATTTTTTGGAGGTGTCCGACCACTCACAGCCACAGGCCCCTGGAGACAAATTTCAGCCCTTTTCCCTGGGAAAGAAAAGTGGCCAGCCCAGGTTCCTGATGTCAGTTTGTAGGGTTCCATTGGCGCTGTCAGGGCAGCAGAGGTTTGTGGTGGGGACAGCTTGGGTCTTTGTGACATCCTTGATCGTTTGGATTTTTTGGATGCGGCCGGCCACTCAGGGTCACAGGCCCCTGGAGACAAAGACCGGCCCTTTTCCCTGGGAAAGAAAAGTGGCCAGCCCAGGTTCCTGATGCCAGTTTGTAGGGTTCCATTGGGACTGTCAGGGCAGCACAGGTTTGAGGTGGGGGCACGTTGGATCTGGGACACATCCTTGATCGTTTGGATTTTTTGGAGGTGTCCGACCACTCACAGCCACAGGCCCCTGGAGACAAATTTCAGCCCTTTTCCCTGGGAAAGAAAAGTGGCCAGCCCAGGTTCCTGATGTCAGTTTGTAGGGTTCCCTTGGAACTGTCAGAACAGCAGAGGTTTGTGGTGGGGACAGCTTGGGTCTTTGTGACATCCTTGATCGTTTGGATTTTTTGGATGCGGCCGGCCACTCAGGGTCACAGGCCCCTGGAGACAAAGACCGGCCCTTTTCCCTGGGAAGGAAAAGTGGCCAGCCCATGTTCCTGATGCCAGTTTGTAGGGTTCCATTGGGACTGTCAGGGCAGCACAGGTTTGAGCTGGGGGCACGTTGGATCTGGGACACATCCTTGATCCTTTGGATTTTTTGGAGGTGTCCGACCACTCACAGCCACAGGCCCCTGGAGACAAATTTCAGCCCTTTTCCCTGGGAAAGAAAAGTGGCCAGCCCAGCTTCCTGATGTCAGTTTGTAGGGTTCCCTTGGCACTGTCAGAACAGCACAGGTTTGTGGTGGGGGCAGCTTGGGTCTTTGTGACATCCTTGATCGTTTGGATTTGTGGGGGGCGGCCGGCCACTCAGGGCCACAGGCCCCCGGAGACAAAGACCGGCGCTTTTCCCTGGGAAAGAAAAGTGGCCAGCCCAGTTTCCTGATGTCAGTTTGTAGGGTTCCATTGGGAGTGTCTGGGTAGCACATGTTTGAGGTCAGGGCATGTTGTATCTGGGACATATCCTCAATTGTTTGGATTTTTTGGGGGCGGCTGGCCACCAAAGGTCACAGGCCCCTGGAGACAAATTTTGGCCCTTTTCCCTGGGAAAGAAAAGTGGCCAGCCCAGGTTCCTGATGCCAGTTTGTAGGGTTCCCTTGGCACTGTCAGGGCAGCACAGGTTTGAGGTGGGGGCACGTTGGGTCTGGGAGCCATCCTCGATCGTTCGGAGTTTTTGGGGGCAGCCGGCAACTGAGGGTCACAGGCCCCTGAAGAAAAAGACCGGCCCTTTTCCCTGGGAAATAAAAGTTGCTAGGCCAGGTTCCTAATGCCAGTTTGTAGGGTTCCATTGGGACTGTCCGGGTAGCACATGTTTGAGTTCAGGGCATGTTGCGTCTGGGACACATCCTCGATCGTTTGGATTTTTTGGGGGCGGCCGGCCACCAATGGTCCCAGGCCCCTGGAGACGAATTTTGGCCCTTTTCCCTGGGAAAGAAAAGTGGCCAGCCCAGGTTCCTGATGTCAGTTTGTAAGGTTCCCTTGGCACTGTCAGAACAGCAGAGGTTTGTGGTGGGGACAGCTTGGGTCTTTGTGACATCCTTGATCGTTTGGATTTTTTGGATGCGGCCGGCCACTCAGGGTCACAGGCCCCTGGAGGCAAATTTCGGCCCTTTTCCCTGGGAAAGAAAAGTGGCCAGCCCATGTTCCTGATGCCAGTTTGTAGGGTTCCATTGGGACTGTCAGGGCAGCACAGGTTTGAGGTGGGGGCACGTTGGATCTGGGACACATCCTTGATCGTTTGGATTTTTTGGAGGTGTCCGACCACTCACAGCCACAGGCCCCTGGAGACAAATTACAGCCCTTTTCCTTGGGAAAGAAAAGTGGCCAGCCCAGGTTCCTGATGTCAGTTTGTAGGGTTCCCTTGGAACTGTCAGAACAGCAGAGGTTTGTGGTGGGGACAGCTTGGGTCTTTGTGACATCCTTGATCGTTTGGATTTTTTGGATGCGGCCGGCCACTGAGGGTCACAGGCCCCTGCAGGCAAATTTCGGCCCTTATCCCTGGGAAGGAAAAGTGGCCAGCCCATGTTCCTGATGCCAGTTTGTAGGGTTCCATTGGGACTGTCAGGGCAGCACAGGTTTGAGGTGGGGGCACGTTGGATCTGGGACACATCCTTGATCGTTTGGATTTTTTGGAGGTGTCCGACCACTCACAGCCACAGGCCCCTGGAGCCAAATTTCAGCCCTTTTCCCTGGGAAAGAAAAGTGGCCAGCCCAGGTTCCTGATGTCAGTTTGTAGGGTTCCCTTGGCACTGTCAGAACAGCAGAGGTTTGTGGTGGGGGCAGCTTGGGTCTTTGTGACATCCTTGATCGTTTGGATCTGTTGGGGGCGGCCGGCCACTCAGAGCCACAGGCCCCCGGAGACAAAGACCGGCGGTTTTCCCTGGGAAAGAAAAGTGGCCAGCCCACGTTCCTGATGTCAGTTTGTAGGGTTCCATTGGGAGTGTCTGGGTAGCACATGTTTGAAGTCAGGGCATGTTGCATCTGGGACATATCCTCAATTGTTTGGATTTTTTGGGGGCGGCTGGCCACCAAAGGTCACAGGCCCTTGGAGACCAATTTCAGCCCTTTTCCCTGGGAAAGAAAAGTGGTCAGCCCAGCTTCCTGATGTCAGTTTGTAGGGTTCCCTTGGCACTGTCAGGGCAGCACAGGTTTGAGGTGGGGGCACGTTGGATCTGGGAGCCATCCTCGATCGTTCGGAGTTTTTGGGGACAGCCGGCAACTGAGGGTCACAGGCCCCTGAAGAAAAAGACTGGCCCTTTTCCCTGGGAAATAAAAGTTGCTAGGCCAGGTTCCTAATGCCAGTTTGTAGGGTTCCATTGGGACTGTCCGGGTAGCACATGTTTGAGTTCAGGCCATGTTGCGTCTGGGACACATCCTCGATCGTTTGGATTTTTTGGGGGTGGCCGGCCACCAATGGTCCCAGGCCCCTGGAGACAAATTTTGGCCCTTTTCCCTGGGAAAGAAAAGTGGCCAGCCCAGGTTCCTGATGTCAGTTTGTAGGGTTCCATTGGGAGTGTCTGGGTAGCACATGTTTGAAGTCAGGGCATGTTGCATCTGGGACATATCCTCAATTGTTTGGATTTTTTGGGGGCGGCTGGCCACCAAAGGTCACAGGCACCTGGAGACAAATTTTGGCCCTTTTCCCTGGGAAAGAAAAGTGGCCAGCCCAGTTTCCTGATGCCAGTTTGTAGGGTTCCATTGGCACTGTCAGGGCAGCACAGGTTTGAGGTGGGGGCACGTTGGACCTGGGAGCCATCCTCGATCGTTCGGAGTTTTTGGGGGCAGCCGGCAACTGAGGGTCACAGGCCCCTGAAGAAAAAGACTGGCCCTTTTCCCTGGGAAATAAAAGTTGCTAGGCCAGGTTCCTAATGCCAGTTTGTAGGGTTCCATTGGGACTGTCCGGGTAGCACATGTTTGAGTTCAGGGCATGTTGCGTCTGGGACACATCCTCGATCGTTTGGATTTTTTGGGGGCGGCCGGCCACCAATGGTCCCAGGCCCCTGGAGACAAATTTTGGCCCTTTTCCCTGGGAAAGAAAAGTGGCCAGCCCAGGTTCCTGATGTCAGTTTGTAGGGTTCCATTGGCGCTGTCAGGGCAGCACAGGTTTGAGGTGGGGGCAGCTTGGGTCTTTGTGACATCCTTGATCGTTTGGATTTTTTGGATGCGGCCGGCCACTCAGGGTCACAGGCCCCTGGAGCCAAATTTCGGCCCTTTTCCCTGGGAAAGAAAAGTGGCCAGCCCATGTTCCTGATGCCAGTTTGTAGGGTTCCATTGGGACTGTCAGGGCAGCGCAGGTTTGAGCTGGGGGCACGTTGGATCTGGGACACATCCTTGATCGTTTGGATTTTTTGGAGGTGTCCGGCCACTCACAGCCACAGGCTCTTGGAGACAAATTTCAGCCCTTTTCCCTGGGAAAGAAAAGTGGCCAGCCCAGGTTCCTGATGTCAGTTTGTAGGGTTCCCTTGGCACTGTCAGAACAGCACAGGTTTGTGGTGGGGGCAGCTTGGGTCTTTGTGACATCCTTGATCGTTTGGATTTGTGGGGGGCGGCCGGCCACTCAGGGCCACAGGCCCCCGGAGACAAAGACCGGCGCTTTTCCCTGGGAAAGAAAAGTGGCCAGCCCAGTTTCCTGATGTCAGTTTGTAGGGTTCCATTGGGAGTGTCTGGGTAGCACATGTTTGAGGTCAGGGCATGTTGTATCTGGGACATATCCTCAATTGTTTGGATTTTTTGGGGGCGGCTGGCCACCAAAGGTCACAGGCCCCTGGAGACAAATTTTGGCCCTTTTCCCTGGGAAAGAAAAGTGGCCAGCCCAGGTTCCTGATGCCAGTTTGTAGGGTTCCCTTGGCACTGTCAGGGCAGCACAGGTTTGAGGTGGGGGCACGTTGGATCTGGGAGCCATCCTCGATCGTTCGGAGTTTTTGGGGGCAGCCGGTAACTGAGGGTCACAGGCCCCTGAAGAAAAAGACTGGCCCTTTTCCCTGGGAAAGAAAAGTGGCCAGCCCATGTTCCTGATGCCAGTTTGTAGGGTTCCATTGGGACTGTCAGGGCAGCACAGGTTTGAGGTGGGGGCACGTTGGATCTGGGACACATCCTTGATCGTTTGGATTTTTTGGAGGTGTCCGACCACTCACAGCCACAGGCCCCTGGAGACAAATTTCAGCCCTTTTCCCTGGGAAAGAAAAGTGGCCAGCCCAGGTTCCTGATGTCAGTTTGTAGGGTTCCCTTGGAACTGTCAGAACAGCAGAGGTTTGTGGTGGGGACAGCTTGGGTCTTTGTGACATCCTTGATCGTTTGGATTTTTTGGATGCGGCCGGCCACTCAGGGTCACAGGCCCCTGGAGACAAAGACCGGCCCTTTTCCCTGGGAAGGAAAAGTGGCCAGCCCATGTTCCTGATGCCAGTTTGTAGGGTTCCATTGGGACTGTCAGGGCAGCACAGGTTTGAGGTGGGGGCACGTTGGATCTGGGACACATCCTTGATCGTTTGGATTTTTTGGAGGTGTCCGACCACTCACAGCCACAGGCCCCTGGAGACAAATTTCAGCCCTTTTCCCTGGGAAAGAAAAGTGGCCAGCCCAGGTTCCTGATGTCAGTTTGTAGGGTTCCCTTGGCACTGTCAGAACAGCACAGGTTTGTGGTGGGGGCAGCTTGGGTCTTTGTGACATCCTTGATCGTTTGGATCTGTTGGGGGCGGCCGGCCACTCAGGGCCACAGGCCCCCGGAGACAAAGACCGGCGGTTTTCCCTGGGAAAGAAAAGTGGCCAGCCCACGTTCCTGATGTCAGTTTGTAGGGTTCCATTGGGAGTGTCTGGGTAGCACATGTTTGAAGTCAGGGCATGTTGCATCTGGGACATATCCTCAATTGTTTGGATTTTTAGGGGGCGGCTGGCCACCAAAGGTCACAGGCACCTGGAGACAAATTTTGGCCCTTTTCCCTGGGAAAGAAAAGTGGCCAGCCCATGTTCCTGATGCCAGTTTGTAGGGTTCCATTGGGACTGTCAGGGCAGCACAGGTTTGAGGTGGGGGCACGTTGGATCTGGGACACATCCTCGATGGTTTGGATTTTTTGGAGGTGTCCGACCACTCACAGCCACAGGCCCCTGGAGACAAATTTCAGTCCTTTTCCTTTGGAAAGAAAAGTGGCCAGCCCAGGTTCCTGATGTCAGTTTGTAGGGTTCCATTGGCGCTGTCAGGGCAGCACAGGTTTGAGGTGGGGGCAGCTTGGGTCTTTGTGACATCCTTGATCGTTTGGATTTTTTGGATGCGGCCGGCCACTCAGGGCCACAGGCCCCCGGAGACAAAGACCGGCGCTTTTCCCTGGGAAAGAAAAGTGGCCAGCCCAGTTTCCTGATGTCAGTTTGTAGGGTTCCATTGGGAGTGTCTGGGTAGCACATGTTTGAGGTCAGGGCATGTTGTATCTGGGACATATCCTCAATTGTTTGGATTTTTTGGGGGCGGCTGGCCACCAAAGGTCACAGGCCCCTGGAGACAAATTTTGGCCCTTTTCCCTGGGAAAGAAAAGTGGCCAGCCCAGGTTCCAGATGCCAGTTTGTAGGGTTCCCTTGGCACTGTCAGGGCAGCACAGGTTTGAGGTGGGGGCACGTTGGATCTGGGAGCCATCCTCGATCGTTCGGAGTTTTTGGGGGCAGCCGGTAACTGAGGGTCACAGGCCCCTGAAGAAAAAGACCGGCCCTTTTCCCTGGGAAATAAAAGTTGCTAGGCCAGGTTCCTAATGCCAGTTTGTAGGGTTCCATTGGGACTGTCTGGGTAGCACATGTTTGAGTTCAGGGCATGTTGCGTCTGGGACACATCCTCGATCGTTTGGATTTTTTGGGGGCGGCCGGCCACCAATGGTCCCAGGCCCCTGGAGACGAATTTTGGCCCTTTTCCCTGGGAAAGAAAAGTGGCCAGCCCAGGTTCCTGATGTCAGTTTGTAGGGTTCCCTTGGCACTGTCAGAACAGCAGAGGTTTGTGGTGGGGACAGCTTGGGTCTTTGTGACATCCTTGATCGTTTGGATTTTTTGGATGCGGCCGGCCACTGAGGGTCACAGGCCCCTGGAGGCAAATTTCGGCCCTTTTCCCTGGGAAAGAAAAGTGGCCAGCCCATGTTCCTGATGCCAGTTTGTAGGGTTCCATTGGGACTGTCAGGGCAGCACAGGTTTGAGCTGGGGGCACGTTGGATCTGGGACACATCCTTGATCGTTTGGATTTTTTGGAGGTGTCCGACCACTCACAGCCACAGGCCCCTGGAGACAAATTTCAGCCCTTTTCCCTGGGAAAGAAAAGTGGCCAGCCCAGGTTCCTGATGTCAGTTTGTAGGGTTCCATTGGCGCTGTCAGGGCAGCACAGGTTTGAGTTGGGGGCAGCTTGGGTCTTTGTGACATCCTTGATCGTTTGGATTTTTTGGATGCGGCCGGCCACTCAGGGTCACAGGCCCCTGGAGACAAATTTCAGCCCTTTTCCCTGGGAAAGAAAAGTGGCCAGCCCATGTTCCTGATGCCAGTTTGTAGGGTTCCATTGGGACTGTCAGGGCAGCGCAGGTTTGAGGTGGGGGCACGTTGGATCTGGGACACATCCTTGATCGTTTGGATTTTTTGGAGGTGTCCGGCCACTCACAGCCACAGGCCCTTGGAGACAAATTTCAGCCCTTTTCCCTGGGAAAGAAAAGTGGCCAGCCCAGGTTCCTGATGTCAGTTTGTAGGGTTCCCTTGGCACTGTCAGAACAGCACAGGTTTGTGGTGGGGGCAGCTTGGGTCTTTGTGACATCCTTGATCGTTTGGATTTGTGGGGGGCGGCCGGCCACTCAGGGCCACAGGCCCCTGGAGACAAAGACCGGCGCTTTTCCCTGGGAAAGAAAAGTGGCCAGCCCAATTTCCTGATGTCAGTTTGTAGGGTTCCATTGGGAGTGTCTGGGTAGCACATGTTTGAGGTCAGGGCATGTTGCATCTGGGACATATCCTCAATTGTTTGGATTTTTTGGGGGCGGCTGGCCACCAAAGGTCACAGGCCCCTGGAGACCAATTTTGGCCCTTTTCCCTGGGAAAGAAAAGTGGCCAGCCCAGGTTCCTGATGTCAGTTTGTAGGGTTCCCTTGGCACTGTCAGAACAGCACAGGTTTGTGGTGGGGGCAGCTTGGGTCGTTGTGACATCCTTGATCGTTTGGATTTGTTGGGGGCGGCCGGCCACTCAGGGCCACAGGCCCCCGGAGACAAAGACCGGCGCTTTTCCCTGGGAAAGAAAAGTGGCCAGCCCAGTTTCCTGATGTCAGTTTGTAGGGTTCCATTGGGAGTGTCTGGGTAGCACATGTTTGAGGTCAGGGCATGTTGCATCTGGGACATATCCTCAATTGTTTGGATTTTTTGGGGCGGCTGGCCACCAAAGGTCACAGGCCCCTGGAGACAAATTTTGGCCCTTTTCCCTGGGAAAGAAAAGTGGCCAGCCCTGGTTCCTGATGTCAGTTTGTAGGGTTCCCTTGGCACTGTAAGGGCAGCACAGGTTTGAGGTGGGGGCACGTTGGGTCTGGGAGCCATCCTCGATTGTTCGGAGGTTTTGGGGGCAGCCGGCAACTGAGGGTCACAGGCCCCTGAAAAAAAAACTGGCCCTTTTCCCTGGGAAAGAAAAGTGGCCAGCCCAGGTTCCTGATGCCAGTTTGTAGGGTTCCCTTGGCACTGTCAGAACAGCACAGGTTTGTGGTGGGGGCAGCTTGGGTCTTTGTGACATCCTCGATCGTTTGGATTTGTTGGGGGCAGCCGGCCACTCAGGGCCACAGGCCCCCAGACACAAAGACCGGCCCTTTTCCCTGGGAAAGAAAAGTGGCCAGCCCAGTTTCCTGATGTCAGTTTGTAGGGTTCCATTGGGAGTGTCTGGGTAGCACATGTTTGAGGTCAGGGCATGTTGCATCTCGGACATATCCTCAATTGTTTGGATTTTTAGGGGGCGGCTGGCCACCAAAGGTCACAGGCCCCTGGAGACAAATTTTGGCCCTTTTCCCTGGGAAAGAAAAGTGGCCAGCCCAGGTTCCTGATGCCAGTTTGTAGGGTTCCCTTGGCACTGTCAGGGCAGCTCAGGTTTGAGGTGGGGGCACGTTGGACCTGGGAGCCATCCTCGATCGTTCCGAGTTTTTGGGGGCAGCCGTCAACTGAGGGTCACAGGCCCCTGAAGAAAAAGACCGGCCCTTTTCCCTGGGAAATAAAAGTTGCTAGGCCAGGTTCCTAATGCCAGTTTGTAGGGTTCCATTGGGACTGTCCGGGTAGCACATGTTTGAGTTCAGGGCATGTTGCGTCTGGGACACATCCTCGATCGTTTGGATTTTTTGGGGGCGGCCGGCCACCAATGGTCCCAGGCCCCTGGAGACAAATTTTGGCCCTTTTCCCTGGGAAAGAAAAGTGGCCAGCCCAGGTTCCTAATGACAGTTTGTAGGGTTCCCTTGGCACTGTCAGAACAGCAGAGGTTTGTGGTGGGGACAGCTTAGGTCTGGGAGACATCCCCGATCGTTCAGATTTTTTTGGAGGTGTCTGGCTGCTCATAGCCACAGGCCCCTGGAGATAGATTTCGGCCCTTTTCCCTGGGTAAGAAAAGTGGCCAGCCCACCTTCCTGATGCCAGTTTGTAGGGTTCCCTTGGACTGTCAGGGCAGCACAGGTTTGTGTTGGGGGCAGCTTGGGTCTGGGACACATCGTCGATCATTCGGATATTTTGGAGGTGTCTCGATAGTCAGGGTCACAAGCCCATGGAGACAAAGTCCGGCCCTTTTCCCTGGGAAAGAAAAGTGGCCAGCCGAGGTTCCTGATGTCAATTTGTAGGGTTCCCTTGGCACTGTCAGGGTAGCACAGGTTTGAAGTCAGGGCAGCTAGGGTCTGGGACACATTCTTGATTATTTGGATTTTTTGGGTGTTGCCGGCAACTCAGGGCCACAGGCCCCTGGAGACAAATTTTGGCCCTTTTCCCTGGGAAAGAAAAGTGGCCAGCCCAGGTTCCTGATGTCAGATTGTGGTGTTCCCTTGGGACTGTCAGGGCAGCTCAGGTTTGAGGTGGGAGCAGCTTGGATCTGGGACTGGTCCTTGATCGTTCAAATTTTTTGGAGCTGTCCGGTCACTCAAGGCCTCAGGCCCCTGGAGGCAGAGTTCGGGCCTTTTCCCTGGGAAAGGAAACTGGCCGGCCCAGATTCTTGTCTCTGGTGGAGCTGTGGGCTCATGCTGTGCTCCTTCTGAGATGTCGGATGATGATGAGGGATATGGGGTGGCTGCCTCTACCATGCTTTTATTTCCAAGCAGAAATTTTGCTGTTTGAGTGGAAGAATAAAGTCTTGCAAACTCTTGTGCACTTGCCTGTTCTCAGCCCGTGGTTCCCTGGGTGGGCTTGGACATCTGTGACTCTGAACCCATGCTGCAGCAGCATCTGCAACTCTGCCTGCAGCTTCTACCCTGAGCTCCCTGCTGTGCTGATCCTGGGTCCCCCTTCCAGCCCAGGGGAGGCCTTCTACTCCAGAGGTTCTGTTCAGTGCAAGGGGAGGTCAGAAACTGGGATATTTCTGATTTTTTTTTTTTTTTTTACAGTCTCACAGTCTGCCATGAGACAATATAGGTCAGTGACAGGGCAAGGCTGGTGACATTATAGGTGTAGCTGTCCTTTGCGCATCAGGGTGTCACACAGCGTGTTCCAGAGCCCATTTTATTTTTGGAGAGGTGGCATGAGGGGAAAGTTACACCCTCTGAATTTAATTCCTGATTTATGTGTGTCAAGTTGGGTGTATGCTTTTTTTCCTTCTGTTTTTCCCCCCTCCTTTTAGGGGATAAATTTATACTTCTTTCTGGTCTCCATCCTGTTTGACGAATTCATGGTGCCATCTGCTGATTAGAGATGGAATTAGCACTGAATCCCGGTCGTGGATAGTATTCTGCACTACAATTCAAAATAGAATTGTGATTAAGCAACATTTTTAAACATGGAAAACACAAAATATGTGGATTTTCTTTTCCTCACCAGAAAAATTCAGCACCTCTAAATTGCCTAGAGTACTTTGGCATATATGCCTGCCTCTGGAGGAGCTGGAATAAGATCTGTACCTGCGAAATGTCATTCCAAAACTACAATGGAGGCCAAAGGATTTCTCCTTGCCCCTGTGCTCAGAGCATTTGTATACTTCTGCCCCCACTCTCCCCCTCAGACTGAGAAATAGCTTTCAAAAACATTTGAGCTTTTTGGAAAAAGGGAAGATCATGTTTTTTCCCTTTTTTAAAAAAACAGCAGTAAGAAAACCCAGCATATCAAAATGTATGCTTTGAATTTGTTTTTGAAGCTTACAAATTATTTTCCCTTTTATCTGAAATCAGCAATATTACACAATATGAGCACATGGGCAAATCTGCAACTTAAAAACCCCAAACAAACAAACCACCAGTGAGTGAGGAAAAATTGATCTTGGCTGACTTTACATACATTATTTCTAAATTTCAGATTTCCAAAAGCCCCAAACCTCTTGACTGGGAAACAAATAAATAATTTGCCGGTTCTACTGATGGTACATGAACAGGGATGAGCTTTGCTCCTGCAGGTCTCCCCTCCAGCTGTCTCATGCTATTATTGTCTTTTCTGAGCTGACTGCTCCTTCTCTCCCAAACTATCGATTTCTCCTGAAGCAGCCAGCTCTTCAGGAGTTTTTTCCTGTCTCCAGGCAGGTGCACAGCATTGCCAACCTATAAGTCTGGCAGTCAACCTGGAAAACAGGGTACGGGGCTAGAGTTAGAGATCTAGAACACCTCCATCCCCAGGTTGCTGTTGTCTTTTGACAGGCTCTCTATGAAGAGTGAGCAATAGAAATATGTGGGAATCAAGGGAAAACATATTTTAAAAAATATAAGTGCTTCACTGAAAGCAGAAGAACTGAGAGGCTTAATTGAGATACTTTTGGTTTTGCTTCTGAAGTATCTGGTTATTTTTCTTTTAGAAGAAAACACAAAATGTATTCAAAATGGCAAACATTTTCCATGTATGCTTTTAAAGCACAGCCCCTTTTCTGTCCTTTTTCTGTAAGCACAGTGATTGTTCATAATAGCTTGCCCATGTTCCTAAGGTTAATAGATAAAATAGATAAGAGATAATAGTGTTCCGTGTAGCAGTGCTTTAGGGAATTCTGTGAATATTGAGGTAATTGGAGAAGTCTGTAACAGGGAACGGGGGGTCACTGAAGAGAAGTCAAGGTAAGATTAGAAAAGCTGAGCTGCAGATCTCAGGAATACTTGATAAAGGTCAGAACTAGAGGCCACCAGATCACTTTCTCTTGAAATACAGAGTCAAATAAAAAAAGGAGAGGTAGGACTAGAGCAGCACCCATTATTTCTGACATCTAATTATTGTATACATATTGTTATTTTAATAGGATTAGCCAGCAGTAATGGTAAAGCAGAAGTCCCTTCCCTTTATATACCTGAGAGATTAGTCTGCCTACCAGCAGTGTAGTGGCATGCTTAGAGATGGGCATAAACGATGATGGATTGGTTAAGAAATAACTTTGAAGGTTTCCTTATCTCTTTGTACAATTAGGTTCAACTTTGAACAAGCTGTTAATGGCAGGTGGTGGTGAGCCAGCTGCAAGAACAAGTTTGAATTATGCTAGAAATGGACGGCCAGTATTTACATGAAGAATGTTTGGAATTTGGAGGGTCATTATTTTTAATCCAGGTCAGACCTGTTAAATTAAAGTCTTTCAGTAAAAACAATGCGAATGGGATTTTTTTATAGTAGGCCTTTTTAATCCTACCCCAGGGATAAACACATGGAATATTTTTTGCTTTCTACTGAGTGTAAGAGGGACAAGTTAGAATTACCTGTGGCTTCTTAGTTTAAAATGTTCCTCAGTCATTCTGTTGTATCAAACACTATACAAATGCTGTTGGTTAATAGGAATAATTTGTGTTTGATGACTCCCGGGTACCACAGCTGAGGAGCTGGACTGCAGTGAGGGTGGGACTTGGAACTGAGGTCAGAAGGGTGGATGGTTCCTGTCTGTTATTGGGTAGTAGCTTCAAAATACAATTTGTTTTAAGGTTGCCATGCTCTTTTGGTAGGATTACTAGGAGTGTAGAGAAGGAAAATGAAACAATGTGATGTGTGTCTATGATGAATTCCTGTCAGAGAAGGAGAAAGCATGAAGATAATTATTTTAAAAAGTAATTAGAAGATATTGGAAACTGGATGCATAAGGTAAGTGGAAATTAAGAAGGTTATGGTGGAAATAAATTAGGGTCCACATTAGATGTAAAAAAAAGCAGATTGCATTTTGTGTGAGAAAAGTGTTGGCCTGATGAAAGTCAGAGGCAAGGAATGTTTTGGAGGGCCTTATATTTTTGGGGTTTTTCACTCTTCACAATTTTGGCTGTGGGAAAGAAACTAACCAACAAACCATTACTACAGCATACCTTCACTACTCCTTTGAGGTAGATATGCTTAATTTGTGCAGAGATCCTGTGAAAGGCAGATGAAATCTGTATACAGAATTATGAAGAGATGACTTCAAGTTTTTCAGTTATGTCAGGAGTGTGATCTTTGTAAATAAGCCTTCTCTGCCTTCTTTTATTAGAACAAATATAGGGTACCCCAATGGTTGTTGACAGCCCCCACTGTGCACAGGAGCTGCATATTGCACATCTAACACTTTCCTTAGGGCAGTAGCCTGAGGCTTTAAGTCAAGAACTGGACCTCCGACAAACCCATGATGTTGGAGTGTGCCTCCTCTTGTTTATAGGTCTGGGTTAAGATTGCTCTTTCAATTCCCACCTCTCCCATAGACACCCTGAAGTCTGAACACCAGGAGTAGCCTATAAGGTCAGCAAATGCCTCTGTAGGGATCACTGATGTTCTTTTCTCCACAAACATTTGAAAACACTGCAGTGCCAGTTCCTGGGCTGACTCCTGCTCTCGGCTGGTGTTGGTGCTCTGCATGCTGCAGTCTTACACGAGCTGCTGAAGGGAAGCAGGACACTGAAACACAAACTCGGGCAGGCTCCTTAGGTTACATGCACCTTCACACTGATCTTCACCTTACATGGACCTGAATTTACAAGGCAAAGGAATAGTTAAAAGACTTGGAGCCAGTTGCAGAGGTGTGAGAAAACAAAGAGGCTCATTAAACTTTGTCTGCAAGTCAACTGTAAACTGCATAGTGCCATTTTTGTTAATGCTTTGACTTTTAATTGCATGCTGTCTTAACTAGTACACATTTAATCTTACCTTTTCAACATGGAAATAGAGAATGAATCTCAAGTTTAATTTAATAGCTGCACAAGATTTTGAGGAATGCTGGCATCCATGTTAGCACATAGGATACAAGTTTGCTCTCCATTTCAAGGAGAGGAAAGATATTTTCACTCTGAAGTACATCAGGGACTTGATTTTACCATCCATAAAGCACTTAATAACATATTAGTATATATGACTACATTTGGTGTTTGCTGACAAGTCCACATGCTTCTGTGTAGAACATATTCTTTTCTGAATACAACATCTTTCTTAACCACCAAAGAGTATAAATATTGGTCTCAGTGCTTGAACGAGTCACATGTCAAACAAGTGAATCATTTCTAAACACCATGCTTTACTGTGGAATTACTGAATTTCTGTGCAGATCAAAGCTGTGACAAATTTTCATGTTCCACTGAACATGGCTGTATCCATTTGTTCTGTTAAGCAGACTTGGTCCATAGAGTATTGCACTGTGTTTCAGAATGAGTTCTCTTTATTAAAGCTACTCTCATTGAAGATAATAGAGCAGCATAATTTTAAGCTTAAGCTGATTAAAAAACTTTTCATGGAAAGTTCTCTCAGAAAGTACCAATTTTCCTGAGAGGCACTCCCCTTTTGAAATTCTCTTTAGTTCTCCAGTGTACCCTGCAGCCTGTCACTGACAGTGGGCTATTTTGGGCAGCAGAGGCTGCACACAGACCTGGCACAAACTGTGACCATCTCATCTTTCTTCTGCCTTGTTAGGCTGGTGACCCCCTCCATCACAAGGTGTTTTTCTCACTGAATCTAATTTCAGATAGGAGCAATAGAATCAGCAGAGCAGCAAACGTGCTGGGACATTGTGGAACAGCCCAGAAAGTGCCTGAGACAGATGCAGAGCTCACAGATTTTCACAAAACTGTGTTGATTGCTACCCTGTTGGTATCATCTGACTTACGAAGATTCCCAGCAGCTGACAGTCAAGCCTTCGGTGGTTTTCTCACAATAGTTCTGCATAAATAAAAAGTTTGGAAGGAATATTTCCAGGTCTAAAACCCTTTATGGTGAATATTGGCTCTTTTAGGCAGTGATTAAGTGGAAACTGATGAATCACTCAGGCTTGAATTTGACACAAAAAAAGTAGGAAAGTAGTTTTTGTTTATTTTTCCAAGATAGATAAATACTTATGTTCAGAAAAAGAAACTGAATGAATAATGAAAATTACTTTAACTTCTTGAATACAAAGGATACATATGGGAGGTATATATTTGCTCATATATATAAATGTATCAGTTGAAATTGTAGAAGTTAGTAGGAATTGGAAATCGGTGAGGACTCTCCAGACTCTACCTTGGAGTAAATTATTGTGTCAATGTCACTTTTGTGGGTGACTCCAAAGGATGTGGAAGAAAAATGGTTTAAAAACAGGAGAAAAGTGCTGAATGCTAATTTGCTTACTCCAGAGCTGAATGGAAAAGGCATTAGGGAAAATACTCTGAATGGGTTTGGCAGCCTGTGCCATAACAAACATTACCCATAGCACATGCAGACAGAGCAGTTAAGTGTTAATAGGAAACAATATTTTGTTTTTTTTCCTTGAAACTCATCTCAGTAGATATGTTGTTAAAAAGTGTAAATCTGTTATAAGACATAATTATTTAATTTATTAAACTTTCTTTGCTGCTGCTAACAGCTGGGAAACCATGAGTAAGAGGTAAAACATATCCTCCTGATGCTTGGGGAGCCAGGTGTTTGGAAAGTCAAGGCTGTGTGTTCATGGGCTGGTAGAAACAGCAGTGTTGGTGTGAAGTGCAGGGCAGCCACCCTTGGAGAAGAGATGTGGATCAGAATTCATGGCAGGAGCAATTCTGAGCATCTGGCAGTGCCCTGGCAGTCTGTCCTTGCTGCTACATCTCATTTCTGCACTTGGAGCTGCCTCCACACTTCACCTTTATTCCATTTAAAACACAGGTGTGAGTCATCCTGCTGCCAGCAATGGGATTGCTCATTTCCCGTGAGTAAGTCTGCATGGAAACGACACTGACACAAAATGCTAGATTTATTTGCAAAATACACATACCTGGTTAGATTACATTTATGTTATATGTCTGTTTTTATCTATCTGTCTCTTTTCTACAATAAATCAGTGCCACAAGATTGTTAAATAGATATTTTCATGAGAAGGTTATACAAATTAGGTTATATTGACATTGATTATCTGTTTTATATTAATATTTATGCTCTTTGGTTTGTTACAGGTGAATTATAAATACTGTGTTTCTTAAAGCAAAGTCTATTTTAATAGCAAGCTTTGAGGTAATTTTCCTGGCATATTTTGTGGAAAGCTTGTTTTTGGAGCACAGTTCTACTCAAAAATTCTGTATTTACAAAAGTGATATCAAATTTGGCAGCATATTGGAGTCTGATGTCCCTGGAAATAAATCAGATCTGGGGCCAGAGGAACTTCCAGGAATCACCCAGGGTCAGGTAGTTCAGTTGTGGCATATCTTTCATAAAAGCAATGAGGAATTTCAGTAAGTTAATAAGCTTGCAAGTCATCAGATTTTCCACATGCAGTCATGTAGTGCATGTGCAATAGAGTGTATTAATAGTACTCCAATGTAACATTTTCCAAGTGTTTTGTAGTAATACTGGTTGGGTCATGTATTTCTAACAAGCATTAATGTTCCTCAGGGAAGACTCAGAGTATAAGTGCCTTATAGTACCATAAAACGTGGAATAATCAAATCTGTGAAGGACAGGCCACAGTGAAGCTGACAGGAATACATGATGCTTGTGTATTGTGGAACAGGCATTCCCTCTATTTCAATAAGGAGCTGGAGGAAATTATTTTAAAGAATATGCATTGTATACATGAAGCAGAATGTAATTTTACATAATGTTCAAATTTCCTACTTAATCAACATGTGGCTATGGGGGGCTTCGGGAACAGAAAAGACATGGAATTGCTGCTATCACCCCAAAATCTTTGCCCGGTGTCCTTTGCTCCCCTTGTGTTTATTTTCAATAGCACTTGGCTCTGCACTGAGTTGTTGGACAGTCAGGGCCATGTTCTTTGCCCCAGAGTTTGGAGAAGGTCATGATGAAATGCCACATGGGTACCATTGCCATGAGTTAGTCTTTTGGTGAGGACATACTAGAGTGCGAGCCTGACTTGTGGCTGAGACTGAAGAATTGTGTCTTGACAACATTTGACTAGTCTGAATGCTGTTATTTAGAGAAAAAACCAAATCCATAGTTGAAAGATACACCCAGTTAAGAGAAGTTCCAGTTGAACATAATTTATTTCCATTGATGGACCACAGGGGCAAGATTGATTTTTCCTTTTGTAAGAACTGTTACTGCTCACATGTCTTTAACTGATGGCAGTATTACTTGCCTGTCAGTACAGCTAACAGCCAGTGCTGCTGTAAATGATGGAAGGTGTAGCTTAATAGCCTAACAATGTCTTTAAATTTCAGCCCCAGACTCAGTCTGATGTCTGACCCTGCCCCAATTTGTACCCAAAGTTTGACACTGTCCCCTGCTGCAGGGATGCCCAATATATCCGTTCTCATAGACATCTTTCCTGCTTTGTCTGCAGTTAAGGATGCTTCTGGGCAAGGCTGTGTGTGAAAGTATGCATCTGCAGGTTCACATCTCCTGTGTTTGTATGTCATGGCAGTCTGTTGTCACCTGCCCTATGGTGGTTCCTGAGCTCTGCAACAGCAGAGCATCCTGTCCTAACTTAGAGGGAAACATTCCTCATAGCCCTAGAGCTACAAAATCTTTTAAGTCAGGGACTGAAATATTTTGTTCTGTTAAAACTTCATACACACACATTTATACCCTACACATATGATGATTTACAAGAACAACTTATGTTTTACAGATTGTATGAACTTCCAAGTATATTTTAATATGGAAAAATTTCAGTTAATATCATAATCCATGTAATGGATTAACATCTGGTTCTGATTTCCCAAACCCCAGCTTCCAAACTCTTCAGAAATTAATGGGAAAGTCAGTAGACAGCTTCAGCACAGAGCGTAGTATTAATTCTTCATGTCTGTTTCATTTTACTTTATTTAGACTTGAAAGATATTCTGTCTTACTGGCATGAGTTCAGAGATCTCCCCTCATCACCCATGAATGGGAACCACATCACTCATATATTATATTATACATCCTCATATATTATAACTCAAAAGAGAATTTTGAGAGAGAACAGCCAGAGGAATTCAGCCCAATCCATGTCATGAGTTGTATAAAACAGTTCTTGTACTTTCCACTGGTATGACCTTTTGTTGTTATTTATGACCTACTGGTTAATTGAGATACTTTAATCAGCGGATTTAGAATTTATTGATTAATAAATTCTGTGTTTCACAGCTGAGCACTGCACTGGGGCTGCAGCCATGACCCAAGCTGGAGACATGTGCCCCTGGGCTGTGAGACAGCCCTGGCTGTCCCAAGCTGTGCAGGAAGGTGCCTGCATTGGGTCCTGCACATGGGCTGGGACTGGAGTGCCTTCATCCCCTCAGCAAATCAAAACCTATCACACATTGATTCAAAGCACTCCTAAATAAATGAGCCTTTCAGCTGGTGTCAATAGGATTTCTAGTTTCTTTCCCATTCCTCAGCGTCCTTGGGTCCCCAGAGAATATGATCAGGCACAGGAGACTGTAACAATCAGGGCTTGGAGATTATGTAGTATCCAGGCACAGCCTTGAGGAGTCATGTTTGCTGACATTAGGTTGACTACAGCTTTACGGTCATTTTACACATGACAGCACATCAAGTGTGTAAACCTTGCTGGAACAGGAGATTGCCTATGACTAGCTGCTGTGAAATGGAAATGATTTGTCTGTGTCTACGTGGACTGAAAATCATGGCTATTGTTTGCTAGTCATTGCCATTTCTCAAGCTTCTTTTCTAATTTGGTGTAATTTTGTTGTGGAGACAAGGTATTAAAGGAGCTCACATCGCAGGTGTGTGTCAGATCCCCACTACATCAGTGCCCCCCATCAGCCTCCCATCAGACTGAATGGACTTTACCTTGAGGGCACAGATCATATTGTATTTTCCTAACTTCAGCAGAATTCATTCCAAGGGAAATTTGTGCTACTGCAGAGGGAAATATTACCCAAGGTCGCTTAGGGTAACAGAAATGAGCTGTAGCTGATGTGATTTCTGGCAGACAACCTGTGGATTCAGGTACCATTTAGGATAACTGGTGTAGAGTCTGAGCCCTTGGGTTCCTGTGCTTTCAGGGTAACTGTGTAGAATAGAATAGATGTGCTAGCCTGGCCCTTGCATCATAACAATGTTGTAAATAATGATTATGCCTGTTCTCATTTTTCAGACTTAACATATATATATAAAGTTTGTGGTGTAGTTAAATTTTAGTATAATAATTTAAGTATGGCTTTTAAGCATAGTTTTGTACAAGTTAACCACATTTAGTTTTAAACTAACATAGAAAATTTGAAAATGCTTTGACCTATTCTTTTTGACCGAAATCAAATGTTCCTGTATGGTCCATAACCTGACCACTCTGTGTGTCACAAGAAAAACAGAAATGTTCCATTTTAGTTTTTTCTGATATTCTATTTCATATGACTTGAAGTACAGTAAAGATTAGGATAAACAGACCTTATGCAACATAACATCCAAGTACAGCACATTTTATAAGACAAAAGGAACAAAGACTCCCACTGAAAACCTGCTGGTGTCAAATAATAATTTATTTTGCTGTTGTTGACTTGTCCCTGCCTAAATGACAGGGGCTTAGCTACAGGAAACAATATTCCAACAAATGCTTGTGAAACCCTGTATAATTCCTGTCACATCAAAAGCCTGTGTGGAATTGTGTGCTTTTGGCTTCAGTGCTCTTTTTTTCTCACACATACAGAAACAATACATGAGGAAGTATTTATGCTTATCAAGAAAGAAGGCTACTTTGCTTTGCAAACACAGCACATCAATGAATCTTAAACTGCAGGTCTGAAGTTTGGGTGAATTTCAGGGCTGATGTCAAATACTGTGCTCAAGAGCTTTTTCATCATGCCCTCCATGTTCCTGTGGTAGCTGCTTGTGAGGTTCCTGATGGCTTCTGTTGTTTGCTCTTCTATTTTGGCAGAGAGGTTACCTTGGGAGCCCATTACCTGAAAAGCAGAACAGTTCTGAGCAAAATGAGAGGCTATATATAACCATGTTTATTGTACTTTTCTTCATCATGTGGCACAATCATAACACCAACACATCACAGTGCTTCCAAACAGTGAGGGTTTGATCTGGGTTCAACTGTAGGCATAAAAACAGGATTAAAGGCAACTCTCACATGCTCATTAGCAATGGGAATCTCCCTATGTAATGAAAGTTTCCCAGCTCACTATGGGAAAAACATTGTGTATGTTTTGTCTTTTATATGGCTCATTTTAATTTGTTTTTATTTTAATGACTAGGCAGCTAAGTTCTATCACTGTGTGCCTTCATTTGGCCTCACTGAGAATGCCTGTGAGTGCAGCTAAGGAACAAACATGGAAAAACCTTCCTGAAAATGCATAATTACAGTTTTAGAGTACTTGAAATGTCTTCAGCAGTTAGTGATGTATAACCCTCAACAGGCCTCAGACAAGGTCTTTTAATGTTACATTTTCTTATCTGGCGAAATACCAGACAGCTTCTGGCACAGTTAATATCAGGACATTCGGTTAGAATTTAATTGACTCTAGACTCACTGAACATTTTAGCAAGGTTATGTTACAAACAGATGTACACGTTCCAAATCTGTGACTGTGCTCCCTCCTCCCCCATTGCCCCAACATCCCTTGAATTCTTCCCTTATGGAAAAGTCCTTTGGATACCAGCAGAGAAATTGATTTCCAGCTAAAGAATTCCATGTGGAGAGAAGAAGACATTTCTGCATGCTGGCAGAATAAGAAAGGAGTAAGTAAAATACTGTTCTTGTTCCTGCCACGGTTCTCTGGGGTGAACTAGCAGGTGGAGCTAACCTGTGGTATATTAGTGGGGTACCTAGAGCATGACCAGAAACAAGGGAGGGGTCATTAACTCTATTTTCCATGTGGTTTCAGCCCAACTTAGTTCTTAAAAGAAGGAAAAGCATCTTTTGCATAGGTCACCTTCCCTGTTCCGTTTATCAGTACCTGGCAACGTAGTAAGACATTTGTCCATAATCCACATGTACACCATTTTTCAGTTTGGAAGAAATGTAGGTTATAGACATAATAACAAGTATTGGGAAAAGATTATAGTTTTCTATAATAACTATTTTTAGCTGACATTTTATTTTAACTTTTAGACAAGTTGCAAGGGTTGGGTGTGGGAAAGGTTGTACAGCTTAGACCAGATTTATGGAACTGAATTTTTCCACTGGGGAAAGTAGCTTTCTTGAGATCCCAGATGGTTGCATGTTATCCAGCCACTAAATACTTTTGAAAAGCCTCAAGAAAAGTATTATAATTTTAAGAAGAGCCTCTGCAGACCTGCTTTCTCAGCTCATGCTAATGTCATTTGAGATAGTAAACTCTTACTCATCTATGTGTTTTTCCCTTTCTTCAGCTTCTGAATTTGAGGACCTTTTTCTCACAGAATGCAGGCAACACTCTGCTTAATTTATGATTTCTGCTGACTTGAAGGTTTTTCCCTTATTTTTCCCATACAGGTTTTATGCTAGTGTTATTTCAAAGCTGCTAAAATATTACATTGGCTCAGAAGCCACAAAATTCAGAACTAGGCTGCATGTCTCCAGAGTTAGGTGACTTCAGACAATGAGTGAAAAAGTGAAATTGGTTTGAGATCCAAGCAAAAAATTTTGCATGTTTTGAAAAAAGATTTTGCATATTGTCATTCTAACCTCAATCTTTATTTTTCTGTTGCTGTTCTTAATTCTGGATGGATATGAAGCCTCTCATAGTATGAGAAAATTTGCTCCTGTTTGGATACAAGTGACACAAAGTAGGAGGAAGAATGGCATTAGAGGAGACTGTGACAGACAATTAAAAATACTTGTGTCCAAATACCCGAGAAAGTAAACTGAACCGGCCATCAGAGCTCCCTCTGCACTGGCTTTGCTGGAGCTCCTGACTGCCTCCCAGACACAGGTAAATAATGATGGCATTGGTCTGGGAAGGTGAATGTTTGACATAATGGGGTCAGGGGACACGGAGGAGGACTGCAACGATCTTGTACAACGTGTTGTCATTTGAGGAGCAATATGTGCTCTGTCCTGCTCGTGTGAAACATTCTGTCAATCAATAGTGGCCTTTCCCTGCAGCTTTAATTTGGTTGTGATGACAAAATGGAGTTCACAAAAAAGCAACATCTTTACTCTTCTGCTATCAAGACCTAGAACAAGAAGTCTGGCTTGACTGAAAAGGTGAATAAATGTTAGAGGTGTTTATACTTTATTTTGGTGTCAATAAACAACTGAAACTGTACATTTGAGACATTTCTACCCAGCCTGCCTCTGTGACAGTGTGTCTGGGGGTTAGCAGGGTATGATACCAACACTTTGTGTGTATAGATGCTCCTAAGGCTTGTGAGCCCTGCTGGAAAATGTTTTATGTGAAGTGTGACTGAAATGACAGGTTGGTAGAACAGATTTTGTTTGACCTCTTTGACTTTTTTTTTTTCTTTTTGTGTCTGCTTTTGCACAAGTACTTTCCTTGTCTTTGCATGATACAACCTGGGGGAGAAAACAAGACCAAGAATGTAAGAGGAAAGTCACCTGTTAAAAAGAGAATGGTTTGTGAATTTCATGGAAATACTAGAGAAAAATGCAAGATACCATAAACGTATAAAACAGCTTTGTTCAGATAGGAAAATATCGAGTTAGACCACTTTTACTATAGAAACAGTGAAAAACTCCAAGTTTTGGTGACTTCAGTTGACAAGGGATGCAGTCTTATATGTAATGAAAAGAGACAGCTAAAGTGGAACGAAATGGAAAGAAACATTTTAAACTTTTGCTTTTACTGACACATCCACCTTTCTGAATCCTCCAGTTTCAGGACAGGAACTAGGTCTGTCTGTGGTTATAGAAAAAGGACCCAAAAGTATTTTTCCTTAAGGGACATACGTCTTCAAAGTATAAGCATGAACCAAATATGGAATCTGGACCATTTTAGTGGTGAATATCCACAATTTATTCTACAAATGCATTCAAAGCCTGTGAAAAAGTCCAAATGAAGCATGTAGACACTGTAGATGACACCCCTGTGTTTAATCAGTACGACCACACTGCTTTGCAGAAGTCTTCAGGTAGTACTCTTGGAAACAATTTGGTTTACCATTGAGCAGTTTGGTAAGACAAAAGAACACATGCAGGTTTCTTACTTACATTTGTTTCCTTGTTTCTAAATTCCTTCTCCCTTTGTAGTCTGTAGTGGTCTATCTCAGCTGTGGCTTCTTCCTTGGCCTGCTTCAGCCTTTTACCCTTTCCTAGATGGGGAAGAGAGAGGCATTTATTTCATACCATCCCTGTATCCCCAAAGATGAAGCTCTCCAAATCAGAGATATTTTAGCTGCCATAGTAGAGCACGGACTTTGCTGAAAGTCTTGTCCATCGGATTTATTTGCACGAGAATGGTCAGAAGAGATGAAGTGATTTACTTAGAACACTTTTTGACTGCTAGCCAGTCATGCAAGTACCCCTCTTCTGAGACCAACTTCCTGTGCAGAAGCACACATCAAGTGAAGATCTTCTTGGTTTGCTGACAACAGAAGTCCTTCTGCAAGTAGACATCTTCCCACAACACAAATGCATTTTTTTCTAATCACAGCTTGGTGTTTAAATAAATATCTATCTTTTCTTCATCAGCAATAGTAGCAGCCAGATAACAGATTTTAGTTGTCACGGATGGGAAAAGACGTTATTCTGTAAGATTTCCTGTATTGATTGGTTGCCAGAATCCCTTCATCCCACACCAACTGGATTCTGCTTAGAGCTGGCAGATATCCAAAATAATGCAAGATGTCTTAACCACTACCAAACTGAGTTGCAACTTTCAGCGTTTGTCCTTTCCTCCCCCAGCCTTTTCTACCAACCTTTGTTAAACGCAGAGCTGAATGATTAAGAGAAGGAGGTCAATTCTTTGCCAGTGCACAGAAACCATGAAAGGCATTAATTTTTTTTTTTTTTTTTTTTGTTCATTTTAAACAAGAAGGTGATCTGTAAGGTGACACTTTAGGGTGTAGTGGAAACTAGAGACTTCCTCCTCACCAGGCTTGCTTATATACCTAATTTTGTTTGCTGTCAATAGCTCGTTTTAGGTAAAACACTATGGGCTTGTCAAATCAAGAGCATGTAAGTCATTGCAGGACTGGACATAAGGTCCTTCCTGGATCTAGTAGGGCTTTCATGTAAAGAATAAGGGTAAATGTTTTGGTGGAAATGTGATGTTTAAGGTTTTACATGAAGGAGCTGGCGAGTGTGTCATAAATCCCCTAAGGACTTCTCTGTCATTTATAAAATCAGTAAAGTTGCATGGATCTCCTCAGGATTCTGCTACACCGCCTTGTGAGGAAACAGTAATTTTCTAACTGTAAACCTCTTGCATGGAATGTTGGTATGCTATACTTGAGACACCTAGGCTGATGCTGATTTTTGGGGTCTCTTTCTGCTGTACAGCTAGGATTTTAGGAGTGGGGGGAATAAGGTTGCTCTCTTTTCTTAACAGAAGTATCTTCGGTGGCTGAAAAATTGCTTAGTTGCTTAAATTAGGATATCACAAGAATGTGCGAGTGGCGGCCTAGGCAGCTGAAAGAGCCATCTTGATCTCTTGTGGCACACTGATTTATTTCCTTATGGTAGCAACCTATTTAACACCTCTGAGCAATAAGAACCTTTTTTTTTTTTTTTTTTTTTTTTGGTCTCTTAATTCAAGCACAGAAGACAAAAGATACCTTTCCTCCTTTCCTGAAATCCTAGGTAACATTCTCTCATTCTTTGTCTAGGCTAGGAAGACAAACATAAATATTTTGGTTTGGTTACACTTGAGCTGGGCTTCTCAAGCCTTATCAGGTGTGCCTTATTATATAGCAACTTTCTCCCACTGAGCATGGCATAATGAGGAAGCTGGAACTTGGGAGGAAGACTGCTTTAATACACCTGAGATTCAGCAAAAGCTGGGGTAAACTACCTGACTCATCAGGAAATTACTTCTCCAGCTGATTGCTCCTTCTAAATAATTATCTGCAGATGGGTGAGTAGAAGCAGAGAGATGCACAGAATGGGAATTACCTTTTAAGTCTTAATTCCTGGACTGTTTGCTTATTGTGGAACATTTGGGGTGGCATGTACAGGCTTTTAACAGGAAGGAGCAGCCTACTGAGGAACTGGATAGCTTCATTGACTCCCAGTCCATCAGTGCAGGGCTCTTGTGTGTGGGAAATTATATTTCTGAATCCTTCTCCCATTGAGCCACTGTGCTTATGTATAAAGTGGAGAGAGGCCGTTTTAAACCTAGTGGGTACTTTTCCAGAGTTTGTATTTGTTTGAAATAGGCTGATTTCACCCAGCTTCTGCCATTCACTGTATGAAGTTTTGGGACCAGGATGAGTGAACTGACAGATCTGTGTAAGAGCCTGACATAAGTCTGGACAACAGAATTTGGAACCAGGTTCAGGTCTGTGTTTTGAAGTTTCCCTTATTCGCCTCTCCAAATTTGGAGCTGATCAGCCTTTTGTAGAGTTTCCACTCTGTAGGAGTGGAGCTGGGGGGTGATTCTCTGGAGCTGGCAGTCAGGGGGAGTGACTACAATGAAGCTTTGCCAATTTCACCAGCTGAGGAACTGGATCTCTATAGCAAATTAAATTATTTCAAAATCAGTGGGATTTTAATTTCAAATTCCATCTGGGGGGCCATCTGTAGTAAATATGTTGCATATTTGGCCACCAGATAGATAAATATATCCATTTAAAATGCACAAAATGGAAAGAGATTAACTACAAAACAACAGTTCAGTTGCCTCTGACAACATAGATAGTGAACTAAAGAGTATATATATACACATATGTGTCAGCTCTTGACAGTGCTCTGGAGTAAGCACAATACATAGGGTGTCACTGTAGGGTGGCAGCCATTTCATTTTTCCATGATGCCTTTAGGATTGGCACAGCAGGAACCTGCTGCTTCCTATTTAATTAAGTGGAAAAGCTGTGAGTAAATTACTGCTAGTCCAACAACGTTGTGGACAGAATCGGCAACTGCCAACATATGCGCTGGTGCATATGCTGCACCTGATTAAGTTAAGCAGAAACTAGAGCTTAACCTGCTGTTCCACTAGGGACAAACCAAAATTAATTAATCAGTCTGTTGTTAACCACTTGTCTGCTACTGTAGTCGTGCAATACAGGCCTGCCTTTTCAAAGCCTTACTGATCTGCTGGGCTGGGTTCTCTGCAGAGCACAGCCAAGCTGAATCAACCCTTACATGCTGAAGGGTGGTGGAGCACTGAAATTCAGCCAAAATCATGCAAGAAGTGCAGGAGGATGGGCAAACCAGCCTGGCCCTTTGACATTTCATCAGGATCATAGAGACAAGGTACAGAAAGCCCCAAGTTTGAAGAGATTTTGCCACAAAGGTCATGCTGTGGGGGCCAGGATTGCTGCTGGCTGTCTCTCCTTCCATCCTTGAAGATGGGGAGAAGCAAGCAGCAGTGCTGTGCCTGGTTTCATTGTCCACAGCCTATTAATTTTTAGGCATCGTTTTAAATTGACCAAATTTTAAAAAACTTGCTGTGACTAGTCAGCACCATATAGGATTTTCTTGCCTAACACGGGAAGGTGTTATTAGCATGGAGAAAGACTGTATTCTTCTTTCTAGGTATTTCTGTGATGTTAAAGAAACACTTTGCTCTCGTTAGATCCACAAGAATTGGTGTCTTTTAGGTTGTTGGAGTTTTTTAGATCTTGTAAGAAAGACAGTAGGAGGCAAAAATGTTGCATTCTAATTTGTTCAAACACTAAGTTATCTTACTTTCCAAAAACTGCAATGCTGAAGTTGGAGTTTTGTTTCAAACGTATAATCTAGGCTTCTAGCTGAATTTCTGCAAAGAAATCAAGTCATTTGAAGAAGTTGCCAAAAAATAATAATATTTTCTTAAAATAGAACCATTTCAGTTGTCTTTGCTAAATTGTCTGGAAAATGGGATTTGGGTATCTGCATTGTGAGAAAACTATTTTGTACTTTTAATAAAATAGAATAGAGGCAGCTGAACATTATATATAGCTTTCTCAGTAGATAAAACATGTCTTGGATATTATCCAAGAGGGTGCCATGGATATAATTCTGTTTACAATATCTTATTTTGATTAACATTTGGTTTTAATCTGATTTTCTATAATCTTTCATCTGAGTTTTCTTTTTATTAGGCATGAGAAATTCAAGGGAAGATATAAAAATCTATAGGAGAACAAATTTTGCTAAGCCCAGTGTTCATGACACATTTGTTTCCCTTGTTTTACCCAAAAGGATTTTCAGGAATTGTTGTCTTGGCGCTGACAGTGCCCAGTTATTTCTGAGATCCAAATTGTGCTTAAAGTAAAAATGATAGATAAAGCAGCACCATGTTCAAATGGTCAAAGGATTGCAGACTGGTTTGGCTTGTGTTTAATCAATCTAATAATTTCACCCTTGCATGTGTTCATTTAATTAAATTTTAAAAATATTAATAATTTTTCAGCTAATAATAATAATAATAATTTTATCAGTTAATGATATCATGACAGGAAAAAGGGTATTGAGCAAGAAGTAAGAAAAAGCATGTATAGAGGAGCTTTAGCATTATATTTTTGCTTTGTTTTGTGTGTATCAATATTATTTTATTTACTAATTTTTTCAGTTACTTCAAGTGGCTTTTGCATTACCAACAACTGCACATATGTCAGCAAAACCTAGGCCCATTAACTGTTTATATACAATATTATGTGTGTTTACACTACATTTTGATTGGTTATGTGAGTATCAACTGTAAACACGGAAGGCTTTGCATCAAGGTAGTTTTGCTAGTCACATTTCCTTGCAGATGCCTGTTCCTGCTGTGTCCCATGAACAAGCTGCCAGCTGATGTCCCAGTGTCAGCACAGCAGCCAGACCCATCGGTGCAGTGGTGTTGTGCAATGCCTGCTTGGGGTGACAAAGGAGGTCACAGGGCTGGGAGGGTTCAGTGCTTTCCCTGGCAGCCCAGCCCAGCAGAGTGCAGGCCCTGAGCAGCAGCTGCTGATCCCAGCTGGTGCTGGGTGGATCTGAGCTGCCCATTCTGGGGTGAAGCAGCACCTCCCTCCTTGTTCCACCCAGCCGTGTGTGCACAGGTCAGCCAGCTGCACTACTCAGATCTGTTGCATTTCGTGTACTGCCTTTCAGCTTAGCTTTTATGCTCAGAGACAAATTCTGCAATCCTTTGTTTTGATCTAACTGCTGAAGTAATCCCAATTTAGAATAGCCAAATTTGCCTCTAAAAGAATCCCTTTTGCCCCTGTCCCACAGTATTTATCTTATGCTGGCATAGTTATCTAAGGCAGTGTAGTGACAGTGCTATGAAAAATACTTAAATTAGGGACAACATGGAAATTTTAAATTTTGTTTTGTAGCTTCATTGCAAACTTCTTGCAATGTTGAATATAATGGTTGTCTAGGTATAATTATGCTGGTAGATTACCTATAATGCTTGGTTTAGAACAAAATCCAGGGTAGATTTATTTAAACAGTTTGCTCTTGATCTGCTAATTTTGGAAATTCTAGAGGTTTTTCATGGAATCACACTGAAGTGCTGAGGCTGGAAGGAGCCTATAGGATATACTCCCCAATGAAAGCAAGGGCAGCTTGATTGGAACCATATCCAGGGGGTTTTGAATGTCTCTGAGAATGGAGATTCCCCAGCTCTGGGCAGCCTGTTCCTCCCTTGCAGTCACTGGGTTGTTTAAATTTGTGTATTGAAACTTTAATTTTCCTTAATAATTTTTATAAATTAAAAAAAAAGTGATCTTAAAAGTAATAGAAAAGAAAGCCATAGTGATTATATATTTTTACTCTGAATAATTTTACTGATAGCAAAATCCTTAATAGCTGTTTTTCTGTAGCTGGTTAATAACTCCTATTAGTGTGTTAGGGTTGAGGTAAACACTGGTAGAGGTTTAATTCAAGTTTCTGACTCAGAGGGGTCTGAAGATACTTTATCTGTAAGAAATCCTGTTCTTATCACAAGCACTCCAAGTGAGGCTGAGGTGATGACAAGGGAGTGTGTCTTTTGCAGAGTAGAGCAAATGCCTCATGCATCCATAACTGTGTCTGGATTCTGCAAGTCATTCATCTTTGGTCATCACTTTTATGTTATAATTATTCTTTTCATTTTTTGGAGTTCCTAAATTTATGAAGCTTCCTTTTTAACTGACTGCTATAGAAAAAGCTAAAGTGACTCTTCTGGTTTTAAAAACAAACACAAATGAAATTAAAGCAACAACAAAAACAAACAAAGAAAACCCCAAACAACAACAACAAAAAAGAAACCCACAAAAAAAAAAAAACAAAAACAAAACAAAAAAAACAACAAAACAAAACAAAAAAACCCAACCCAAACCCAAAAGTAATCCACTTCAAGCTAAGGCCTGATTCTGCAGTCTCTGTTCAGGCCAAACTCCTTCTCCTTCCACTGAGGCTGTGCCTTTCCAGGTTGTGTGCTCTCTTACTTTGAGGGAGCCGTGTGTTTCCTCTGCTCCCCTACATGAGAAGGGAAAAAGCATCCCTCCTAGAGCTCCTAGCTTGGCTGTGTAAGAGGTCACAACACTACGTAACTATCTCTTGCCTTCAGGTTTCTGCCTGAGAGAGTTCTGTTTTAGGAAGGTGGGAGGATTTGTTTTAATCTCTATTGTGTTTGCAAGGCACAGGCAGTGCCTGGGTGCTTAGGGAGGGAACTTGCCTTTCTACTTATTTTTGTGCGCTGCTGTACAAATTGACATGTCACACTAAAAATTAATGAGCACAGAACAATGCTGATTCACGTGTAGAAGGGATATGGAAACTACACAAATTATTCTGTTTAGCCTCCATTCCTCCCTGGAAAACAAAATATATTCCTTTAATTGTGTTCTTGTTCCACATGACATCGTCATCCATTTTCTTTGCATTCTGCTGCTGGTTTCTGAAGCAAGATCACTCCAAAAAACAGTATTAATGTTTCAGTGCTAGTGCAGGTCAATGACTCATGTGGTTGTACCTGCACTCAGGAGAATAATTACTTGTACCATGTCATAAAACTTCTGTGAATGATCTTTTACAGTACTGAGAGTGCTCATGGTTTTACTGTGACTTTGATTACTATCAGGGTGCTGAAGTCTTCCCTTAGTTTTCATATAATTTTTTGAAGCTCAGCTTCAATTAGGAGACAAGTTACTGGATTTTGCAAGTAAAGAGGAACAGTGAAAAATCTTAGCAAGACCTATTAAGAAAAATAAAGAGTTTGGAGTCTGGTCCTTCAGAGCTGGCAGCCAAAGGCACATAGGATTTTAATTTAAATAGCAAGGCAGTAATGGCGTTATCAACACTGAGATAAAGGAAGAACAAATGCAGCTGACAGGATGACTATAACAAAGAAAATATTTTTTAATGTAATGAGGCACATGTACACGTAGGCACAAGCACATGGGATTTTAAGCAAACTCTGTTCAGGTTTGAGTTAATGCCTGCCTGCAGTAAAGGCACAGCACTAGTGAATGCATACAGATGAAATAATCTTTTCCTGTGAGCTACTGTAATTCTGAAGGGCTTGCACTTGAGAAGTACAGTAAAAACAGGCCAACTACTTACTTTTTTTGGCTTCCTCCAGTTTGTCCTTGGCACGTTTTTCTGCCTGCAAAAGCTGCTGGATTCCCTGAGACTGGCTGGTCATGCTGATTGCTGGGGCTGGTGAACTTCTGTGAAGACTGGAGCTCAGAGGGAGTTTTATACAGCTGCCAGGCTCTTCCTTGTGTTTTTTGTTTTGTGTGTTATTACAACAAGCTTCCAGATTGTACCAACCCAGCTGGCTGTGCCTGGATTGCTGCTGGGCACACAGGCCTGGGAGTGCAGTCAGAAAAACACAGCACTGAGGCTGAAGGGAATGTCCTCCTCTCCTCAGGGTCACAGTTTACTTGAAGTCTCTGATTAACACATTGGGGCAAAAAAAAACACTTCAAGTGGCTTGTATTTTAATGGAGATTTTTTTCTTTTTTTTTTTGGTTCTTATTTCTGAAGCAGAATACAGTTAATCTTGTCTAGGAACTGAGGGGAAAAATTCTTTCTTGGCATTACCTTTAAATAAAACTTCCCCTCAAAGTGAAGAATCAGGCTCAGTCAACAATTAATTTTGGTTGAACACCAAGAACTGCTTGTAGGCTTCTGTTTAGTGTTACTTCTTAACACTATTTATTAGGGTTTTCACTTAAAAAAATTAAATAGGAATTAATTCATTGGGGACTAAAGTTTGAAAAAGCATGTAGTGATTGAGGTATGCTCTACCTTGTAATCTGCCATGACGGAGGTGAGTGGAGACGAGATGGACTGAGAAACTAAGGAATTAGCTCTAAGATCCAGACTCTTGCCAGGTATGAATGGTGGGCTAGGTTTTACTCTCAAGTCATAATGCACACAACAGTCAAATGAATGCCTGTGCATGGCTGTAAATGCACATCCCATTCCTTACAGAAGGAAAGAGTGGTTTGTGAGCTACTGCACGAATGAACAGCATGTTCATCTTCTGAATCCTCGTTAAAAAACCCAAAAAATCCCACTGGTTACAGGTACTTCAGCCATTGCATAGCAGAGGGACATGTCAAACTGCACAATTAAAACAGATTTATTTTTTGTAAAAAAAACCTCAGAGTGTGAATAAAGTATATTTATTACAGGTTCTTGATAGAGCTCTGCCAGGACTGGAGATCACCTCCTGACATAAATGGTTTTTTGTGCTGCAATTTTATATATATAATTATGTATTTATAAGTGTTATATGATTTCTGCATATATTATACATAAAATACATTTATATAAACATTATTTGGTGCTCTGTTAGGGGTTCTTATTCTAGGGCCCTTTGTTTTCTGGGGCTTCCCAGGGCAGCTGTGTCATGCTGCTACTATGCTGTGCTAGGCTGTTACCTGATCCTGATAAGGAAATGTGTATTACTGCTACGAAGTCTTCTTTTCCCTGCCAAATAGTTGTAGGTTTGAGAGAAAATGGAAGGAGAAGCCTCTTGCCCTATTAGTGTCTTTGGCAGTGCCCTGAATGACCTGGAAAAGAAATTTGTTTTGTTTTCTATTCTGTGCTATTGCAAAGTCAAATTTCACTCATGCTGAGTGAAATTTCACATCAATCACTGAGTTTATTTCTTCATCCAGAAGCTGTGTGAGATGCTTGCTCATCTCCAGCACTGAAACCAGAGGTTCACTCTAACTGCAGGACAGCAGCCATGGCACTGTTTTTAGAAGATTTTAATGCATAGCCTTGAAGTTTATTTTATTCAGACACAGAAGAAGTGACGATCAAGTCTACAGAAAATGTGGAAACTGTAGGGTTAGGAAGCCATTTGCCACTGTGATTCAACTACAAGTGATATTACTGGCAAAGAAAAGCAGAAGTGGAAAATGAAAGTAAAAAATGAAGAGATCTGCTTTACTTGGGGCAGGAAACTTGAGCTCAGAACTTTAAAGCAGAAGTGACTTAAAAATTAAATAGGAAGTGGAAATGTCAGGCTTGTCTCAGACATCAAAAGTATATCCCTTTTCAGGCAAAGGGTCTTGTCAAGCAAATCTCACTGCTGCGAGAAATGTTGCAAAACTACTGGCAAATTAAACTGCTTCAGTTTCTGGACTTGGCTGAAAGCATTATGGGTGAGACCCTTTGAGTTTTCAGAGCAGTTCTCAATACTGTAATTATAATATTTGGGCTTCACGAATGATCTGAACTTTGATATTTACAATCAATTAATATTTAAGAGAAAATGGTTATAAATGATGAATTTTTATGGGAAAAATACACAATCTTCAAGAGACTATAAAGTTCTTCCATTAAAGAAAAAAATTAATATATTCCTTATGCAGATCATTTGAGCTGCACATGTCACAGTTCACACTTTTAATATTTTTCTGAATTTAAAAAAAGTCTCAGTTTATAATTTTCCTTGTGGCTGGTTTCCATAAAGTGGGGTGGCATGCCATGCTGGCCCTCATGGCATCAGGCAGGTACTAGCGCACATCTGCAGGGGAGAAGATGATAATTTATTTTGGCTGGTGCTTATACACATTTTTTTAGACTCCACACGACGTACTGCCACTTAGAAGTAATTTCAAAGCTTGTCTGATGATGTTGGTGATGACCTCAGACTATGCTGACATGGCACTTCTATGTATCCCACCTCATGGATAATTCATTAAAATAAAGTAGGTTAAGCCATGGACTGGCCAAACAGTCTCCTACTTCATCACACAAACCAGTAGGAAACTTCTCTGTGTCGTAGCTGTTGGCTTTCTTTCCAAGTCAGCTCCAGACTCATTTAATTAGAAAAGAGAAGCTGATGTGGTGACTGGTGATGGGGGCAGGAGAGGTGTTACCACAGCAAGAGAGGGCAGAGAAAGGGCTTTTGTTTTTTTTTTTTTTTTAAGTCTCCTTTTTCTTCTCAGCATTTTGTCCATCTATCTTGGCCTCCAGAATTTCCTGAGCCTTTTCTGGTTATCCCAACTGACAGAAAGGGAAAAATGGGCTCAGTTCTGGCATGCTTACTCCTTCAAAGCAAAGCTATGGAACAAGAGCTCTTGAAGAGTGTTACAAGGGATAAGAGACCCTGCTGAGCTCTCCCTGCTGACCCACAGCTTGAACAGCAGAAACACTCTAAATCAGGCATTTCGAGATTAGATGCAGGCTGTGCAGCTGCTGTTTTATCTCTGCAGTGGGAAGGCCAGGGCCAGTGGCTGAATTCACCCCAGGTAATTCAGATTATTTGGAAAAATCTGCTTGCTGTAGCTCAGATTGAGCCTTATCTAGCATGAGTTTACCACCTTCTCAATCCACCTACTACTGAGCAGTAAAGGTAGTGCTATGGCATCTTTTATTGCACTTTAAGTGTGCACAGACTCTCGTGTATGTAGGAGGGCAGCAGGCAAGAGTTTCCACTGAAATGTGTTTAATTTTAAGGTCTCCCATGCATTGTCTCTGTGGCTGTACTTCCCAAAGCACACACTTTTTAAATCTCTTTTTTTTTTATGATTATGAACAGCATTCTTTCCAAATGAGCCGCTCTGACTGCTAAGCACACACCTGTTCAGGCTGCAGCTTCGAAGCAGCAATGTTGATTCACTGATAAAGCCTTAAGATCAGCAGTGTGTCAGGCAGGGCAGCTGCCTCAGGTGCTTTTATAGGTCTGTGTGCCTTTTGTTTTGTTGCTCTAGAAAAGCCTAAGCGAGGAAAAGCAGGGTGCACACCTGCATGGCTTCCTGCAGCACGGTGGGGACTGCCCCTTGTGAAAATGGAGCACCTTCAGATGCAGTAGGATCTGTCATGCTGAGAAAGAGCGATGGGCTCCTGTTAGCATCAATAGCAAAAGTTCTTTGTACACAAACTGGTGAAACTGGTGATGCAGTGAAAACCATCACACATATCTGAAAATCCTGGCCTTTTCTCTCTGAATTATAAACCCCTGTTTGTTTACATTAGAAGAAAAAGTTATGAACTTTGTTCTGAAGTTGTAATTATGTCTGCAAGCTAAGATTCTTGCTGCAGCCATTTTCTGACACTGACAGTTTCACTCTGCTGACATCACCACAGTTGACCTCAGCAGCCTGAATTTCATCCATCAGCCTGAAAAATACGGGAACAAAAAGGTATGCAAAGATGAATAAATATTAAAATATTGCTAGAGGCAGCTTGCTGCCACACTGTCTGGGTAAGCTTATTGACAGCTGGCCAAGCCTGCAACACAGCCCCAGCTTCAGCTGGTGTAGCACTCTGATGACCCTATATTGAACACATACTTTAAACCTGCTCATATTTTTTCCTAAATTTGGCCAGTGTCTTAATGGGCATAATTTTTTTTGCAGCCATAGGGGATTTCACATTCAGAGACAGCCAGTGTTAAGCTGTATATTTAATTAATTTTCCTGAAGATCTCTTCAACATCCAGGAGAAAAGTTAAGAATAAAAAAGTGTGTCCTTTTTTATAAATCTCACTACCCATGTGAAAGTTCAGGTAGAGCAAATATTAATTTAAAAAAAGTGCAAAAGGAAAAGCACAGAAAAAGTTTCTGTGTCTGTAACTTCCAGATAATTTATAATTTCACTGTCATTATTCTCAGTTTATGGTGTGATCACCTCAGCTGGCAAATCCCCACCCAGCAGATCACATATTCCTTCCCCCACAGTGGCATGGGGCAGAGAATCAGAAGAGCAACAGTGAGAAAACTTGTGGGTCAAGGTATAAAAGCAGTTTTAAAAATGAGGGGAAAGGGCAGGGGGACACAAACTGATGCTAAAGGAGTCACTTCTCACCTCCCAGAAGCAGACCAGTGCCTAGTCAGCCTCCAAAGAGGGGGTACTGAGGAAGGGGCAAACCCCAGCTCCGTGGCTGAGCCTGGCAGCACCCCTTTGGTCAGCCCATGATGCTGTCTGGGCTGTGCCCACTCCCAGCCTCCTGCCAGCCCCCAGAGCTGAGGAGCAGAGAAAGACTTAACACCCTGCAAGCCCTGCTCAGCAACACCTCCAGCACTGGTGTGCTATCAGCACCATTTTAGTTGCAAGCTGGCAAGGTGCAAGCTGTGATCGCAGCCAGCCCCAGCACACAGCTTCACTTCAGGGAGTTTTCTTTTTTTCCCCCCAGTGCAGCTATTTGCTGTCTTCTTTTCCATTCTTCTGCACCATGATAGTGCCTCCTCCCTTACTATACCTCTCTCTGATTCTTCACATTGCTGCCTTTCCCAAAAGAAGTCTGTAACGTCAGCAGTGTATTTGTGCACACAGGGAGGGGAAGTGGAGAGCCATGTAAGTATATTTTGAACTGTGCAGGCTAACCAACAACTCATATCTGTGTCACAGCTCAACATTCACTTGAAGAAAACTGAGTGTACTATATCAGAAAAGTTCAGCTCTGTCTCAAATTAGACTTAACAAGATCAACAAAGATAACACAAAGCAAATAGTTCAACTTTGCAGCCTAGAGGAGCTGAACCTGTGGTCCTCTGCATTGTACTTAAGCGCTGTTGCTTTGTGTATAGCTTAAGGCTGTTTAATCAATTTCTGAACTTGAAACAAAATTTTAATTTTCTACTCAGTCATTTCATTGCATTTCATTCCAGCTCTGAGCAACACCAGCTTAAACTAAAAGTGAAAAAAAGGAATAAGCATTTCCTTTCTTGTAATGAAAATATTAATACCTCAATAGGAAGAAGGAAGGCTTTATTTGGAAAGGTAAGAGAGAAAAGATGGAATGGAAAAAATGAGAAATACTGGCAACCTTTCCCTTAAGACTAGAGTAGAAATTGCTTTAGCTAAAGTAGTCTGTAAATTTTCCTGATGTTATTCTGATACAATTCTGAAGGTGAATAGGGTGTTTTTCTCCTTACTTTACAAAATCAACTTGTAATTAGTGGTCCTAAATGCAAACATGTATACGCATTGATGTTATTACATATGTGTATGGAGATTTAAAAATCTCTGTTCCACCACTTTCCAGCAACCTCTAGGATTTTTGGTATAATTAAAAAAATAAGAATAGAACTTATCATCCTTTCATAAAAGAAATCAGAACATTAACTAATTTTAGCCTATCCACCACTTTACATCACATCTCTGGTGTTTCTGTTCCTTGTTTCTCTTGCTTGTCATGTGGCTGTGAGAGTAGTGAGTCTTGTTTCAGGCAGTTCCTCATTTTAGAGGGGGAAGGATTTTTATTGTCAAGCCTTTATGCAGAGCACTTTTCTTTTTTCCTTTTTTTTTTTTTTTTTCCTGCCATTCTCTGGGCAGCTCAGAGGGACTTGGGTTTTCCTCTGCAGAAGGTAATTCTGCTGGTGAGGATGTCTGTATGTTTTAATGTAGAGCCTCTTACAGCCTTGAGAAGAAGGTCAGAATTCACGCTTAGTTCTGCTTTTCTTTCAAAGGCTTCACTTGCCAGTACCGTCAGAGCTTAGGAAGCTGAGCACCATTTCAGCGCGTTAAACATGTCCGGAAGCCTGGCTGCCCACACGGCTGCGTGCGCGGCCGCCGCTCCTTCCCGTGCCCTGAGCGCCCTTCCCGTGCCCTGAGCGCCCTTCCCGCTTGGCCCCGCCGAGCCCCTGGCCCGGGGCTGGCCTGCCGGGGAGGAGCAGGCGGGGAAGGCAGCCAGAGCCGCGGCTGGGCCCGGCTGCGGCCGCTGGGACCGGGGAGCGGAGCCGCCGCCGGCAAGCGGGGCCCTCATAACGCCCCCCTGCAGGAGGGGCCAACCTCGGCTCCAAAGTGTGCTTTAGCCCCCGGCTTGTTTGACATTCTCGTGGCGTGGGATGGGAAATAACAGGAGTGGTGATCCAAGGATAGGTCAGGGGTGGTTGGTGTCGTTGTCCTGGAAGTGAAATAGACTGAAAAGGTGCATTTCTGACAACAACTATGCTTACAACGGTGAACCGTGGAGCATGGGCCACTGTGGGAGAGCTCCCTGTGGGCCTCCCTCGCAGCTCCTGTGGGGGGAGTTGGCTCTGCATTTCTGTGCTTGTGCCACAAGAGTTCTAGGGGTCAAACTTTGTCTGGGAGAACAAAGAGGAACAAAAGATTTTACAGAAAAACATTTTGGAAGATTCCTGTCTATCCCAGGGAATATTTTCTGGCTCTGCAGAGAGCCACAGGATTTTTGCTATCACACAGCATTTAAAGGGGAGCTTCACTGCTATCTGTGCTATTCTGAAGTCATAACAAGAACAAGGTTAATGACTTTAAAAACCAAATATTTTTAATATGAAATGAAACTTCATTTACATGCAGTTAATGTTAATATGAAAAGTTTGCTCTAGTAAATATGTGGTCTGATAGGAGCTGCTGGAATCAAAAATAAAGTCAAATTATTATCAATTTGGCAATTCTGAGCAGATGCCTATTTTATCTTTGAAATAAATGCCTGGATTTTTTTTTCTGAGAAAAAATTTGAATTAGGTTACAAAAGTAAGGTTAGGTTAAAATTAGGTTACAAAGCACAAAAGTATTTTCTCTATTTCTGTCTGAGGATATTGTGAATATTTGCACTGCTCTTTTTTGACACTATGGGTAATAGGAGAAGCAGCATGGATTAAACTTTTCTCACAGAGCATGGCATAGGCTGTAATAGAAGTCTCTCAAAAGAAAAAATCATTGCTTTGAAAAGCCTCAAAAGATATATTAAAAAAAGAAGCTTCATGCTTATGGGCAGGGTAACCCTTGATAAAAGGCTACACAGTCTTGGCTCTCAAAACACTCTTGAAATTAAATTAAATCCATTGAAATTCTTTAGTAAAAGCCTAAGAAGTAATAGCTTTTATTCTGTCAGTGTGCCTATTGGATCTTTCCTTTCCAAGCCACCTGAGATCCTCCTCTTAATAGCAGAGCTGATTGTAGATATGTGTCCCAGAATCCACAACATTACAGCAGTTCATCTGTTCATTTCACTTCTCCCCTTTTTTGAGGTAGGGGTGAACACTGTATGCAAAGTCCTGAGAGTCTCAGAAATTACTCTTTTTCTGCCTCTTTCTGGCCACTTGACTCCTCTTCACCTTCAAAACCAGCTCTGCTTTTATAAAATGAGCTGTGACAGTAAGAGCAGCCATTCCTGCGTTTTGTCCATGCCGGCAGCTCCCTCTGTGCTGCTGCCCAGGGCCTCAGGCTGAGTCTGGCCTTCAGGCAGGATTCTGCCCCCAGCTGCAGGTGCAGCACTGCCAGCCCTTTTGCTGGCTCCTACAGCCGTGTTTTAATGAATCCCACATGGGAAGAAGAGGGACAGGTGTGGTGATGAAAAGACAAGGCTTTTACCTTGCGAGCTTCAGTGAGGTACAGGGGCAGGCACTCACCGGCGTATGTCAAATAAATGTGCTGCAGTATCAAGTGTGGATGTTTTGCAAACGGAATGTAATAGCAACAGGTTGATATATTTTTCATAATGTGCATATTATGTCCCATGTACGCCCAGGAAAAACCCCAACAGGAATGTGTGCTGTTACCCTGGGGACTGCTCTGAAGCATTACAGGTAAAGCACTATCATTTCCTTGAAATTTTCAAGTATAAATGACCCCCTTTTATTGTAATATCTTTGATATCAGTGTTTTCTTCTGACTTTCTCACATTTCTGTTTTTGCAGTTCTGCAGTATGTGAAACACCTGTTATTATAAGTATTGATGATACTGAAGAAATAACAAGGTTCCTACAGCATAGAAACCTGTGTCAATAGGTATGTGAATTAAAGGGTGGGAGGGGAGCTGACGGTAAGAAGTTCAGAAACCTGACTCTTTACAGTAACTTTGACTTCCTCTATATAAAATCTATCTGTTTTGAAGTTTGCAGGTTAAATATATAAAGGGATGACTTGGCCATGGGAACTTTCCCTTCCTCAGACAGTATCTGATAAGGTTACTACCAACAAATCAAAGGTTTGTGTGAAAATATGCTTGTGTGTGTGGTTAGGTGTGTGTTATCCTGTTATTTGGCTTACAAATCTTCATACTAGCTTTGCAGCCTACATTGTCAAAGAATCTGTTTGTTTTAGAAAACTGACCTAAATAATAATTTTGCAAGGAAAACCCCCAGAGTTCTCTGCAGGAGCATGATTTGAACACACTGACTCCTACTTGAGAATGAAAGTGTTTTAGTTCCACACCTACCAGCAGTTTGCTTGACCCCTGAGGCAGCAGCAGACATCCTCATCCCCCAGGGTCAAGAGCCATAAGTGCTGTGGAGTGACAGGGCCTGTACTGCAGTCTGTGGACAGCCTTGGCTGTGTCGTGGCCTAGAGAGGGTACAGAGATGACCCAGCCCTTTCCTGCACCCCATGATGTCTCTCAGGTTGTCCAACAGCTGCAGGTAGCAGTGGGGGAAAAGTGGTGAAGTTTCATTTCTAAGGTTTGTTCAAGGCATATAAAGAGGAAAAACTCCTGCATACATCTAGGCTGTAACTGTTAGAGTTAGTGTTCTCTAGCTTGCACTAATATCCATGTGGGAAAATGGAGAAGCCTTAGAGACTATTTCTTCCTCTGTAATTACCAAGAGCTCAGTTAAGTGTTTTCAGGCCCATGTTTTTTGGTCATGTTACTGACTCACAGCTCTGCACAGCAACCATACAGCAGCGGGCTTTAAAAGTCCAACAGAGGAAAGTCTAAGTACTGGGGAATGGCTTGAAGGTTTCATTGCATTTACAGACTCTGAAAGTTCAGAGTTTTAATAGTAGGTGAGGTGGCAGTAGGCTCTGTGTTTGGGGGAAACCCTCATATTAAAAAGAATGTTTCACAGCAGAAGTGTTTCAGACTCCCATATAAATAGGAAACACTTTTAAAATTTCAGAATTCACCATCCAAGTGTCTACAAGAGGCAACATGACTTTGGAGTCCTAGAATTTCAGAGCTATCTTGCTGAGAATAATTAGGAGATGCTTGTGTCTGTAACCTTTCTGGTCAGCTATATAGTTTTTGCAGCTACAGAACCTTAAGTCTTTCATGGCTTTGTATGCTGGGCATGCAAAAATTAAGGCTTTTCCTTCAGACAAAGATATGCTGAGCAATCTGAACCTCATTTTAGTCTGATATCCCAGCTTAATTTTCAATTTACTGAGGTTCAGAAAGTTGCTTCACACTGATCAATGGAGATACATTCTGGTGAATGTGTAGAAAAAAAGATTCCTATATTTTTTTTCCTTCAAATATACAACATGATTTTAAACAGTCTCAAGCATTCAGCCAGAGTGATTAATGTATTGGGAGCTGATTGATGGTCAGTATTTGAATTATTTAAGATAGTTTCTAAAATGAATACAATTTTTTATTTAAATATAGATTCCCTGTTACTGAAGAAGGTGAATGGAAATGAATTCAGATATTGTATAGGCTCATCTTACTTCTTGGGCGTTTTTACCACATGGACAGGCATTGCCAGATTAAAATATGTTATTGTGTGTAGGCTGAATGATACTGCAGTGTTTAGTGGGAAGAGATTTCTTTGATGAAGTCTAGAGAGCTTCCTTACAAAAACACTTATTCTACCATGCTTTGCAGTGTGGAATCTTTTTTCAGTTGATACTGGGCAGTTATGAATCAGGGAAGAATCTTCAGTGGATGTGTGGTGGTTGGTGTGTGCATGTGCTCATGCATCATGTCCACAGCAATGTTGATGAAAAGCTCTACCAGTCTTACTCTGTTGCGAAAATAATTTTCAATTCTCTAGCCCTCTCTCTGAAACATCTTCAGGATGATTCCAGAGATAAGGAGAAACATAAAGGTGGGGTTCAGAAGGCAAAAGTTGTTCATAAACTAGAAGGGAGAAAATATTTTAAAAATAAAATTAAAAAACCCCAACAAAATAAATACATTGATCACTTTGAACTACCTAGCTAGACCTGTTGCTTATGTGTGTCTTCTAGCTGTTCTACCCCTCTTTTCCTGAAATATAATTTTACTAAGTTCACAAAGCTGATTTAAAGCATAAGACACCATGGAGTCCTATCTCAGGGAAGTCTTAGCTGATGTGTGTTGGTTGCAATGTATTCTAACTAAAATTAGAGAAGGATGGGACAGGCTTTTCATCTGGATAGCTCTGTGTGGAATGGTGCATGAATATACAAGCATATATATGTGTCTGAATAGACATAGGTATCGTCATATAATGTCAGAAAAAGCTGATCGAATACATGGTAATAGGTCTTTAGTGTTTATTTGGTGCATTTTAAATACAATTTTTCTTTCATACGGACTATATTTTCAAGTTCCTTTTCTTTTTGTCCTTCACCTCACTGGAGTATTCAATTTCTTTCCGCCTAAGACCAGCAGGAAGTCTGTAAAATTGTTTTTTTTAGTAAGAACTGTAGGATTTGGTCTATAGTTTTAGTGTAGATGAAAGAAATAATGGATTTCTTTGAAAAAACAAAAAAACAAGGAAAATCAGGATCATTTTGTTCAATACTATACCACTGTTTTCAGTAATTGCCTGGTACAGTTTGCAAGTCTTTCTACTTTATGTAAATACATTAACTTCTGAAAATCCCTTATAGCTGTGAGGTGGGGCCTTTTGAAGGAGGTGTTCTTTTGAAGGTTCGAGGGTCTCTTAAACACACATTTTCTTTCTTCAAAGTAAATCTTGTAGACTCCCTGTCACAAATCCTTCTTGTTAGGAATTCTGCTTGAAGAACTGTTTGAATTTCAATATCAAGTATTTCAAACAAATACATCGAATGCCTCAATACATTTTTCTTAGGGTCAGTCAGTGGCCCTAAATAAGAAAGGGAACCTCTGATAATTTGAATTCTATTCCCAGCAACCCTTTGAAGAAAAGAATAAAAATCTGAGCTTTTTTTATAGTTACTCCTGAAAACCAGGAAAAGGAAAGTAACTCTAAAGTAAACTTCCAATTTTTGAAGCTGCTTTCTCTGCTTCTTTATTTTGTGCTCCCATTCCCTATATTTTTGTAAGATGAGTGAGAAGTGAAAAACTGTAACAGAAAATAATGCAATAACTTAAAGGTAGGTTTTGGTCTTGACTCAGAAGGAATAATTAAGTATAAGCATGTGTGTTATTATCAGTCTAAGTTGTCAAGTGAATAACAGTTATATTTGAGTTTTCTATAGTAAAAATCCTGTTCTAGAAAATTTCAATGATTGCAGGACAAGTGGTCTGTTTACACATCACTGAAAAAGTGAGGCCATAAGACTTTAAAGCATTTACCTCTAAATTTTTATTGTAGCTAAGAATATTTTGCTTGATATAAATTTTAAAATTTGGAAATGCTATGATGCAAAGATTGTGTTGGCTACAAATCAAGAAAGAGAAAAGGTACTTGTAAAATTAGGATATGGAGAAAAAGAATATCATACTCTCAAGAAATTTACATAATAAAAGCTAGAATTATGCTCAGTATCTCTTCATCTGTGGGTCTCAGGAAATACATACCTCATCTTGGTTTTAAAGCCTTTAGCTATGAGACAATTAAGGAAGAACATAGATTTCTTAAAAGATTGTCTGGTTTATGTTACAAGATTATACAGCTCAAGGACACCTTGTTAAGAAAACCAGAAGTGAACATTCTTCTTTAAGTCCAGCCTCATTTTTACAGTCAGGGTCTCCAGGAAATAAAGTCATAAATCTGGAATGTTCTAAGATACTTTCCCATAATTCAAGGTCAAGTTATAAATCTAAGTTGCTGTGTCTCTTGCTAGATATGTATTTGCTATGGTTCTTAGAGCTAAAAGCTTCCAAGAAGAGACCCTTTAAGTGCTATTGACATTAATTTTAGCAGCAAATTTGAGCATTACCCTTGCTGAGCTGGGCAGTATGAGCTGCTTAAAACAAGTGTATGCTCAAAGGTTTTTATGCAGCATGGAACACAAAACATTTAAAGGATCCTCTTTGCCTGATAACCCTTCCATCGAAAAATGGCAACTATTCTGCAACTTCATCCAACCTTACATACTCAGGTACATGTTCCTGTATGTACCTACAGATACACTGAGAATCCTGTGGATCATTGCCCTTTTGGAGCGCTCCTTGGGACTTCACAAATGCCTGTAGAGCTGAGGGTAGGACACAGCAGCCTGACATCCAGGTGGAGCTGGATGTAGTAAAAGCACGTCGCATTGTACTGGTGTCTGTGCTTTCTCTGCTGAGATTTTTACCATCATCCTACTTGCATATGCAGAGCTCTCAGTGACCACCACTTCTTGCTCCATGATCTGCTTTTCTCCTTTGCTCTCCTCTTCCCTCTCTCTCTCTCTCCCACTCACAATTGTATTGCTCGACCAGAACACGAGTGTGCAGCACAGAGCTGGCTGTCAAAGGGTGCCTTTCCCTGAGCACTGCTATGTCAAGGGACAGCAGGGGAGAAAAGAAAGCCTCTGTCAGTGCTTGTCCCCAGCTTAGGAGAAGGACAACACAAATCTCTGCACTGGAAGTGTATGTCATCCAATGATGAAAGTGTTCAAATTATTCCAAATAATCTTGCAGAAATGGCCATAAAGCAACAGCTATATCTTTTTAAACGTAGAAAACTCAACATCACACTTCAGCACGTAAGAGGAGGAAGAGATACTGGTAACAGTGTATACCATAGGTAGACTAAAATATGTGGTTAAAGTGCAAGCCAAGACACAGTGAGATGTAAAATGTATCCTATCAAAGGTGCTGCCCAAAAGTGTTATTGGGAGAGCTGTGTAGTGGATCATTTTGCTCCATACAACGTGTGCAAGTCCTATCCTGTCAAAAGGGAGGTATTGACAAGCTGAAAGAGCAGCTGGGGCCAGGAGGAGCGAGATGTGCTCTCAGCACATGGACTGGACAGAACTTCAAATGTCTGCATATTTCTGCAACCTCTCCCCTGCCCCAGAGCAGGGTTTGTAGGTCCTGCAGCACCTGCAAGTCAGTGTCATGTGTGCTTTAGTTCAGTGCAAGCTTCAAATCACCCAGTGCATCATGACAAGAGCTAAGAATTCAGCTTTTCAATTGAGGAAAACCGGAGGTATCTGACTCTAAAGGTTTTGCCAAATCTTTAATGTAATCCTTAGATGAGAATATGAATGGTATTTATCTGTCTCTGTACTTTTCTGCTTTCAGTAAGAAAGTGCTGGCACCTCTGGCAGCCAGATTGGTGAAGAGGAGCTTGGTACCTCCGATATACAGAATGAAAGCTGAGATGTCAGATAGGTTGTCCCCAAAGGATCAATCCTTTCATCCAGACAGTCCAAAGGTAAGAAGGCATGGACTCATCTCAAGTGTTTCAGTATGTTAAATTGAGGTTTGGGGGATTGAGGGCCAGGATATCAGTACTTCTGTTTTCAGCTCCCAAAGTATTCCTTACTTCAGGGACTTGCAGTGGGCTGCATCAAAATGCCTTAGCTGATCTCCAGAAAGTCCATCTGCAAAGAGACAACATAAAAGAAATTATGGCTTCACTGATGTAGCTGGAATTCCACTTAGCTGGAAAAGAAGGTTATATTAAGTTCCTCAGTTATGAATTTTGCAGCTCTTCACCATTTCTAGGCCTTGGTAATTATTATACAGGAACCAGAAAGTGAAACCAGCTTGGAAAGCTGAGAGCAGCACCGATTTGTGGGCCAAGCTGAGGCAAGAGCAAGAAGCAACAGTCAGAAATTTTTATTGGTTTTCAGTTATAGCTTTATTTGGTCTAATAGTCTTAATCTGACAGTCCTGAAAAACACTGCTGATGATCTTTCATGACAGTAAAGGTATTAAATACATCTGATGTTGCAGTTAAACAAAACTTGCTTCAACTACATACATTTTTTACAAATACAACATAAAAAATACTGTCAGTAGTTTAAGTGGGTATTTGCTGGCATTCAAGAGAAATAATCAATTTGAGAGGACTTTGGGGTTTTGTTTTTCCTTTTGAGCTCCTACTTGTTCAATAAACTGTTGTAGGTGGTTTGGATGATTGGTAGATAATTTATAAAACTGGTTTCACATAATTTAACTATTGTAGGTCATGAAAACCAAACAATTTTGCCCTTTAATGAATCTGAATGTTAATGAAAGCATAGAACTATTTAAAATAGGTAAATAAGAATAGATGCATGATCTTCAGAGAGATCCCATAGTTATATGGTTATACAAAGAATATCATTTTCAGCTGCTCAACTTTCTAACATGAGCTAGGACATGTATAAAACCCAGGCTTTCTCAAAATCCTGTTTCTACTTCCTATTACCTCTTGGAGTAGAGCAGAGGCCATTGTGGAAGCAGCAGAGAAAAGCTCTTCTCACCTTGTTTTTGAACTTCTCTTTTCTCACCCTGCTTGTGTTCCTCAGGCAAAAATATGCATGGAACTTGTTTTGCTCAGGACTGGTATTTTGGTGCCCAAAAATTGTAGCAGTATATGAAAGGTATTTCCAAGTAGAAAAGAGTGTATGTAAGTCTGACCTTACAGATTCATGAATCGAGAAGGTGAACTGTCTGTAAAGAGTAGTGAGACAGTTCAGGATTTTTTTCAGCCTGATGTGGGAAATTTGGAGAAAGGAAGGTTCTGAGTGCAAGGAATAGCACCAAGGATTTTTTTGATCAGGGATAGTGGAGGGCAGACAGGTCATGTTTTGTTTGCTATCATCTGTCTTTAATTTGTTCCTGTTTGCAGTAGAAGAAGGAAAGGAAAATGAACAGGTTATTTGCCTTTCTTAGACAAATTTATTTGTGAATCTGTATTTTTCCATGGTCTCCTCTACCTAAAAGGACAGTGGGCTGATGGAGTGGGTAAAGTCTCTCAGAAAATTCATCCCTTCAGAATGTGTCTCTATTGATCAGTGTGGATGGAGCAACTTTCTGAACCTCAATAAACTGAAAATTAAGCTGGGATATAAAACTAAAATGAGGTTCAGATAGCTAACATAGTTTTGTCTGAAGGAAAAGCCTTAATTTTTGTTTACCAGGTTGTAGGCTTGACAGACTGACTTTGTTCTAGGAACTAGCACTTAATATTTAGCTTGCATCAAAAACAATTTTAAATAGAAGCTCAGTATTTTAACACAGAATCTCATAAACTCTAAAGAGGATCTTCTTATGAGAAGAAGGCAAAAAACAGACAGACACTCTTGCTAAATAATTGTTGCATGAAGTTTCATCTTCTGTGATATTTCCTAACATACTAAGTGTAGGAAGTAACACTTGCTGTAAGGCAGAAAGAGGATGTGCAAATATTTTGTGCTGATCTGGGGACTGAGAGCACATTACCAGATTAGTATATGAGCCTGAGTTTGGTATGGGAAAAAATGAGCTATTCTTGCTAACAATTTATATTGCTAGCATTTTATCACTTTTTATAATGAAACCTAAGAAACAATACTGATACTATGTTTTTTGCCTTTCTTTTTTTTTTTTTGACAGAGACTAGATTTTTGGCAGTGTACACATGAACACATATTATAAAACAGTTGTGAAATAGTGGTGTTTCTTAGGGTCCTGTTTTATGAGAAATGTAGAAGGGGTTTTTTTTCTTGAAAAAAAATGAATCTGATGTTGTTTTGCTTCTCTTGTGATTCAGTGGTTTACACTCTGAGAATTCCAGGTGTTTGGGGAATACCACAGAATGGGATTACCAACTTCCCCTCCTCCCTTTCCACCATCATTTTTTGGTTATTTTTGGCTCTTCCATTGCACTGTATGCACAGATTGTATGTATTTATAAGGCCTCAGCAACATGTTTCTTGAACTTTGTGGCCCAGTTAAAATAGCCAATTTGTGCTAAATGTCTTTGTGTGCTTATTATGAAATGTCCTATAGTGAAACAGAAATTAGCTATAAAACCCAAAAAAAAAATAAAAATAAAAAAAATCTATTTATTTCAGTGTTTGGCTTCCCAATGCTGTCTTTTCTCTTACCTGTTGTAAATCACTCAAATATTTGCTTGACTCTGCCAAAATTTGTCTTGCACGAGTCTACTGTTTACATGATTGTTACTTTAAAAGCATATAGCCAATATTTTTGCACCTCTGTTAGCTGACTCTAATTATGCCCATTAACAAGAAGTGATACAGAAATATTTTCAATTACATGAATGACTTCTGCGTTACTCTTTTTCTTTAAAGTTTAAAATTTACTGCCTTTGCTAAATGTTCTGTTGTTTTTTTAGTGTGAGAATAAACCAAGACATACAGTGCATCCTTAGACAGACTTTTTTTTATAACAGAGTATCAGCACTATGAACTTGTCACATTTTAAGATGGCTTGTAGTGTGTGTGAAACAAATAAACTGAATGACTTAAAGGCATGGAAACTGAGGGAGGGGGATATAGACCCTGATGTACAAGGTAAATAAATCAGTGGGATCAGTTTGGCTTCCTAACTGTTTCAAATTCAAATATGATTATTGTGACTTGAGATTATAGAAATCTTCCAGACTCTTGTAGATTTATAGCAGTAGTTTCTTGACAAGCCCCTGAGGAAGAAGTAATGCCTGCCACATGCTTATCTTTGGAGACATCTCTCTAACCCTTTTGGACAGCTCCAGAGAGAAAAATCATGTCACAATGTGAAGAAGGGCAGGAGATGGGCTATCAGAAGATGACTGACAGCATCACTGTAAGCAGACCAGCCTTCTAGGTAAAGATTTGTGGTTTATGCTTATAAATACCTTGCTCAAAGGCATTTTGTGCTTCTATACAGTAATGATTACAATCAGCTGTGGGACTGCATGTCCATCCAAAACATAATCATATTTGGGATGTTAGAAAAACATTTGCTATAGAGTAATCCTGTGTTTTATTGGAAAAATGCACACAAATACTCTTGGCTATAAGCACTGTCATCTGACAGATAGTGAAATACCAGGACAAGTTGTAGACCACAGCTAATAGGGTATGACTATCAATCTGGCACCCCAGGTGAGAAGCAGTCTGGGTGGAAGCAGGATACAGTGGCAGAAGCAAAGAATACAGAAGTTAAAATCACAGAAGATACCTGCTTGGGAAGAACAGAAAAGGGGACAGAGAACTCACAGAAAGCAAGCTGGCCTGCTCATTTACAACAGAGACTAGAGATCAGTTAGCTCAGAAGTAGCATATTGTAGGAAGATAGCCTGAAACATGGGTTCAGTAGCCTACCCTGACCCTGGTCCTGGCCTGCTTAAGCTGAACTTGAGCATTAAAAAAAGTTGAAAAAAATAAAGCCGGCTCTGCGTATTACTTCAGAATAAACAGACTGGTCTTTATATTTGGTGCAGAGCACACAGGAAGCACTGTTCAAGAGATAATGGAATACCCAGTGATCTGCAATAAAACCAGAATGTAAAGACTTTGGAAAAGACTGTTTTGTAAGCATTTTGTTCTTTTACTGTGTGGGCTCGTTTGTGTTGGCAGGTGCTACTATTGCTTTACTCATGTTCTGTCAGGACTTCTGCAAACATGGCCCAACTGTGACTTTATGGTGCAGGTAAGACAGCATTTACTGCAGAGTGTTATGTAATTAAGTATAGTTCTGCATATAATTTGGGAAAATTAACCAGCAGGTATAGATTAGTTAGTTCCAAGCCATCAGCAAATAAGTAACCAGTTTAGCTGAAGGCAGGGTGGATTTTGTGAAGGTAATAGGGGAGACTCTGTACAGAGGGAGCTGGTTTAGTACCTTCAGCTGGGATGGTATTCCTGAATTTCAGCCTGATTGTTCAGAGGACAATGCCCTGCCTGGAATTCAGCTCACTGCCCTTTAAAATTGTGGTTCTTCATTTGTTGAAACAGTCATATGAATGCCTATAGAACCCAGAAGGTGGTACTAGGAGATGAAACTGGAGGGGGAAAAGCAGAATTGGACTAAGAGGAGGAAGAATTTGCCACTGTCGAAGAGCTCTTCTGGATGAGAGTTCAAGAAGTGGTCCAGGGGAAGCAAATATTCAATTAATTGTCATCCCTTCTTTTCATTTTCCCTTTCAAGGTGAACGATGGAAGGATACAAAGAAAAGGCGCTATGGGTAAAAATGTTTATTTGATGTTTAATAATCAAAAATTATCTCATCCACTGTGCAATATTCAAATATTATATATTATACACTTTATACAAAGCTAAATCCTGAGCTGTTCTCAGCATCCAGCACTCATTCAGAACCAGGAGGCAGAGCAGATGTTCAGCACAAATCTAACAAATCCCAGGGTTTATGGGTATGCTGACACTGTTTAAGGGTAGCAGATTCTAAGTGGGCATGTTAAAGGCAGCTGTTCAAGAACATTCGTTTCACAATAACTGAGCCCACTGTTATCCTGCACTGATTTTATGTGTGAGCAATAAGTAGGTGCCTGGCACTTCCAAGAGCTTCTCCTAGGCTTATTGCTCATTTTGGGCCAGATTGTGAAGAGTGCCTGAGGGATACCAGAATACGTTCTCTGTCCTGAGCAGGTACAGCACAGATCATGCAGGCAACATATGAAGTGAAGATGTCAAATCATCGTTGCCTGAGGGTTGATAGCAGCAGAGCAGTATGCTTGCACAAAGAGCTCTATTGTTTACTCTTGACCTTAAAATAATTTGATCCAATATGACACATTAAGTAGAAATGTTTTCTTTCTTCAGGAAATAGTTCTTGGCAATTGAAAACAAGCCTGAAAATGTAAAAAATAGATTCCTTAGCAAATGTTCAGTAAAACATTAAGACTGTTATGAGATATATTCTCTAGCATGAACAGCGTTTTCACAGTAAGACTGTCAAATTAATTTTACTGGATAAAATGCATAATGCAGGTAACCCCCTTGATTTAAACAGAGTTGCCCTTGGGATAAATTTATCCTCTGTCCCTTAGTGTTTGAAAAAGCATGTGACTTCAGTTTCTGTGAACTGCTTAATTCTGATATTTGATGTGCTGAGTATCACTGTAACTGAGCTGAGTCATATGAGATGACTTCAATGCAAGGGAAATTATGCAAAAAGAAGTCTGCATTACTTTAAATATAAATGATGTATGGAGTATGTAGAGAATTTATTTTTTATTTAGTTACATGCTTTGTAATTTATTCTTTCAAGGCCTCTGAACAAAAGGAAAACACAGGTGAGTACTTGAGAATACACTGATTGAGAAAACTAATTCATACTGCATTTTGGAAACACATTAACACAAAACAGCATTAGGTTTAGGTACCAGTGAAGAACACCATTGCCTGAATTAGCCCTTACCCTCCACAACATTATACCCTCTGAAGAACAAATAAATCCCAGTTAAAATTCTTGGTGATAAATGCCAAAGTGAAACCATAATGACTTTGATAATCTGGACTTGGAAGTTGTGTTGTGTGAGGAATGTGAATGCTGCTAAACTGTTAGGGAAATGAACACTTAGGGTGAAACTGAGCAGCATGAAATAATATGAAGAGACAACAGAGTGAGGTTTCACTGGTATCTTTCAGTCCTGGTTCCTATGGCATTAAACACAGTGAGCACAGGGAATGGTCATTTTTGGGTGGCACAGGCCCCGTAGGTGTCAGAGTGTAGGGGAAGTGTGGCTGTTGATATCTGGTGGCAGATACAGGTTGGGCCCATCTTTGGGTGACAATCCAACCTGAGACACAGATTTATTTGGCTTGTGGCTGTATGAAGATGCTGTTTATACCCTGATTACTGCTACTGTTGCCTTCCTTTAATCTTTCCAGTCTATTTCCTCCTGGCTTGGTAGTACCAGACAGAGATAGGGAATGGTTTGGGGAACACTCTTGGAGAAAAAAAAGGGAATCTCAGAATAATACCACATGGTTGAAAAATTCATGCTCTCCCTTCCTTTAGGGTAAATAGTGGTGAGTGTTATGGCTGTTCTGTATTTTGCTCTGCCCTTCACTGGAATAGGAAGCAGCTCCTTGGCTTCTCCCCAAAGAATAGTAAGGTATTTTGTAGCTGCATTAGCATATGGTGGAGTTGTTCTGGGGCAGAAATGTCATGCATGTGTACTTGCTCCCTCCCTTTCTCTGTCACACCCTGCAATCTGATGCCTCTGGGCTGCACCACTTACAAAACAGAGTTACAGAAACACCTCCTGGTAGAAAGCAAGTTAGCAGGGACTGTGAAGGCTGTGAGAGACCTTGGTGTCTCTCAGCTAGCTCTAAGAGTGTTTGGGATCTGGGCAGAGCTTCTGCACTGTCTAACATCAGTCACTGAGCACCTACAGCAGTTTTGTCTGATGTCTTATGAGAGGCCGTGCACGGAGATGGGTGTGTGGAGTGTTTTGAGGATCACAGCTCCTGGCTCCAATGCTGTGGTCCTATTAGCAGTGAGAGAACCAGACTCTCCCTCCCAGGTTACCCAGGGGATGAGTACAAAAGAGAAAGACTTCCAAAGAAATGGATAACTTAAGCAGCTGCACATTTTTAATGTAATTTTAGAAATCCTTATTAATACAAATGGATGGTTCTGGCTTTAATTCTTTCCAGGACACAGGGGAAGTATACTGCTCTAGTTACATACGGACATAATCTTGTTGGCCAATTAAAAATTCAGGCTCTGTCCTGTGAAAGGATTTATTTTAACAGTCCATGGTTTAATGTGCAAATAGAGTGAATTAATTCTCCCATTCCCACAAAAGGAAAGTTTTGGGTTTAAACTTGGGAAAGAAGACTGCAGTTTATGTTTGGAAAAAGACTTCATGAGTTCTAACAGAATCATAGAATGTTAAAGGTTGGAAGAGCCCTTGAAGATCATCCAGTCTCAACCCTCCTTTAGTGGGCAGAGAGATCTCCCACTAGACCAGGCTGCAAAAGGCTTTATCCAACCTGGCCTTGAACACTGCCGGTGTTTGGACATCCACAACCTCCCTGGACAGCCTTTTCCAGTAACCACTTTCACAGTAAAGAATTTCTTCCTAATATCTGACCTAAATTTCCCTTCTTTCAACTTGTACCTGTTACTTCTTGTCCTGTCACTACAGTTCTTGATGAAGAGTCCTTTGGCTTCCCTCTAGGCACCTTCAGGTGAGGTCTCCACACAACTTTCTCAGGCTGAACAGCCCAACTTTCCCAGCCTGTTTTCACAGGGAAGGTGCTCCAATCCTCTTATAAACTTTGTGACCCTCCTCTGGATTTGCTCCAACAGTTCTGTGTCTTTCTTATGTAATTTTGTAACTTCGGTCATTAATTTTAACAGCCGATGGTTTATGGTCAGCAGTATACCTAGAACAGTGGGATCACTGGGGTGTGTGATGTTCTCACTAAATAGTAGATAGGGTATGTTGCAATATTTGAGTGCTGTGGAAGCTCAGTAAATATCACACAGCCAGAAAAGATCCATTCTGCAGGAATTTGTCTTGGGGACGCAGCTAGAGGAGTTGAGTGGAGATTGTATAAAACTACTGGGGAAGGTCAGGTGGGAACGGAGCCTGGTTCTCTTTGAGAACCTTTATGAGAGATTCTTCACGGGATGTCATGCACTCTGCTCATCAGATGGCATATGTCAGCCATGCTGGTATGCTGCTTTTGTCTAGGATAAAAGGGACTAAGATGTCAGTGCTGCAGGCAATGTATGGCTATAGTCCAAATTTAATTTGTGACAACTCCAGGATGATGAGGTTATTTTATATCAAAATTGGAGTCTCTGGAGTGTCAGAGCAATATCATTGGATCAGTTTTGTTCTGAACACATTTACAATATAATTATTATTACAGCCACTTTGTATGGAGACATGCTGCTTAATGCTAAGCTAAGATTTTGGTCTGTGTTCTAAGACTTGACTCATAATAGTAGAAGTATTTAATATTATGAGGAATTTGATTCAGTCATGTCATTTGTGAATTATTATGTGAATTTGTGCAACTTTTTCCTTGTGTTGCTTAGGAAGTCACTGAAGGACTTATGAATAAGCAGCACAAAAGTATTCTCTTCCCTTCTTTATCTGTCTTATGACAGGGTTCTGCTGGTTCTTTTAGAACCTTAGAGATCTTCAATAAGAGAAACAATCAAATATTTCTTCCCCTTGTAGTCTACTATGTAAGGGACATTTGTTACCAAGTTGTTGAGAACTGCCTCAGTGCATGCAATGAGGGAAAATATCTTTGCTGTACCTTGTATTAAGTCCATGAAAGCAGCAACAATCCTCCTGCACCATTATGGTAAAGAATTGTATTGAGTTCTCCAATTCTAAACATTACAGAAGGTAGAATTAGACTGCCTCTATCCATTTGTTGTGTATTACTGTCATACCCAGAAAGACATCCTTGTAGAAAGATTCAGAAATATATCCCACCAAATCACAAAATAGGGTTGGAATGGACCTGTAGAGATCATCAAGTTAAATTTATTATTAAATGAAAACCATTTTTAATTGATTTTCGTTTAATCATCAGTAACTTCACCTGAGGATGCATTTTTATGAAGGCCTTGTTGTCAGAAGTGTTTTGGTGACTTGTGGTTAGGGTTTCTCTTTCTCTCAACAGAAATCTCCAGAAACATACATAACATATATGGGAATCAGTGAATGTGTGCAGGAAAGTGCACATGAAGGGAAAAAATGACTTTGCTAAATCCAGCCTTATGGAAAGTGGAGTCCTGTGTAGCTCCTAGGAACTGTGTAGTTCAAAGGAAGAAATAGCTGAAAATAATCTACTTTAGCTGAATTAAGGAAGCTAAGTATTACTGCAGGAACATAAGAAAAACCCCTTTGACTTCCTGGAAACTGAAAGAAGTTTTTTTTGAAGAAGTAATTGTCTCTGACATCACTACAGTGCATTGCGAGTTTGTGAGTGGTTAGTTAGGGTAACAGAGGAAGCAGCTCCTTCACAGATAAGCAGGCAGTGCAATGTATGTGCCTAGTTAGTCTCCTTCTGGGTTCAAGTTTTGTGAAGAAATTCTTTTGCAGACAGATAACATTTATTTTGCTTTCCAGAGAAAGACACATGCTGTTTCATAAGGATACGCCTGATTTCCAGAAATAACCATGTTTTTGTGGCTTAAACTCTTAGCATTTGGTGTTGCATTTCTGGGACAGGATGCTTTTCTCAAAGGTAGGTCGCAACTGATTTTTCTTTCTCTCATTTTGATCCCTCAATATCCTCTGTAGATATAAAACCAGTGAAAAGCTTTGCAAAGTGCAGAAATACCATCTTGGTTCAGAAATTAGAATACCATTGTGTGCAATGGTGTAAGAACCTGGGTCAGGAAGATTGGTACACTAGGCTAAAATGTCTTCTGCGTGGTCCCATGTGAGAATTATATGGACCATTTTAAAAAACAACCACATTTGTAGCTGAATTTGAAAAAGAATACATTTAGGTCTCTTATGTGAACCTGTTCCATGTAGTTTTTATGTTCAACTTCATCTCACGATGTAGTATTGGTTTTCTGTGTTTAAATCCTTCAAGAAAAAAGTCTTCCCATCAATGTTAGCCACTCCCTGATCACAGAATCTGCTTACAGTTGCTCAAGTTTTGATTTTTTTACTGCAGGGGGGTTAGTAACAAGTTCTAAAAGTTGTAAATTAATCTCTACTATTGGTATATTACTTATTTTGTAAAACATTATTTTTTTATTTTGTAAAAATGGCTGCTTCTTAAATAGTCTTTGGAATATCTAATTATCCCACTGCTGGTGAATTTGTTGCTTGACTTTTTGAGAGAAAGATAGAGTCCGAGAGGATGATCTTGCAAAACCTGTTAGATGTTACAGATAAAGAGAGTAGCAAGAAAAGCAATTAGTCTTGAGGTAATACTTAACCTGAAGTCAAAAAAGTATCCATCTTCAAGAAAATATTTTCTTCAGAAGAAAATGCAACATTTTATGTATATGTATCTTCCATCAGTTTAGCTGGCGATGTAATTTGGGACAGTTGATGGCAGACAAAAAGTGGCTGGAAATATTTTTTCTGAAATGGCAGCGAGTTATATGCAGGGCTGAAATCTCTTTTCATTTACATTGAATTTATTCCTGCTTCTACCCTCATGTCACTATAGTAACTTGAGGTTTATACTGATGTAAGCAACAAAATGATCTGCCTTTAGTTGATAACCAGCTAAGAAGAGCATTTGAAGCCTGAGCATTAGCTCTCTTGTCCCTCAAAGTCTCTGAACAGAGACAGGACTGCATAAATCTGGTTGATAGCTGCTGGAGATTATAAGAAAACAAGTGAATGCTGCACTGTAGAGGAAAAGAACAAAATCTCTTGCTTTTCCTGACTTTTTTTTTATCTGCTGTCCTACTTTCCATTTTATAAGTCCTTCTGAGACTTCCCACTGCTACCTTTTCTCCAGAAAAGGCAGGTTACTGTCTGCTCTCTCAGCTACCTCCACAGTCAGTCAACATGTTAGCTGACAGAGAGGGCTGGAAGACAGATAAATGGGTAATAGCATTTTATTTCAAGTAATAGTTATTCTTTTCTGTTCACACACAGTAGTCTGACTTGAGCCAGTTCCTCTCTACATATTCTAAACTGAAAAGCCTCAAGGAAATATTTTAACTCCTCTCTACTAAATTAAATCTCATGCTGTAGTATTGAGCACACAACATCATAGACCTTGTTTTTATGATGTAGTTTGGCACAGAGATTGCATCTCCTCTCAGGGTGACAGAGCCATTATATTTCATATTTGCCATGCAGATTGCTCTGCCTCGTGGTCGAGGGACACTGGGCAGTCTCCTAGGGAGGGGTTTGTTAATGGAGGAGCAGCATTTTGAAAGGGTGGCGTAGGCTTTGGCTTTATGGCAATCACTTTTCAGGCACTTGATTGTAAGAGTTTGGTGGGCATTGAGACTTCTTTTGCTATTACTAAAATTATTTTCCAGCAGCCTATTGTACCTAGTGATTTTGAAAACTTAGCAGGAGAAATTTTAAGGTTGTCTTACTTCCTCCACAAGCTCAGACATCCTATAGAACATCTCTTATTTCCTGTAATCACCAAGCCACATTTAAGAGCATCAAACTACATTAAACTAAGCAAAATAGAAGTTATAGCCTGCACAAAGGCCTTTTCACTGTGTAAATCCCTCAAATAAAAAGCATGTATCCAACTAATTTTTCTGGTAAGAAAGAGATATTGTAGTGGTAATCAAACACCCCCAAAAAACTGACCAATACCCCAAAGCCCTCTCCCAAAAACCCCTAACCCAAGCCAAAAAAGTCAGAAAAACACCTTTGCTTCCCTCTCGAAAAAAGAAATGCTTGCAGAACAAGCACTGTTTCCATTAGATCATTATTTCAAGTTCCCCCCTCCTCCACAAAATTTTTAGCAATTTGACAGCTTTCAAAAGCTTTCACCCACTTCTGAGCCACTTCCTTTATTTCAGGAAACTAAATAATTGCTTGATAGTTTTGGGTGTGACTTTTTTTTCCCCAAGTTAAAAGTATTGAGCTTCAGCAGGCATGATGTGCTGGTTTTGTCTGGGATAATGTTAATTTTGGACACAGTAGCTAGTATGGGTTTGTGCTGAAAACCATGTTCATAATAGAGGTAGATAACCACAACCTTCCCATCCTTTGGTGTAATACATAGATACCACTGCAAAGTGTTCATAAGATGTCTACCACACATTCATTGAGTCCATGTAGTTCATGACTTTGGGCTCCATGTTGTGGTGATACTCAGGACAGGAGAGGTGGTTTGTTTTGTGGTTATTGGGCACCAAAGCCAGCTCAATTTGGGTTCCTGATGCACTTGCTCTGTTTCTTGTAAGGCTTTTCCTCCATAAGTTTGGGTGGTTCTTGTTATAGTAATTCCTATAATATGCAATTCAAATCATGGGTTACCACAATTTAAAGGTATTTCTCTTACAGTCTCTTACCCATTCCCTTTTGGGTTTAACATTGCAATGAACTGTTCCCCTTGCCCTTATTCCAGCTTGGATTTACCCACAGACTGCAGTCCCTTAGGGTTGTACGTACTCCAAGTGGAGCTTTGCCTATGAACCAGTCTCTTCAGGGACACACCTGCTGGTATATGGATTTATCCACAGCCACAGTGGCTCTGAGGGGCCAACACTCTGTGTTCCAACACAGCCCTGTCCATGGGCCACAGTGCCTTTGGAGATAGACCTGCTTCAGTGTGGCCTCACCCACAGCCACTGTCCCCTCAGAAAGCAAACCTGCCCAACCTGGCCTCACTCCTGGCTGCAGTCCCTGCAGGGTGTTCCTGCTCTGCTGTGGCTTTATCCATGGCCACAACTTTGAGGTGCTCCAGCCCAGTCTCATGAACAGCTGCTGGTGCTTCAAACTGTGCCTGCTGCAGCACGGAGCTGGCCTTGGGCCCCAATGCCTTCAGGAGTGCCCCTGCTGTGGCACTGACACAGCCATGGCCACAGGCACTTCAGATGTACCCACTTTGACATGGACTTATTCATGGCCAGAGGAGCTTCAGGATATCCTGCTCCCACGTGGACTCACCCACAGGTCCCAGTCTCTCTGACTTGTGTTCACACTGGAGGGAGTTCCAGCATGTCCAGTACAGCAGCACAGAAGCAGCAGTGATGCCCTGGCCATGTGCCAGTCCCTGTGCATCACCAGTGCTCTCCTCAAAATGTCCCAGGCACAGCAGAATGAGGGGATCAGCAGCACAACAGTGGGGAAAGCAAAAAGCAGCCACAGATGAGCACTGCATTAATGTACTGTAAGGCATCAAGCCCAGGGCAAGCACAGCAGTCTGCCCAAAGCAGCCAAAGAGCAGTAACAGCTGTAAATTCCATCTAAGCCATTCCAATCAAAGCTGTTGTTATCTCAACTCCTTTGAGCCCTACATCGGGCACCAAAGAGGGCTGCTGTGGTTTAACCCCAGCTGGTAACTCAGCCCTACACAGCTGCATGCTCAGTGCTTCCTGGTGGGATTGGGTAGGAGGATAAAAGTGAGAAAAATCATAGGTTGAGATAAAGACAGTTGAATAGGTAAAGAAAAAACAAAGGCAAGGAATTAATTCACTGCTTCTTCTGGGCAAGTAGGTGTTCAGGCATCCCCAGGAAAGCAGGACACCATCACATTTAATGGTTACTTGGGAACAAAAATGCCATCACTCTGAATGTCCCCACTTCCTCTTTCCTTCAGGTTCCAATACTGAGCATGATGCCATATGTCATATCTCTTTGGGCAGTTGGGTCACCTGTCCTAACTGTGTCCTCTCCCAGTTTGTTGTGCACCCACAATCTCCTCCCTTAGTGGGGTGGTGTGAGAAGCAGGAAAAGCCTTGACTGTGTAAGCACTGCTCAGCAGTAATGAAAACATCTCTGGATTATTAACCTCATTTTTCATCACAGCCCCAAGATAGCTTATATGAAGAAAATTAACTCTACCCCAGTCAAAACTGGCACACATATGAAATTCTGGTCATGTAGTCTCCATGCTCAAGAGCTGTGCAAGTTTCCAGCTGAAAGTGCTGCATTTTCTTTTCAGATAGCTTATCCTATGGCTCTGTTTTTCCTTGAAAATCTTTTTCACAGGTCAGTCTATACCCTTGGAAAGAGTCTGGCCAACCTAATTTTTTAAGCAGTGGAACTTAGTAATATTGGTTCATTTTATGTGTAGGATAAAGTCTAAGAGGAATTGCTCTGGCAGGAGAATGTATATTAAGGTAGAATAAGGTGAAGAGCATCACCACTGATGCTGCCCTCTTACAGATGCCCCACTGCAGGTTCTGTTTGGGACTGTTCTTTTTTGTTGTAGTGGTGAACTCAAGGGTTTGGGAAATGCATACCCCAGTGTCCTGCACTCAGGGGCCTCTTAACCATTTACAACAAATTGGTTGCTTTACACACTGTGCACCACCCCAGTGCTTTATTCCCAGTGAATGGAGGCAGGGAATGCGGTGCACACAGGTGGCTGGCAGCTCTGCTCGCTGCCTGGGCTGGCCAGACACAAACAACTGCTGAACTGGAAGCTGTTTAGTTTCATTGTGGTGTCATACCTAAGCTACGGGCAGGACACAAGTTCGTTGGAGCTCAGCAGAACTATGGCTGAACAACTTGGTTTCTGGACTGAAATTAGATACAGATTTGGACTAAATATGTGATTTTTTTTTTACTTATTAACCTAGACCTGTTCAAACATAGCAAGCAGATGGCTGGGTTGTGGATGTGCTATAGGTACATCTGTTGATGCAGACAGTGCAAGAAATTGGTTGTGGCCTAGTGGGTCTTTCTTACATAGTAGGGAAAATACATGTTCTAGTCATTTTTATTCACTCACATCAGTATATTGATATACTAAGAATATTTTACCTGTGTAGACCTAAAGCCAAAAAAACTGTCATGCAGAGACCAGTTCTCAAGAGGGTCCAGCTCTTGGTGGCTTGGTATTTGGAAACACTTCCTTTAGTTTCAATTTGGTGAACTTAATATATTAAGGTTCTGAAAAACAAATCAACAGCAACCATGTTAAAAACACTGCATATATAATGAAATAAGGCAGAAGAAATGGGGGGAGGAAACAGGATGAAATGACTTTCCAAGTGTGCTGAGTGTCAGGAATCAAGCTCTGTTTTCCCGCCTCCCATGACCTATCTTCAGAACTGCCTGCTGGTCCCGTAGCATGTGTATGCATTAAACAGCAGCAGTCTCCACACTGAAGATGGGAATACATTGTATATATTCTGTTTTCCTTTGCTGTGCAGCTGCATTGTGGTATTTACTGTATCCTGCTAGGAGAGACCAGCAAGCCATGGAAATGTTCGTTCTCTGTTTACATTCTCTATCTACTTTAAGAGTTAATATTCATAAGCATAAATCTGGTCCACCAGGAAGGCAGAAGAAATTCACCCATGTTGAAGTCTGCTGACATGGTTTGACTTTCTGTACTCAGTCAACTACCTGGTGTGGTTAGCTCAAGTGTCTCTGCAGTGTCTCTACATCTCCCTGTGAAGGGCAGACTTACTCAGTCATTCCTCCTTCTTTGGGAGGCTGTTCCTCCTCTGCTGCTCTGCTCAGGGTGAGAACCAAAGTGAGAAGAGCACAGCACGGGGTGGCTGCAGAGATGGAACCCGAGACAGCAGAGGAGTGTGAAGTGCTGCAGGAAGGTGTGAAGTGCTGGACAAGGCTTGCTAGCAAGAGTTCAGCTTAGGAAGGTCTGAAGTGTTGGACAAAGCTTGCTAGCAAGAGTTCAGCTTAGGAAGGTCTGAAGTGCTGGACAAAGCTTGCTAGCAAGAGTTCAGCTTAGGAAGGTCTGAAGTGCTGGACAAAGCTTGCTAGCAAGAGTTCAGCTTAGGAAGGTGTGAAGTGCTGGACAAGGCTTGCCAGCAAGAGTTCTGCTCTGTGGCTGTGAGTTCCTCTGAGCCCCAGCAGAGCCTGTGTGTCACAGGAGTGCATGGCTTAGGCAGGGCTGGGCCAGGTGTTTGTGCCTGCTCAGAGCAGATGGGCTCACCGAGCTGGCTGCTGGCACTGAGACTGCCAGCTCTGCCTGCGAGACAGCGATTGTCCCCGAGCTCTGCTGCTTTCTGCAGCCTCCTGAGATACCCATTGTTCACACTGATTTACCTTACATCATATATAACAAAAATCAAGCTGTTTTTTCTTTCAGACAAACTTATGAAGTGCATCCAGTATACTTTGGAGGAAGTAGTTGACTCCCTTCAAAGCCCAGTTTAGGCCCTGAAGCACTTCTGTGGGAAAAAAAAAAATGGTGAGAAGTTTTAAAGAGTGGCAAAACTCTGACTTCCTCCTGTAAATATCAAGATTAAAATAACAGATATAGTTATGAAAGTTGTTTATTTCCCTGCAACTTGACTGTTCTTTTAGCCTGCATGTCCTGATGTATTTCCAGGCTATCCATGCACTTGCAAACAGGTCTTTTTCACTGGTGTTTCAGTAACTGTTACAGCATTTTATCTATTTCTAGGCTTTTTTCCCTTTCAAGTAAAGCAGTTTGGGGCCTTCAATGCCAGGATTTTAGAAACTAGCTGTGAGCACTTCAGTGCTAGCTTATATTATCCATAGTGTTGTATAGCTAACAGGATCCACTTCTTTTCTTTTATACCACTACTTTGCAGTACTGTTCTTGCAGTTATTCCCTCTGTGTCAGTGCCTTCTCGGCTGGCCTGCTTGCTTAGGTTTCTATTCTTTAGTTTCAAAGACTTCTCTCACAATCTGTTCTTCATTCTTAATCCCACTGCCTTGCAAAGAGCTCTAGAGGTACCCTTTTTAGGGCATGAATGACTTTTTTGTTGTTTCAAAAATGTGAACTCCATGGAAGAATATTTTTAATTGCCTTTTGAAATAGATTCTTTTCCCAACAGTAAGAGAAATAATCAAAATAGCTGTCTGATAGAAAAATGAAGCCATACAATGAAGCTCTTTGTAAAATATGTAAGGAAATAGTAGTTCGTTAACTGGAGCATATGTCCTATATGAGTTGAAAGGTTTTTACACTCAGAGAAATATATAATACAGAACCTCAGCTGAGATGTTATAAAAATAAAGGTCTAGCATTGCCTTTCCAGGTAATCATATACACTGCAAAACTGAATTGAATGTTTAAGATAGTATTAAGCCCTGAACTGTTTCTGGAGGCTTGTAAGTTAAGATTTATGTAGGGAAAAATAGGGTAAGATAAACGACAAAGCAGAGTCAGGCTTCTAGAATAAGATCTAAGAGACAGAAGTCAGCTGCAGTCTAGCCTGTCTCAGAAACTCCTGGTGTGAAGTGTTGCTTTCATTTCTCCAGACTTCAATTTCATCATCTGTCAAGTTGAAGATAGTAACGCTTACCTTGCCGAAAATGTAGAGTCCTAATTCCTTAAATATTTACAGATATGCCTGTCAGATATGTTGCATGTCTTGCAACATGTAAACTACCACCAATTAATGTGATGAAACTGGCTGTGCATTAGAGTATCTGAGCAAAGAAAGCAAAAGTATGGAGCAAATGACTTGTACATAAATTTATACCTTTTTCTCTGTCCTAAGGCACAGGTATTGTCAATGGGGAGCTGATAGTTTTGTGCTGAGTAAGAACAACCCATACTGTGCTTAACCCTAGCAAATCTGAAATTTTGTAAAACATGATCACATCAACTGTAGTCTCTATTTTACCCGTTATTGGGTGAAATATCTGAAGCTGGTCAATGAGTTCTTGAGACACCAGAACAGGACCACCAGCCTTTTATTTCTTGTGTCTGTGGATGAGCTGAGGTGTGCCAAACAGACCACAGCTGCAAAAGGATTCATGTTATAAAGAATCCTCCACATTTAAGGGTAAATACAATAGGAAGCCTGTCTAGTAAAGTAGGTGTTTTAGGAGTCTCAGTGGTCGCAGTTATAAACCTGAATAACTGTTCTAGGGAAGTGCAGGCCAACTTGACTTTGTCAGCATATAACGTAAAATTGTACACTCACATAACCAAAGGAAAGATGCCCAGTGCTGCTACTGCAGCGGTTTGATTAACCTCTCAAGACAGACCTTTGGTGTCTAAAATGAATGCAAAATCACGTGTGTATACACCTTAGAGAAATCGTCCAGCTTTAATGAGTTTTGGATAGAGTATCTGGAGGATTTCTTTATTAATATCATACTTTCTTGGAAGACTTTAAATGATGAAACATATATTTTTTAAATTATGTGGAATTTTTTTTATTGATCCCTGATGGCAGTAAGAGATTATTGCCCTAGGTCTCTTGTATGCAGTACACAAGGTCCCTCCTCCCAAAATACAGTCTGTGAATATGCATGCCTGTGCAGTGTGTGAGTGGAAGGGTAATATTTGGGATACCTCAGACTGTCTAGCAAGTACAGAAAAAAGCTTGACTTGGTTTGTAGCTTCATTAATGCTGCTATGCTCAACTGTGCTGCCTCAACAGAAGTGAAAGATCTTTCTACATCCTCCAAACACCTGCAGTCTGGTGTGTTAGTCTGAGGTAAGAAATGTGGTTGAAATTTGAGGGAAAGATGTGAAAGAGCAGAAAGAAATATGCGTTAGTAGACATTAGTAGCATTTCTGATTTTGCTGTCTGTCTGCTAATGAAATGACTTAGAAATAAATGTTTCTGAGAGACATCCAATACTCCTGCTCTTAGAAAAAATGTATGAATAATAACAGCTTAACCCAGTGTCAGCTTTCTCTAAACATTTAGAAGGTTTACAGGGGAATAGTGCTGAATACAAGGGAGGCAGCTCAAGGAAATGAATGTGAATTTTGTAAAGAATTATTTAACCTTGATAGTAATGGATGAAGGCTTTGTAATACTCAGACATGAAAGTTTCATAAAGTCCTATGTTATTTGGCTTGCCAAATTTAGCATTTTTTTACTTTTTACAGACTGGTCAGTTGGGCCATGAGGATTTTGAAGTGATAAAATAGTTAAGTTTTAATATGTAGTATATTATTTATAGAGGAATGCAGTTATGGAACTCACCTACAGATGCCTTTTGAATCAACACATGATGCATTAAATTGATTAGAAATCATAGAACAGTTCAGGATAAAAATGCCAAGATATGTGGATCAGTTATTCCAAAAGTTAATGAAAAACCAACAGCTGCATTTGTCTTCCTCCTGTAATTAATGCTGGACTCAATGGCCTGCTAAGATGCAGTTTTGCACTGCCCTGAATAAATAGACAAATGTTTGGTGCAGTAGCTGGTTGAAGTTTTTCTGTTAATATTGGAAAGAAAACCATTTACAATGTAGATGTCATCAAGTGTGTCGTCCTTGCAGGAGGGTATCTTAAATGGCAAGGGAAAAACTGCTTGCAAACCATGGTTTCTAAAAAACCACACTCTTCACCAAGCAAGGAAGACATTTTCATAACAAAATGCATGTCAGAAATGCCATTTTCAGCTGCTCTCACTGCAGCTGATGCTCTCTCTTTCTCTTCACAATAAAATTGCTGCTCACCTGAGTCTCACCTCAGTTGTGATGTCAGTGGAAAGTCTGAAAAGGATTTAAGTGTCTTACAGATTTTATTTTATTTTTCTGGTTTTGTTGGTTTGGGGTGGGTTTTTTGTGGGTATTTTTTTTTTTTTTTTTGCTTGTTTTTGGTTTTTATTATTTTTTTCCTTTAAGCCTACTGGGGGTCTTCAAACTCCAAGTTCCTGTTAGCTGCCCTGAGAAAGCTGTTTGGAAGAGATATCCCTGGCTTTGACTGTAAGCTCCAAAACACTTGGGAACTGCTTTTACATAGAATAAAATGATCAGATTTTCAGAGGACCTTCATGTGTCGGTCACGGAGACAATGTGAAAAATTGTAGTGTTCAGCTGCAAGTTAATATTTTCTGAAAGATTCTCTGAAGTTGTGAATGCTTGGAGAGGAAAGAAAGAGCGACTTGGGAAGTCAGGAATGAGCTGCTCCTCTCTGTGGTTGTGACTGTCTTACTTCTGTGTTTATAGGAGGGCTATTTTCCATAGCTGTGGTCAAGCATTCTTGCTGGGCCAGGTGCTGGACAAATGTAGGATGAATATCATCTTCTTCTCAAAGGATTTCTAATCTGATTCTGGACAGCATGGATATTTCTTAAAAGGGAGTGCTATAGAGGTGAGAGGAAAGAATGATAATGGAAAAAGTAATAGCAGCATATGTGGGCAGCCAGAGAACTTGCATAATCCCCTGTGCCATTTGCTTCCTTTTCTGAGAAAGGGACATACAACACCTCATTCAAAGCAGCATGCAATAAATTATTCCCAGGATTCAAGATAAACTGTCCCACACAGGTCCATGTATTGCACATATCATCACATTGTGCTTTTATAACCTTTATACATGTCAACAACTGGTGTAAGTATTCCTGGAAGATGACACTTAAAAGTACTGTGGGTAAAAAGGTGTTCCACAGCTCTTCTCTTGCTGTGTGGAAACAGTAAAAAAATCAGGTCACATACAAAGGCACTGTATTTATTTGCAATGATTATTTTCTCCAGCTGTTTAATCCTTTCATTAACATATTGCATTCTCCCACCAGTGAGTGAAATACAGTAAACAAACAAGCGAGTGTGTGGATGATGTGTTACAAACACACACATACATACATTCACTGTCTTGTATGGGGGAGCATGTAATCCCACCCTACAGGTTCTCAGTTCTTGTAGCTGTTCCTCTACCTGCAGGAGATGAGCTAATGTGAGCAGCGTCTGGATGTGGAAGAGAGGTTCCACATTCTGTTCTGTTCAGTTAAAAAAAAAATTAGGTTGCATTCACACTTTCATATCTAAGTGCTCATAAATAGTAATAACAATAATAAATTAATTTTGACATGTAATTGACCTAATTTATTTATTTAGACTGTAAATAAATATCATGTTTCCTGATTATCAGAGGGTGAATTTTGTAGATACAAACTCTAGGAGATACAAGCTCTGCAATTAATTCACATGTGACCTGGATCTGTAACACAATACAGAAAATATTTTTAAATATTTACTAAACACTACAGAGGGTTGGGGGATTTTGCTTTATTTCTTGTTTGGTTTTTGCAGAATTGATTGTTTTTAATTTGCAGTGTTGGATTTCAGGGTCATGAGGACTTTTGGGTTCTAGATGGCTGCACGTTTGAGTGAAAAGGTTTTATTATAAAATGTTAAGCATTTGGAATGGCTTTGTTTGCAAAAGCAGTAGTTTATCATAAGATACAGCTGTAAGCAGAGCCTTGAATGGAGTTGTACTGTGTAATATGTGTGTAATAACTGTTTATTAATATAATTTTTCTGTAGAATCTGATCTCTCTCTGTTATGACAGCCTTTCCTCAAGATAATGAGTAACCATAGCAGGTACAGTAACCCTCCACACTTTTTAAAAATTGCTTTACATCTCTAAGGTAGTCTTTGAAGAGCACTGCAAGATAGAGTGATAAAGCTGACATATGGCTGATACCAGATCTTTGCAGTGGTGGTGGATGCAATCAGTGTCTTCACTGAAAGAAGTTCTTCAGAACTTCAGAAAGAGGTTTTTCCTCTACTGGATTCTCTTTTCTGTGAAGAGAATGAAAATCTGTTCAGTGTTTTATATGTGAGTGCTCAATGTACAGTTCAGGCCATATTTACAGAATTGCTACTGAAGACTTTCTACAACTAGAAATACTTGTTTCTTTTTATGTTTTTTGAAGCTGCTCCTGCTGATTTTCTGTAGCTAAGTGCTACACACATATAGATTTTCATACTTGTGATGATAAAATGGCCCAAAGAGAAGATCAATCTAATAATCAGAAAAATTAACTGAAGTTAGGGGTGCTTTAAGGAGAGGGGTGCTTGTCTCAGATTAATTTTCAGTTTTGAAAGGTCACCACTTCTGTCAATCAGACTGGTATAATTAAGAACCTGTTAATTGCAGGCCAGTTATTAATGATTGCTGCATGTAAAATTTAGTGTGACTACATTTTGTAGCATCATACAAGATTCTGTGATGAGAGCTGGAATATTACTCCTGTTACCTAAACCACCATTTCCCTACTTAGCTGTGAGATCTCTATGTTCTCAGGGTTCTTTGCCTCCCTTACTCCATGGCACAAGCACAGAATCAGCTCTGCAGGTGAAAGGCATCTTCACCACGTGCTCTGGAGCTGTGTTCTAAGCTGGACCAAAAGAGCAGTCTGTGATCACAGAATGAAACCTCTCTGTGGATGTTCAGCAGTATCAGGAAAGGAAAAGGACTAGGGCTTTGCACTGGCAATGCAAATGGATATTTGCCAGTTCGTGAGTGATTGCCTTTGCTCCCTGGACAATGACTTTTGGAACAGCTTATGTGAGTAAGATTTTACTATAAAAAGCAGCCCTGCTGCTGGTAAACATTATTTATTAAAGGAAATGCAAAAGAAAAGAGCCTTGGGACACCTGTTCATCATAGCAAATTGTCACCTCATAGAGGTGATATAAAATAGTTCTACTTCATAAAAGGAATTCAGTGCAATTTCTAAATATCTTACTGTTCCACAGAGCTCAGAACACTAGTAAATAAAAGTTATTTTACTTTATAAAAAATAATTGTTTTCTTTCCCAGTAAATCAGGGAATTTCACATTAAAGAAGTAAATTAGTACTGCAGGCACAATCACGTTTTGGCATTATTCTAAAGAGGATGAAAACCTACTGGCTTATCTCCAGCATTTCTTCAGTGATATCATTTTTTTTGCCCTTTTCTATTTTTTGCCTTTTTTCTTTTTTAAAACTAGTGCTCTGTGTCCTATACTCATATTTCTTATAGCTGTCAGAACTAGTGCAGAAGTCTAGTTAGCCCTTCCTGACTGATTTCCTGCTCAGCCCTTTGTCCCCTGCCACCAGCTCCAAGGACAGGGAAGAGCTGATTGGAGGGCCACAGTGGAGGAAGCTGTGGAATCTGCTACGATTGTAATTCTGAGCACGCTTGGAAACAGTCGTGGAAATAAAGCATTTCATTTTCTTAGTGATTCTATCTGATCTGTTCTGGGGGAAAAGCACTAACAGTCTTGAACTGATTCATCAGGATAGGTAGCATCTTTGTCTCTAGATGAGTATGGAAAATTACCTGACCTTTGATGGATATTTTGATAAAAGCAGACACACAGGCCTAGGCACAGTTTCCAGGAAGTGTAGGCAGAACATTCTCATTCTTCCAATCTAAAAAAGAGTATAGGCAATTCTTATAGGTGTGGGAGGAGGAATTCTGCTCAGAGAAAGGATTATAGTGCCTCTTCAGAAGATTCTTACCTGGAGAAGCTCTCATGTTTGTGAGAGTTTTGCCTAAGACAACATAGCTTGTCTTTAAAATCAGTGTTAAGAAGGTTTCAGTGTTTTCCTTATTTAAGTCTGTGCCATTAAGAAAGCAGAGTTATCACTAGTTTAAATTTGGTCAAATTCCTTGGGATTCCTTATAGAAAATTTAAACTACATCATTTATCAGGCCAGACACACAAGGCTTGATCTCTTGGGCACCCCATAGACACCATTCAGGATTCACAAGCCATGAATGTGTTGCCAGTTTTTGCAGTGTGTGGGTTTCTGTATGCAAGTAGAAACACAGTGATTCTTCCAAAGGGTTTAGAATAGATCCTGCTTTCAGGAATGTACCTGAATCTTTATTATTTCACACACATAAGTGGTTTTGAGTGAAACATAATTTTAGTGATGGTCATTTTCATCTTTTAGGTAAGACAAAGAAATGTGATTTCCTTAGAAGACCCATTTTTTAAAAAAACCATTTTTTTATGACAATATTACCTTGCAAAACATTTGTGTCATTAGAGGGAAAAAGTATTATTTGCAGAAATCAGATCACATATTTATTTCAGTAAGTGCTGGTAAACATTATTTATTAAAGGAAATGCAAAAGAAAAGAGCCTTGGGACACCTGTTCATCGTAGCAAATTGTCACATCATAGAGGGGATATAAAATAGTTCTATTTCATAAATGGACTTCAGTGCACCTTTTTAAATGTCTTACGGTTCCACAGAGCTGAGAACACTTTACACTTTAGCAAGTAAAAGTTATGATTTTTGTGTTAAATGGAAACATTCAGATAGCTGACTTCCAAAAGGTCACTTGAAAAGCTGCTGAATAAAAAGAAATGTTCTGGACCTTTTTCTGAGTAAGAAGCAAAAAAAAAAAAAAAAAAGGATCAGGAATGAAGAAAAAAGGAGCATTTTTACATTGAAGTTGGTTGCTTGTGACTGTAATTTCATAAAGGAAGTCACATACTTTGCAGCACACTGAAGCAAAAAGCCATATTGAACAACTCAAATTGAGAGTATGACACTCATACATACATGAAATGAACCATTAATTTAATGAACCTTATTGGTCAATCAGCAGCATGGTAGGAGGCCTGTACATCACCTCAGCCAGTTGTAGAAATCCTGGGCCAACCTTCTGCATAACGTACTTGTCATCCAAGTAAGGGTGGACACAAGGACTTAATGTGGTATTCAGCAAAGACTACTTCAGGAGGACTTGAGGGCATTAATCCTTCTTCCTGGGGGAGGATTGCTGTCATCTTCAACAGAAAATTTCTGCCTAATTCCAGTCAGAAGTATCAAATTGAGCACTATAAAAGAGTTGCTTGGACAGTTGGGTCAGATCAGAGGGTGTTATTTTGTAATGAACATGAGCAAGAGTAAATCGAGAGCAGGGAAATAACAGTGATGTCTCAGTAATTTTGTAGCAGGGCTCAGTATGTTTAGCATTTCCAGATTTTCTGATCTGGAATTATTGTAGCATTGCAGGAGGCAAATACAAACGAGAATTAACATGATCAGGATGATGGTAGGTCTTAGTGAGGCAGATTGTTATAGAAGTTACCATCTACCTTTCTACCATCTTTTCTTCTTTAAATAAGTCCAACCCCCAAATCAAAACAGATCAGCTGAGCTGGTGCTGCAGAGTCCTGACCCAGGACTTAAGTCAGAGTGACACATTTGTTTGAGTTCTCTTTCAATCTAAGGGACTATAAGAGCCTTTTCACTTGAGGTGGAAGGTGTTGCAGAGTGTGTGTTGCAGTGTTGGTGGAGTCATATAGAGGAAGATGAAAAGTCTCACTACAGGAAATGTGATCATTAGGGAAATGATCTGTCACAAAATTCATTGCAATGCCACATTTCAGAACAAAAAGTGCTTCAAAGCTTTTAGCTCAAAAACAAGCTCAAACCCAAATCCCTATGACTTCTTTTCATATAGAGACAGGAGATTTCACTCATAATAATACTGGGAATGGCTGACAGTGTGTGATGCTGAGTTTTTGAAATGTTAGATGTTTCTTGAACACAGATTCCATCTAGATGCTTCACAATGCAGTTGCTAGAGGAGAAACCAGTTTGATTGCAAATACATCCTGACTTGGTCTCTCTACTCATTATCTTTATGGTATACTTGCTTTTCATAGTCCTGCTGTTGTTTTAATATCGAAAATTCTTTCTGAATTTCAGCTCTTTGATGATTATTTGCTAAAAATAATTAGATTTGATATTGTTTTATTGTCCACTGCTTGCAGTCTTACTGGTGAGTCTTTCTAATATTGTTTTTGATTGATTTAATATAATGATCAAGTTGGCAAGCCCAACTTGTGCCTTCTTCATAGGTGAAGTCTTGTTATGAGGAAAACAGAGAAAGTAAAAAAGATTCCTTAGATTCTCATTTTGAATAGGAGTTGTCTGCATGCTACAGAAAAAAAAAAAAAAAAGAGGTTTAAACAGCACAGTGGGCAGATTTTCCACATCTGAGAGGTTCTAAGGATGCTGTGGAGATGCAGGGGATGTTCATCTTCTGCAAACCAAATTCTGACCACTTTCCTGCTTACAAAGGTTAGAGGCATTTCAAGGACACACCCAGGTCCATTGCACTACCTTTGTGCTGTCAGCAGATTAATAATTAATCAGAATGAATTTTCTGTATTTCTTTCCACTGGCATTTCTGATTTGTCTGTCAGGGCAACTTTATTGAAATCAACAGATTTTTTGCTATTTTCTAATATTTGTAATTTTGTTATGCAGATACATTTTTTCTTTAAAATTTCTTTAAAAGGGGTTTTAAAACATAAGATATTTTTAAAAAGCTTAATAATGCAAACTATGAGATAAAAAAAATCCATAAAAATGATAAGGTAGGAGAGAAGCATGGTGTGACATCCTTGCCTGGCTGTCAGCCCTCTGGCTGTCCAGGAAGTCACCTTGGCACATGTGGCTCCTTCCATCTCTCCTGCAGATTTAGGCTTCTTTCATGTAGAGCCAGTGTGGCAGATGGAGGTGCTTCCCCTTTGGTGTCAGTGCTTGATCTGGACCTGCAATCTTGGAAGCGTTGTCAGGATTGTTGGTATAGTGATATTCATCCATTTCTACTGATGCATGAAGGATGGAACTTGAGGCCATTTGGATGCCTCTCATCATACTCTTAGGCAGTGTGTTTTTTCCAGTGATTGATTTGCTCTTGCTGTAGTAAGTCACCAATTTTCACCTAAAAAAACCCATGACTTGGTTTAATGTCATGTTTTAATTGGTGCTTTTTCACAGAGAATATATTCTACTTTAAAAAAGCATAGGTAACAATATGCAGGTGCAGTGATTTGTTTTAATGGTCTGAAAAATCCTTCATCCCCAGTACTTGGGAGTGCATGCTAATTGAGTTTGTATTCTTCTTTTTGAGGACAAGGCACACATTTGTAGAGTCTTGCTGCAAACACCATTAAGTTAGACTGGAAATTGGGCATACAAAGAAACAGTTAATTCACTCTGTTGTATCAAGCTCCAAGCATACCTAATCATACTGCTTGCATATTTTAAGGCAGTGGCAGAGATATACGAAGAGCTTCTGTAATATAAGTAGTATTTGGAGTTACTATTGTAAAAACATATGCACACTTAGTGTTAGAAAGTGAGAGATGTGAGTATGTTACATAAATGCAATGTATTGAAAGTATATATGTTATCTTCTGGGTGTAATTTAAACAGTAAAAGTTACATCTCCTTTGAAATCCCCAGTGCTATTTCTGTGGAATATGAGCTCTAGTCTTCTCTGGGACAAGAGTTTAAAAGTTAGCTCTAGGAGAAAGCATTTTAGAATGTATGGAAAGTATACAAATATAAGCTGAAATCCTAGAACCTGTCAGGAAATTATGACAACACACTGTGCAAGTGTGTGCCTCAGGCTAAATGGAGAGGGAGCAGTAAAGCCTGAGAAAAAAATAAAGCTTCAGTTATGAGTGCTTGTGTAGGTAGCAGTGGTTTTCTGAAGATGAAAATCCATCTAAAGTGATACTAAATAAAGATAATATCTACTACTGTGGATAAAATTCAAAGTAATTATTACCAAAATGAAGACATTAATTCAGGAAATCACATAAACCATAATTAATCAAGAAATTATTCCAATATATGAGAAAAGCTGTGAATAACTTGATGGGTCTGTTAGATTGTTAAAAAGTACTAGAAGCAATAAAACTGAAGACTAAAGTGCCTTTTTACCAAGTTTTCATGCAGTCAGCCCCAGAGAGATTCATGAGGAGGGGGCCCAGCAGTTTAACAGCTCAAAGTGTTTGTTTCTGGGAGCACTGGGGAAGAGCAGAAATGAGATCTGTTGCCTTTTTTAAATTTTTTTTTTAACCAATGCTAAATTTTCTTTTAGGAAAGAAAAGCTTATGAGTAAGCTTATTAAAAAAGCTTATGGATGTTGTCTGTAGGAAGTAAGTTTCAGAGCTGAATGTTGTGGAATTACCTAATATTTCTTGAAGGACCTATGAATATGAAAATCCAATTTAAAAAACCCAAACAAAACAACAAAACAGTTGCCTGAGCATCAGCTGCTGCAGTAGAGGTAGCCAGGGGATCATCATTTTAATAATGGTGGCTCTTTGGACTTTAGGTAGATCAATGAAGCTTCAGTAATTAAAAAAATACTTGAAATAGTAATAGCAGAAGGATAAAAGAAAAAAGGACTTTGGAGGTCTGTACTGGGCAGCTTGGATCATCCTGGCCCAGGACAGTCTCTGGATATTCTGTGCAATGCTCAGAGAAGGGAAATGACACTCCTTGTTCTTAGATATTTGCCATCTCATAGTGTACCATGAAGTTTGTGTCATTGTGGTGGTTGCCTGTGTTGTGCTTTGTAGCTAAAAAAGCACACTAAAAATGGAAAAAACCGAGTCATTAGGGCAACTACACTTTCTGTTTCTTTAGTTCTGCAAAATTCTGTGTCTTCAAACAATGTAGGCTGAAGTATTAATGCTTCTGTACATTGCCATCATTCCTCTTACCTCAATGAGGAAGTTTACTCATTTGTGGGTTGATAGGCAGCCTTGCCTGGGAGTGGGAAGGTGCTTGCTGGCAATGCAAGTTGAGAGCTACTTTGCTAAGTGCAGACCAGTGCTCTGCTAAATGAAGATAAAATTCAGGCACCCACATCCTGTCACACCATTTAGTTCTTGCTGGCTGCCATTTACCAGGAAATTGAATTAAGTCCATTAGCTCCAAACACTGTTAAAAAACAGCAAAGACTTTAAAAAGTTATACTTGATTTGCCTTATACTGTGCACAGTTGAAAGTGTGCCTTGTGAGTTTAACCCTCTGCTCGTGCAACTCTTCCTGGTGGTGGCAGAGGAGGAGCAAAACCAGCTCTGGCTACTGCTCTGCCATAATAGGTTTCCAGGTGAATGGAGTAAATTCACAGAACTGGTAGCTAATGCAACTCTTCTTGTACATCTGTAATCATTATTTGCTGCCAATTCCTGTGTACCCTTGTACCAAAGATGTTGCATATGCAGCTTAAAATTATTGAAAAATTCAACTGTGTTTGATTTTTGAAATACATATATGTTTCAGATGAAGTTATTGACTAGGGAAGTAGGTATTCTCCTTTTATTACTCTATAATGTTAGCAACTTTAATTTAACTTAACCAATAAATTATTAAATAGGGCTGAATGGGTCTATTTTGGAAATTCTTCTGAAATCAGTATGTTATTTGAAAGGAAATATAAATTTTAATTAAGCTTCTTAGTTTACCTGAAGTCAAACCATATTATCCCAATGAAAACCGGTCAAGACCAGGAAGATAAACATAGTAATATGGATATGCATTGCAGGCTTGCTGGGCAAGCAAATCTGAACTGCTATCTCTGTAGAAGACTGAACTAATTCTTGTGATTTTATCATCTCTGAATTTCAGAATTTCTGATCAAACTCTCAAGGCTTCCTAAACAGCAGTCTAGGTGGCAAGCCTGAAGCAGCTGTAAGTTCCTAAGGAAACTCTGGTGCAAATAAATGTCATTTTTTGACTACTGAGTTAGACTGAACATGTCTTTCAGATTGTGCTGTGGAGGCATCATCAGAGTTGTGGGCCAGTTTCCTGGAGTGTGTTGTAAGCAGATTCACAATGATAAGAATGAGGAGCCAGGCAGATAGGGACCTGGCCCCTGAATGTGGGACCATTGCAATTTTAAAGGTCAGCTGCTGAAGGAGCATCAACTCAGGAGCTTCTACATTGGCTGGCAGGGAGGGCAGGAGACAAAAAATGGCAAAAAGCCCTTCACATATGGCTTTTGCAATTTTAAGCTGCACAGCAGAGAGTAGCATTGTTGGGTGGATGTGCAGAAGGCACTGGAGCCCTGCAGCACCTGCCCCAAACCCCCCCTCGGAGCCCGTTCATGTGTCAGCCGTGCTTCATAAGCTGTTGTCAGTGTCAGCGTTAATGCAGAGCCTGGGAAGGAAGAGAGTTTGACATTTTGTCAAGCTTATACTACAGACCAAACATGTAGCAAGGGTTTTATCTACTTTAAAGTGTTAAAATAATTCCTCTTCCCCTTCCTGCTGAGGTGGTGGACTGCAGTGGGTTTTATCTGCTTTATGTGATGTCTCTGTATCTCTGCCAAAGCAAAACTTAGAGCTGACTAATGGATGAACACCAACATTGACTCTCAGCTTTGTCCCCTCAGGTCTGAAGGCAGAAACAAGACAATGGGAACCCTCCCATAGTTAAGCCACTCAAATCTAACCTGAAGCTGATTTAAACTGAAAAGGGAGTTAGACCATGTGGCTGACTGACTGTGATGAGTCATAGCCAAAAAGGACATGATTCCACAGTACAGCAATGCCAGGCAGAGAGGCCCCTGAACAAGCAGTAACACAACTGCTAGCGGAAGCAGGACTTTTACAACTGCATTCAGGAGTGTAGTGCCAAAACTCATTAACTTTGATGAGGTAAAAGATGACTTTCATTAGCAGCTGCCAGTAACTTAAAACTGAAAGACAAAACAAGCTTGGCAGTTAAGCTTTTTTAGCACTGTGCACCTTTGCACAAGTAAAAGCACTTACGCTCCTGTCTGGAGGGCCAATGCTCTGGAAAGAGGTTGGTATTGCTCATGTAATGTAGACCAAAGCCATGGTCAAATAGATTGCAATGGTTCTAACATGAGAAGCTCTTCATGATACCAAGTGCTGTGGGATCCCACTGAGCCATCAGCCACTCATCTCTGCAGAGCCAGCTCCTCTATCTGCCAGTTCCCCAATCACTCATGATGTGGGATTGAGCAGGGGGATCTCAGCTCAGTGTAGGAGATGTTGTTGACCTTAGTGCCATTTCTTGCATTCATTGGACAGTTCTTTTAATAAGTTCCATTTCCATTCATCAGAGAATCCTGTTCCTTTGGGGTGGCTGTTGGCCCCATACATGTGCCAAAAATGAATTGACAGACTTTAATTCAGTTTTCTTTTTACACTATCTGCTATGGAGGATTGGCTATTTGTACCCTAACAGAAACACATTATGTCCTTGGTACAGGGTTCTGTTCCCTGATCATTGTGTTCCTTATTTTCTTGAAAGTTCAAAAGTCTTTGTAATGCTCTCTTTTGACCCTGTCAACCTAAAAAACAGTCAGACATATCTTTCATTGCACTATTTCAGACTTCTTTATGCTGTTGTCACTGCAGATAATGTTCGTCTGTCCTTAATTTCTTTGGGTCTTGGTTATGTAAATGTATATAAAGAACATATTTGATATTCAAAAGGAAAGAAAGATCACATTGTGTTAACAAGGCAGAATTTATTATTCATAAGCAGATGAGCAGAACATCTTGACCATGGAATTTCTTGACCATGGAATTTCTTGACCATCATCCTTGACCATGGAATATCCTACAAAAGGATCTTATGCAGCAAAATGGAAATCTAGAAACTAAAGTTTTACTTTTTAGTAGATTTTTCAAAGTTTCTGCTCATGAGGGTATTCTTGATAATCCTGACTAAAATGCTGGAGTCTCTTTCTCAGTTGCCTTGCTAATGTTGGGCACCATTAAAAATGGTCTTTAATATTTTTAATATGAATTAAACTACCTTGAAAGTTTCAGTTTCAGCATGAAGCATAATGAAAACTGAAAAATTTGATGAAGAATTTGGGTGAGAGTGCTGTAGATTGTGCAGGGCTTTGATCATAGTTCTGTTTATCCAAGTACACCTAACAGTTTACATGCTGGTGCAGAGCAGCCCATGGAAATCCAGGTGATCCCACACTGGAGTTGGTCTCCATGCACCAAATGGAGGCACAGAGAAGGCTCACGTGCCTTCCTGACCCAACAGAGCTGTGCTGAATTAAGCACTGTCAATGCCCACTTCCTGCTTGTGGGTGCTGCTGGGGGGTTATTAAGAGATCTGTTGCATGCCAGACTCTATAGAAGTCTTGATTCACAATATCTTTCTTCAAACTATGATCTTTTTCCAAGCTATACTTAATTCCTACTGAAGTAAATGACAAATAACAGATTTCTGTACTTCCTTGAACACCCTACCAGAAGGTTATGTCTTTTTTAGTTTGTTTGTATTATCAATTTTGTGGGGCATACATATGAAATGCAAAATAATAGCTGCTGAACAATATCTTCAAGTGCCTTAGTCTACACAACTGGAAAAAAACCTTATATATTTCCATATTAAAAATGAAAGAGCAGTAAAATTTACCAGTTCATGTGGCCATATATTCACCAGTATTTCAACCAAATACTGTAAAACTATAGACTTAGAGAAGCCTTACCCACATTTGCACATGCTTTTGTCTTTCTGCTTCAGCTTTTCCATCTGTCATCACAGCAGCCAGTACACACACTACTTCCAAACTGCTCCATCTATGGGGATGTGTGTATACAAACTGATACTTGTGTTACAAATCAAATTGGGTTCCTGACCTCCCACCTCCACGTGGGAGTTGTTGTCATAAGATATGTAATGCTGCTATATACACATTTCTTATTATTACACATAAGACATGTTTACAGGTCTGTGGTATTTCCTGGCTTGTGAATAGCTGTGCCTATATAAAGAGTGTAAAATTATTTGGAGCATGAAATTGGATGTTCTCTTAACTTTGGCCTGAGGGCTTTCTGTGGGCCCCTATACATTGAAAGGTCCATACAATTCTTTTCCTAAATAAATTCTTGTCTAGCATCCTTATCCTTTGATTTTTCTTTTTTTTTTCCCAGATCGCTCATTTAATACTTTTAGAATAAAAAATTATAATAAAAAAGGAAACTTGAAATGCTAATGAAAATTGCCTTCCACAAGCAAAAGATAGCAGCACAGACTATTTATGTTCTTTTTGCCTAGAATTATTTAAAGAGATGCTGAAATCAGTCTTGTTCAAATCTTGAGGAACACAAGAGCAGAGTGGAGTCCTTCCGTTCTGCGCCTTTATTTTTATTTCCTGAAACATTCAGCATACAGTATTTTAGAAAAAGATGATTAGCATAGCATTTAAAGCAAATTAGATGAACTGTTTTCACCTCCCTTTGCTTGTGATTATCAGGTGGTTTGTTAAAGTTGGATCTCATGTCTCCTATTTGTTAAAATAAAAATAGTAAATTGAGAAAGAGGGAAAAAAAGAACATATTTAAAATGCAGTGAAAGGCCCAGTGCTGGGTACCAAAATTACTGATCTGGTTTCAAAAGGAAAATAAAGAAGGAGAGGGGATCAAGAAATCACTTTCACTTAACGTTTTTATTGAATTCCAGAGGACTTGTGTGGACTCTGCTCTCTTCTGAAATCTGTTCATCATTGCTTTTGATGTGACATGAAGTAAGGGCCCCTTCTTGACCTGCTCAGCTGCTCAGCTTCCCTGAAGGGACAGAGCCCAAGTTTTGCAATCCTGATTTTGAGATAGCGAGAGGCTTTTGTAAGTGTGTGCAGGGCATTTTGGGGAGCTCAAGTTCAAGGAGTTTCTCTCTTTGCAGCCTGTTCCTGTTTATGCAATCAGACGGATGTGGGCATATTTTTTATGTCACTTTCAGATCCCTTGTCTCTGAACTTCATAATTTTAAATTAATTTCTAATCGCAATATGCCATTATCTCCACTTTGCATGGGATGTTAGAGAGACACAGACATGGAGGGTACATCCAACCACTCATGCAATTAAGTGAGTAAAAAGTGAAATTCCTGGGTAGGACTTGGTCACAGTTCCAATTTTTCGCATTCTAGCTGAGGACAATATGGATTTCAGGTCACACGTTAAATACAGGACATTTTGATTAATTTAAATAGTGTAATTACTGCTTTTCACAGAATCCCAGAATTAACTAGGTTGGACAAGACCTTTGAGATAATTGAGTCTAACCTATGACATAACACCACCTTGTCAACTGGAACATGGAATTAAGTATTATATCCAGCCTTTTCTTAAACACCTCCAGGGAAATAATAAAAAATGAATGATAAATTTTAACTGGCAGTGTTCTGGAAGATAATGACATGCATCACTGAATGATTTACTTTTCAAATGATTTTTGCATGAATAATGCTGGTAGAATCTGACCCTTACATGATGCTTCCTATCAACATTTTGTGTGTATAGATTACTGTGTTTTAAATTGCACCCTAACAAGAATGCAGTTGATTTAGCTGTTGGTCAGTGAATCCTGGCCGTCAGAGTATTTTATGAACAATAAAAATGTTATTCAGTGGCATATTTGATGAAGGATATTCAATTCTGATGAATTTTGGCCTGAATGTCTAGAGGAAAAAGAATAAGTGAAGATAGTAGCCAAGTAAAATCAGTGTCCCTTGAAACAAAGAGAGTTTGCTGGCTGCAGCTGGCAGCCTCAGGAGGGCGAGGAAGCTGCCCAGCAGGCAGAGTTGGTATGGGAACAGTTCTCCACTGAGCTGCATGATTTTTTTTTCCCTCTGTACTCTCTATCCTTTCAAGAAACAGAAGCTAGTTGTCTATCAGCCAGTGCTGGTTAGGATCTTCTCTTCATGCTGGAAGAAATCTGGGTCATAGGAGATGACTGAGACTAGCAGGATAGTTTAGAGCATTGCTGCTTGGAGATGTGAGGCTGGGACTTCATCTCGTGGAGCACAGGGACTGCTGAGGGTCCTGTTAAGCTTGGAGCAAGAAGTCGCAGAAATACAAATGACAGATCACTGGAAAAGGAAATTTTTGTGCCACATCTTTATTCTGATTTGTGAATCTTTCAAACGCTGAGGCTGTGCAGGCAGAGTAACTGGGCACAATAAAACCCAACACTGTGACTGGAAGTACTGAGCAATGGCTCGTGCATTCTCTGCTGTGGAATAAAGCAGCTAGTTTTCTTTAGGCCTGAACTGCACAATCATCAGATAATTCAATTAAAATTTAATGTTTAATTTTGTGAGTACATAAAGGCGGATCCTCACTCAGATCTTCACTCTGACTCCAATGTGCCCATTTGAACACAGGACTTGTTCTCATCCAAAACAGCGGCTGAATCCCCCAGCCCCAGCATTTGATTCTGTAATGGGGTTGTTTGAGAAGCACCAAGTATCACTGCATCACTCACAGCAACACTCCTTTGAGCCAGGTGCCATCTCCTAGAACTATCAGAAATGTTGTTTTCACAGCAATGTCTGAAAAGTGTGATTTTTACAGCAGTACTGAATTACCTCGGTGAAGGGAAAAACTCTGGGAACGGTGCAGCTACGGCTGTACATTCACCTGTGTCACTAGGCCAGAGGAGCTCCCTGACTGCAGCTTTGGGGGCTCTGGATTCTTTCTGTCCCCAGCTGCTACTGCTGAGGGGCATGACACTCAGGTGCTGTCAGTGCTGCTACACCTTTGCAGCAGTTATTCAGTGTTGCTCTCTGGTGGGCTGTTGCTCTGTCATTTGTCACACTCTGGTCCTGCTGGCTCGAGTCTGTGTGCCACCACGCAGCCCTGCTTGCCCTGCCCTCAGCCCTTGGCCAAGGTGAAACCATGGAACTCCTGTGGTACATTTATATATCTTTTATGAGTAAAAAATCTGCAGTGCATAGCAATCAAACAGGTGGTTTGGTAGGGTGTTTAACATAGCAGTGGATCAGAGAAAAATATTATTATGAAAAGGAATAACTCACAGGCAGATGTCAGTTCTTGAAAGAAATGTTCTTTTTAAAAAGCTGAATCTTTTTGAAAATCACTGATTAGAGTCCTTACTGACATAATGCTTCCAGTAAGTACAGAGCTGTTGATCCAAGGATTTCATGCTAATAGAACTCTGAGAAAAAGAAGGTATTTCTGATTTCAACAGTTTTTATGTTATCAGTGGCTAAAATGCTGATCTTAGAATCACAGACTCACAGAAAGACTTGAGTTAGACTAGACCTTAAACATCATTTACTTGCAGCCTCCCCTACTCTTCAAATGGTACTGAACTGTTTGTGGTTTGAATTTGAGCTAATTAAAGACAGTTAAGAGAAGTATTTCCAAGTTGATTTTGTTTTTTAGAGCAAAGGACCCATTTTCTATTGCTGACAAAATTACATAAAAAGTTATATTCAATCAGGAAGATGTACAAAACCAGATAATGCTTCAATCTTGAAGAAACTCAAAGATATCTGTCTCTGAGAAGCAGAGAAGTTAGATATTTAAATAAGCCATGGTCCAATGAAGGGCCTGAAATTAGGTTTGCCCCTGCCTCACACTCTCACTAAGCCAGCCAGTCAGTCAGGCTACTCAGCTGTAGCCTCTTTTTCTGATCAAAACTCTTGAGAACTAAGCTGCCTTCTGCTGTTCTCCACAGCTTCCTGTGACCAATAGAGTCAGCAATTGCAAAAATTGTGGGAGTAGAAATTGAGAGGATGATAAAATAGGTGTAAGTTCTTTCCTCCTTCTGCTTGCCATAAAGAATATCCATTCAGCAAATCCAGAACCATTCTGTCAGTGCCATTAAGGAGAGCAATATGGAGCAAGTGTTTCTGTTCAAGGTAGATGGGGGAAAGGAAGATCAAGGAAGGATCCAGCAGGGCTGGAAAAGTCATGACTGATGTAGAGGGACTGGCCCTGGGGAGCAGAGAAGTTTAGCATGGGAACAACGTGAATCTGGCTCAAGACTTTCTGTGCACAAATACTGAAAATATATAAAGGGAAAAGCAAATATGAACACAGGTTTTTTTTTTTTGCAAGTAGCACAAAATTGCCAAACAAATATCCCAGCCAATCTTTCATTCCTCATGTATAGGTGTTTCTTAATGGCTATGGAGAGTACCCAGCATTTCACAGCTGATAGAACTGTTACATCAGGGTTTGATATTCTCCTCTCTTGCAGACAATTCACATGGTGACAAGGACTCCCTGCAAAGCAGTCTGGACTTCATCCCAAAGATTGCCACCCTGCACTGTATCATATTAATGACCCTGTACAACTGAAAATAATTACAAATGCAAATGTGATGAAAAGGAGTTTAATAGGGACGTTTCATGGCTGCAGTAGAGAAGTGGTTTAGCACTAAGATAAGTCTGATTGCTTGGGCATGTGGGTGCTATGGTAACTCCATTTGCATTTGGAAGCACTTAAGCTCAAAACCACAGTATGCTGCACCCTCTTCCTTTTGAGCAGGGTTCTGTAGAAGAAAGGCAGAAGTAAACAGCATGAGAGAAACCACAGAGCAGCAAAGGCGTCGTTAGCTTTAGCTGTACAAGTGGGTTACTGCAAAGCCGTCCTGTGAAGACTGAAAATGTCATTTAAAATACAGTGCAAGTGATGGAAAACCCCTCCTTCTGACTGCTAAACACACAATATTCCTGAGTATTTATTTTAGGTTTGCAGGAACTGTGTTGGCAAAAATAATTTGATTTGCTGCTTTTGGTTTTTGTTTTACATCAGGTTTATGGTTTTGAGAAGTTCTACATATCATTGGTAACAAGTATTATTTCCATTAAATTAATGTTTCTTCAGGGAAATTGCTCTTTTGCTCAGTGTTTTTATTTTCCTTTGGAAAAATTATACTCCTATGTTTATTTTGCATAATCAGAACCAGAAAAATACTTTTTTTAAATGGTCAGAAATATTCAACATATATTGTAACATTGTGTTCCTCCTTGTATCTGTCAGTTATAAATTCTTAATTCCATCCCTTTCTTCTGGTTGCTCCCCTTGTACTTGATTGCTGGCTAATTTGAACTTTTCACCTTCTCCATAGCTGTAAATGCTGATAAATGCTCACAGTTGACTCTGAACTTGAGGAGGATAGGGATAACTCCAGTCTTGGAAGGTGGACAGCAAGGAGAGGGATCTAGAACAAGCATTAATTTCAGAGGTCAATTTTCACTAAAAGCATAACACCACATCCTATCATGTTGGCCGTAGTTAGAGCAGCACTCGCTCCTGAGCTGTGCTCCGCAGGCAGACCACGCCTTCCTTCTCCACTGCAAGTCAGGCCTCAGCACTGGCAGGTGCTTGGGAACAAAAAGGCTTTTGACTCTCAGGTAATGCTTTAAGCAAAGGTTAAAGGTGCAGAAAAGAGTGCCAGGATCAGGCTCTTGAGCAGTGATGCACTCTATGAAGGAGTTGCTATGGGAGGCAATTATTGATGAACTTGTTGAAAAGGAAATATTTTGAGAAATCAGATGGAAACTATTTTAATTATCGTTTTGAAAAGTCAGAATGGACATTAAATCCAGATATCAAAAGCATTGGCATTGCCAAAGAAAGTGGTGTTTCTTAATCAGACCATTTTAGAATTTCTGTTAAATTAAAATTTACAGTTTCAACATTTTGTCCCTAATTTCTGGTGAAAATAAATATTATAAATATTGCCTGTGGAAAAGAAATTGTAATGTTTATTTAGTTCTAACTTCTATGATTGCTGTAGGGCTATGAAGACTTTTATCAATTAGACTATGAATAACTTAGAAGTGATTTGATGGCTTCATCTTCAATGACCACAAGAATAGATGTTTTATTTCAGAACCCTCAGAAATGTCTCTCATCTGAGAAAATTCTGTACTGTAAACTCAAAGGAGTAGTTTATTTTTTGACTCAGAGCATGAAAAATTTCACATATTTTTAATATGAACTCGGTATGACAATCTTTTACTCGATTTTCAAAAAGCAGCAGTTTGTCCAGAAACAGGGAATATTATTCGTTTTTTCTTCCCCAGAATTAGAGATAAAGAATAAAGTGTAATTCTTTGGTCTCTGGTTATGAAAGCACTTTAGCACATGTGATCCCACCTATAAAATTTGAGGGGTCCTCTGTGGTATGGAATTACTCAGATGTTTAAGTGTTTGGTAGTCTATTCTTAGGTCTGCCCAGATTTGTTTATAAAGTAGCAATGGATCCCTTCGTTTTGTGTTTTCAGCAAAAATAACAGTAACATCTCTGGCCCCGATGCTCATTTACTTTAAGGTCTCGTTAGCTGGTTCTGGCGGCACAAGGGAGCTTTAAAGCAGGTGTGAATTACATCCTATCCCACTTGAAGTTTAAAAATAAATCAAAGGGCGGCTGGCAGCATTTTGTGAGGCTCCTTGCCTTACTCACCCTTCACCTCCCACCAGGAACTGTTCATTTTTTGCAATTTAGTGTTGGCTTGCAGGAGAGCTGCAATGTCTGTGCTGTTTGCTAGGAGACCCCCTCAAAGAGCTTTACTCCATCTGAACAAGTAGACCACATCCTGTTGCTTTCTGTGCAGATGTGAAGAGCCCTGACCCTGCTGAAGCAGTGCCATTCAGCTGTGAAAAGAGGGAAGGCAGAATCTGGACCTACATTCGTTGCTTGGTGCAAAATGCTGCCTGGTGGGGGTTGCTGGGGTCTGTCCAATATGCTAAAGGCTGGAGAGATCCTGGGAAAAGGGCAGCAGCTCTGCAGAATCAGTAAGCATTTTTCCTGGCAGCAAAACCCGGCTGCCAACTGTTTTACAGACACGAGGCTGAGAGGAAGGATTACTTCCTCTGCCCCCTCCCAGCTCTGGCAAAGACACGAGGAGTACAGCTGGATGTGAAGAGCCAGCTGGTATGGCACCACGCTAGATAAAACACCAAATGCACTATTAGCAGGAGAGGCATCCTCCTTCCCACATTGCTGTGTGCTGTGTGTATGGAGGAATGCAGTCCTGCAGCAATCCCATGCTCAGAGCAGACAGCCTGAGCTGCTGCCATGCAAGCGTAACCTCCTGGCCAGTCCAGCAGGAAATACAAAGCCACGTCCATTTTACTCACTGTGCAAATTAAGCAGCAGAATGGAATTAAAAGACATGTTCCATGTCATCAGCTAATGGATTTCTGCCCCTATAAACATGATAACATTTTTAGGCTCTTAATGCTGATTCAACAGGATCTCCATCTTATCAGCTGGAGTTTGTGTTATTAATAGCACATGCACACAGGAAATGTGTGCTGGCTCTTCCTGCTGCTAAAGAAGATCACACCCTGGACTTCCTTGAAACACATTTTTATCTTCTAACATGTTGTAGATACCAGTTGTCTTCTGTTGAGTTGCTTGGTCCTGCCAAGTGAAAACATTTTCCTAAGACAGCAAAAAGCTGTCTCCTTATACAACTGGACTTCTTATACAGGTGCGACCACAGCGCTGCACTGAGTGCAGAGTCAGTACTGCAGAGGTGGTGCATCAGCTCCTGTACCTCCAGACAGCCTACTGTCCTAGGGGTTTGAGAGGTTGGCTTTTTTTTTTTTTTTTTTTTTTTGGTGGCCTGGATTCTTTCACATTTTTTCCATTTGCTCTTCTTGTTGAACGTTGAAAGTACTTCATAATGCAGTACTCCCATGTTTTACTCACAGGGCCAGTACATCTTTGGGCTTTCAGGAGAAAGAGTGGTGAACTCATTTGTTTTAGGTGTATTTTGTTGGCAGCCTGTCATTTCATCTCAAACCTTTCTTTGAAGCAGCAGCTGCATTCTGTCCGCCAACTGGTAGGAAGGAGAATGAAAGCGATTAGCCAGGCTCCCATCTGCCCGTGGGATAAGCTGCTGGTTATATCTTTTTCCAGGGCATGTGATTAAGCCCAGATCTGCTCGAGCATTACTGATGAATTTGAAATCTTTTAGGTATGTCATCAGGAACCAACTGGTGGCCAAATCAAGAGAAGGGAGAGGGAAGCTTAAAAAACTTACTGCAGTAGTAGGAACCTTTTCTATGCTCTGATTCTTCCATTTTGGTTATCTAATGTTGTCCTTGTTACCTTACACATATCATCTTAAGAATGTCTTATGGTTGGATGCAGTTTAAACTTTGAGAAAAATTTTGGGGTAGTTCCCATTTAAACTCAGACCGACTTGCTTAGTTCGGCAATCATAAAGCTTTTGTACTGCAAAGCACGTGTTTGGGGGATTGGACATCCTCATTACATTTTAAAGATATTTTTGGATTTCAGCTTTCAAGTTTATAGAGTTATGCTTTAGAATATAAACATGAGAAGTCAGTTTTGTCTTTGAGGTAAACTTGGTTAGCCTGAGGTTAGCTCAGATATTTGTTAGTGCTGGAACATTTTTTGGAAAATAAATTAATAGTAGCAATATACCTATTAATCTCAGAGTAACAGAGTCTGGTGTGTTGGGATTCTTCTTGATTTTCCTTCATTTTACCCAGTACCTCCCAAAAAGATTTCATGGGGAAATGCATTTGCTTTTCTTTTTGAGAGGATTTTTTAGTGTTCTGGTGCCACCTATTGAATTCTTTTCAACTGTGCCCTATTCCATTGCTATAATAAAGCATATCAGGGAATAGAATCACAGGAGAGCAGGAGACCCTTGAAATGCTTAGAAGGGCTTAAAACTGCCATGAAGTTCTGTTAAAATGATAGTGCTTAGTTATAGGCAGGAAAAAACGGCAATCTTGGACTATTATTTCCCATACTGTTTTAAGTCACTGCTCTGAGCAAGGCAGTGGGACCAGGTGATCTCTTGAGGTCTCTTCTAACCTGGAGTTCTATGATTTTGTGTAATGTTTAGCTCCTCTCACTGGGAGTGAGCAATAAACCTTACACTCTATTTAAGCTATTAGCATTATTCTAACTTTACAAGGGGGAGAGGATGGGGAAAATTATTTTCACAGAAATCTTGAGGAAATGAATGAGGCAACCAGAAAAACAACATCGACAAGCTTATGATCCCCCACTCACTTATGATCCCTCACTTTACTTGGAAGAGGCAATCTTGATGTATATAATTTTGTCTCTATTGTGTTTGCCTAAGAAACCAGTAAATAGCTTGAAAAGTATTTCTGAATGTTTCACTAATCTGAGCAGAGTTTCATTTAGGACGTTTTCTGCAGCTTCTTTTATTCTGTTTTTGGAAAAGTTTCTAAGTGAAAGTTAATCTGTGACGATGCTCATGGAAGGTTAATATTTGCCTTGAGGTCCACTTGATGTGCTAAACGAAAGTAAGATTTGGAAAAGGGGGGAGAATAATTGATTCTTCAGCTAATAAGCCTTTTGAAAAAAGAAAATCACATTGTGGAATTTAGAATGACTAACTGCCAGCTTTAAAACACTGAATTGAAAACCATGAAAATACATTGAAAATTTATTGCTTATGGCAAATAAGAATGAATATGAATGTTAGCTTTTACAGGGTTCCTTGGCAGTTTAATGCATATAGTTATAGATCATGCAATTGTTGTAAAGAAATGTTGCAGACAGGAGGTTTCGCTGAAGGTACATTGAAAGTTCAAAAGATCAGCTGTATTTTTGTTTCTTATCTGTAACCTCTCTGTAAAGGTTAGGAAGCTTCATGTACTAAGATTCTGTAGCTTTGAAAAGAATGCATGGTTTGTGTTTCAATGAAGCTATATAGATATAAATTAATTATCATGCTAGACCTGTTGTATAGTTTTATATATATATAATATATATATTATATATATCATATAGTGGCTTCTACACCCATGTTATTCAATCTGTTTTCAGTCTGCTACATTTTAGAGATTATATTCTTCCAATTTAGAGCAATGTTATTTTGACAGTTTCATATGATTTCAGGCAAACCTCATAGACCCATATCCTCACCTCATGGACCAGATTTTAGGCAACACTCTTCCCCACTTCTGAAAAGAAATAAATGCTGCATTACTGTTTTCAGTGAACTTCATTTAACTTCTGTTGGTACTTTTTCTGTAAGGTATCAGGCTACTGGCTTTTTCCTAATTGTCAGTTGTAGTAAGAGCTCTCACATTACGTACAGTCCACAACAAATTCAGTTGCTGACTAGAAAAATATTTGTGTTCATAGATTTTGTGTACATACAAAGATTTTGTGTGCATTCATATTCATATCACGGCTTAGACACACTACATGACAGTTCCGAGCACCAAGAAATTCTCACTCCCTGCAGGTGACATTGCCATCGCTGGTTATGTGTTTCTAATGGCAGTTGTCAGCCTTCTGAACTGTCCATGTGGGGTGCAGAATCCATGGTGGCCACTGAGCAGCCAACATGTGTGCTGCTGCTTGTCAGGTCCATAAGGAGAAAATCTCTGGAGTCCCAGGATATCTGCTTATGTTGATCTTCTGTGTCAGAGATGAGGGACATGGCTTTGATGCTGACACATGAACAGGGATACTTACGTATCTCTCACAAGTATGGCAGTTTCTCACATAAACCTGGCTTTTTGTTTTAAAGGTTGAAGGAGTTTATTTTCAAAAGAGTAAAGCTACAGCAGTTGGTGAAGTGCCGTGTAGTGAAGCTGAAGTAACAGAGAAATTATAAACAGGAAAGTTCTATCTGAAAGACACATGCCACAAAAAAGAGATAAATTCCAAGAAACAAACATAGTGGGAAAGATCTGGTAGAAAAAGAGCAAAAGAAGGAGGAAGGAAGAGCCAAACAGGTGGATGGAAGTTTGTCAGATGGGGCCCTGAGCAGCCTGATCTGCTGGGTGACATCCCAGCCCATGGCAGGGGTGTTTGAACTAGATGATTAAGATTCTCTCTAACCCTGCCCTAACCTGTGATTCTGTGATTCTGTGACCATATACTTCATATTTTGGGTGTCTGGTTGTTGCTATATCCACTAAATATAACTTAAGAATGTGTAATTTCCTGAGGAAAGCTTAGCTGATATTTGGGAGGAAGGAACGTGTCTTTATATTTTTGGCAAATTCCTTGAAAGTTTAATTTACACTTTTTCTCTCTCTTTCTCTTTTTCAGGGCAGGAGGCAACAACGATCACACCTGGTAAGAAGCAATTCACTCGGAAGAATTGCATTGATTTTTTTTCTTCCCTGTTAATTTCTTCTTTCTGTTTCTCACACACAGTTACCTCACAGAGTGTATAATGCCTTTTCATTCACCCAACAAAATGAAATATGCTGTCTTAATAGGCAGGAATTTCAGACAAGTCTGGTTTTGAGTAATGTATTTAGGTATATTTTAAAACACAGCATTTAGTTTGGAAGGCACAATCATAACCAAAAAAGAATACACTCACCAGTTGTGCATCTGACACCTGTTGAATCCCCTGCACTTTAAATGTTTGATGTGCCTTTGCTTTGTTAAAAATTCCCAGTGTCTCAGTATGAGAGTGTTCCAGCAGTGCACCCTGGTGTTGTGGGCAGCTCTGTCCCTCCTCGGCCGGGCACACATGAATGAAGCATTACCGACCCTGCTGTACCTCTCCCACAGGTGCCAGCCTCGCACACAGCACGCACTTCTCCAGCCCCAGCACGGCCCCGAGCAGCCCGGCACGCAGCAGCAGCTCTGCTGCCCTCACCGCACGCACCCCCTCTGCCTTCGGGGACGCTTCTGCAGGTTTGCTCTCTTCCCTTAGAAGCCACGCTCTGCTCTCAAAACTCTAGGGGAAAACGAAGTCATTCAGCACCAGGGTAGCCTTCTTCAGCTCATGGCTCATCAAATGGAGAAGGTGTCTGAGTTTTGGCATGGCGGCAATGCCAGGACTATGTGCAGGATCTGGTATCGGAGGGCCAAGTCTGGTATCTGAAGGCCGAGTCTTGCTGTCACCACAGTAGCATCAAAATGCCACCTGCTGCCAACAAGGCTGTCCCCAAAGCAAGAGCAGTAGGAATGAGCCTAAAAGAGAATATAGAGACCTGTCAATGAGATAACAGGGAGATAAATAATGAAGTATAGTAAGAAATATAGTGAGCAAGATGCATGACCAGCAAATGAGCACTACCTAGATTTGCTGTTTGTGCAACAGCACAAGCACTATTCATAATTGTGTTTCACTGTAAGAATATAGTAAAATGGTCTAGTTTTTCCCAGTTCACAGATTGTAACACTATTTTTATTTTGACTTCATCTAGAATTATGACTAAATATTGACCAAAAAATTGTCATTTTTACAAATTCATTTGTAAGTGGTATGCTCCTAAAAATTTGCTTTTTGCTTAAATACTCTTTTTTTTTGGTTTGTTTAATATATTAACATCACTTTTCTTTCAGCAGTCTTCTCTAAATTACAAAAATCCCATAAGAAAAAAACAAAAACAGAGAAGTGCTGTAGTGTAAGACATTTCTGACAACAAAGCCATATGAAAGAATGAATTTCAATTTTAATGCTGATATGTTGTTTATTTTCTTACAGATGATTACAATTCAACATCCTTGCACAGCACCACCTCCTCAGTCAACATGCCAGCAAGCACTGGGATCAGCCCCACTCTCAGCTCCACTCACACAATAGGTGACAAACTTGCACACAGTTACCACAGTTCTGATACATCAGGCACAGAAAATGGGTTTGAATGAGGCAATTAATTTAGAATGTATCAAACCTAAGCATACAAATTAGGCATACAACTGCATTAAACTTTAGAATGTTTTTAGGAACCTTACAAACTGTTTATGAGTAATATTTAAGATACCAGATTTGTTACTTGTCAACCAAGTGCAAAACAGAAATTATTTCCACAGAGTGGCATATAGCAGGAGGGTAAATCTGTCAATTATTGTGTCAGTACTCCTCTTGTTATTCACAGAAATTTGCCCAAGCAGCAAAAAAGTGTGAATACATCCAAGATCTGTGTGCCTCTCTGTCTTCTGATGTCTTCCCTTTGGTTTCACACAGCAGTAATACTTTCTTGGCATCTAGTAGTTCAAGCACTTACAGTGATTTTAGTTGCCATTGGGCTGTAAGGCGTTAGTCAGGTCAGTAAAATATATGTATGTGCATGTGCAAAGTACATGGACACTTTCTGTGTTTTTGAAGTGTCCTTCAAGTAGCTGTCTGCTCTTTGACAAACTGAACGTAGCTTTTATTTGTCAGTGTTCTGCCCCTTACAGTCTTGGTGACTCTCCAGTGGTCCCTCTCAGTTTGCCCTCTCCTTAGGGCCACTATCTAGCTGGTGACTCCCAGCCTGGAGGCAGGCAAATCTAGGGCCTGCCATATATGAAGAAATTAGATATCAGTGTGTTTTAGTGACACCTTTACCTTGGGATATGTTAAGTAATTGTTTTCAGAACGAAGTCCTTTGCTCAAGCTTCTCTACAGAAAATACCAGCAAAAATTTCTTTTGGGTATCCTGGTATAAAAGTAGTCATTAAACAATCTTTACTGTTTAAATCTTTTTCCAAAGGTAAGAGTGGCAGTGCAAAAAGCAGGTAAATTTTGTTTCTGTGGTGACATTTTATACAGCTCCGTTACACAGCACACATATCCTGGAAAACTGCTGTAGTTTATCATACTGCTATGAGAATGTATGATTTTGGAATATTCTTGTGTAACTTTGTACTCAGAAATATTACTAATAACCAGTTTCATTTCTAGTTCATTGATTTCACTGGAAAATTGTGAAAGACACATGATCCCTAAAATAACTAGTTAAAAATGGGGTTATGTATAGCTGATGTTTTCTTCCCTATTTTGAACATGAGATGAGTGCTAAATACATTTACTTATATTGAAAAGAGAGTTTGGGACAGTACTGGTCCCCCTTCTTCAATGCTCTGTGGAAAAAAATACCCAATCTGTTAAGACAGACCTTCATATTGTCTTCTTTTCTTATAGAAACTACCACAGCGATACCTGAAGCATCTTGTGGTAAGAACCAAACCCCTTATTCTCCTTCAGTCTTGAAATGTGACCAAATAGTAAACTCAAATACAGAAAATTGGTAAAGCTGATAAAGCAGTAAAAAAATAAAACCGATCAATTAGCATTAAAACTGATCAATTAGTTATTTTATAAAATGTCTTCCAGTTCTGGAAGAAGTAAGATTAAAGTTATTTAACAGTTCTGGTCTTTTCACCTCCATTTACAGTGGCTTTTCTTTTAGATATTATTGGAGACATAGAAGACTCTAAGAACAACCCTACAATGGCTGAAGTTTTACTGAAAAGTCTCACTAAAGACAGAGAATATTTTATTTCGGGGGATGGCATAGGCATAACTGTGAGTTCCAGCAACAGTTCAGTAGAGCTTCCAAAATGCCAGATTTACACTGTTGACGTTAAAAATGGCAAGTGTTCAGACAGTACTTCTTCTTCTTTTCTTGTTCCAAAAGGTAGGTGTACAGGGGTTTTAGTAGTTTCTTTTCTTCTTTGTTTTAGAATTTATTTTTATATGCAGTAATTTCTTTGTCTATCCTTGTTGCTTTTCAGAGAATCAGACAGAAAGTTTTCATATTTTGTCCATGGTTTGCAAGCTATTTTGAAATTGTATATTAAATCTTCTCAGTATTTTCTTAAAGAACAATGAAAACAAACTGTACTTTTTTCATTCTAAAGAAAAAAGGGAACTTTAACTGCATTGGCCATATGCATTGTGGTAAACAATAGCAAGACCAGCCACCATTTCAAAGCTGGTGTTTACGCTGAATGTCTGCACTAAAACATTAATTTATTATTTGAATACCTGTGTGTCTTTATCTCATGAAGGCTTTTTCAATTTTTGCTTTCCATTTCTTATTAAATTCTTTGTATATTGTTCTATGCTGATTGTATTTTCATATTGCAGAACAAATCAAAAAACATGAACAAACTGTTACTTAAAGACTCAATATAGCCAATGTCATGATGATGTGTAATATTGTTCCTTTCCAGTTGCCAATGAACCTCCTAGAGTCAAGGACACAAACGACACCTCTGCCAATTTATGTTGGAGTAGCTCACTTGCCTGTGCTAATGTGACTGTTATCTGCAACGGGACACTTTCAATGTATTCTAAAAGTGGGTTATTTATTTATTTATCCTTAAAAGCACTGTTGATGTTGTCTTTTTGTGAAACCCTGACAGATTTAAATTAATTGTGCCAGTCTGAGGAGAGGGTAGCTCAGAATTCCTGGGATTGCCAATTGGAGTACTACCATCCCCACAAGTAAGGATCTGGGAAAGTTCAAACCCAGAGGCCTCTTTTGCTGAGTTTACCAGTTTCACAAGTTACACAATTTCTGGAGATTTTGAGGTCCTGTTTGATTTTCTGGAGGGGAGCTGAGCAGTATGGAAATGCTGCAGTCTGTGCTTGTGCTGTGAGCTGACCCCTTACAGGCTGCCTTGGCCACTGGCTGTGCAGGCTCCAGGATGGTGTGAGGCCAGGCTCTTTGCTCTCACAGTCAGTCAGCCTGAGGACATGCTGGCTCAGAAACACCTTCTGTGTTAGGGCAGATATAGATGCTGAATGGCCTCATGTGTCCCAGAAAAATGGGTGCTGAATGTCTGGGGCTGGAGATTTCCTGCTTCAGGGAGCTGAAGAGCTGGGAAGCCATTCTAGGGTTCTGCTGGACTCCCCATGACATGTTCTGATTTCTGTAGGAAAGCTGTTTCCTTAGAAAGTCAAATTATGACCTTTACTGATGAAAAGTAAAGGTCTATGCAAACTAAGTTAGTATGTAAGAACCTAAAATCTAATCATTGGATCAGGTTGTACATTTTTGTGTTTGGAATATCATGATAGCTTATTACAAATTATATCAAATAAATATGGTAGAGAAAATCTCAGTTAAAATGGTGCGACATGCTTTTGGAGTAGTGAAAAGTATTGATAAAGCTCTTCTTGTGTCTACAGATAATAGAACTTGTGGAGTGCTGGAAGGTTTATCGCCAAACCGTCGGTACGACTGCATTCGATCCATATATTTTAATGAAAGCAATGTTGGCAGCCGAGACTTCATCATATATACAGACTATGGTGGTAAGTGTAATGCTTACTTTTGGTTTACATTCCACATATTTCTGGGAACTCCTACTATGAAACCCATTATCTAGGTTTCCTGGGGTTAAAGATACAGTTTGAGCAGCATTCTCTGCCACACTCAGCAGCTTCTCCTTCAGCTCCTCCTTCCTGGTCTCTTGCCCTAGTGGTTGTTCTTTCATTGCAATCACCCTCTCAGTCTTCCAGTCGGAGCCTTTCTTTCCTTCCATCAGAGATCATGATTATTTTTTGTTGTTGTTTTGGAGACTGAGAACATGGTCAACTATATGGAATTTTGAATGAAGATGCACACACAAAAAAAATGCAGACCTAGTCTGTAACAAGTTTTAAATTCTTCATTTGAAGACATTGGACAATTTTAGTAAAATGTGATGTTGCTGTATTCATCTTGTCCTGAATTAATTAAATTTATGACATTACTGTAATATGATGCCTTTACATATACTCAGTCTATACTTATGTATACCTTCTTGAAATAGAGTACAAAAAATATTACATGTTGCTGGTATCTTGCTTTAGTGTCAGATGAAATTTAATCTAATTAATCAAAATCGGTCAAAAGAGGAATACTTTTATTTTCATTTATTGCTAGTTATTTTTCTTTTACAATAGTTCCAGGAGAACCAGAAAACCTTCAAATAATAAATAAAAATACCACAAGTGTAACAGTTAATTGGACAGAACCTAGGAACACTTCGAATGGTCCCATACATGGCTACTTTGTGAAATTCTTTGTGGAAGGCAAACGTAAGTATATTCACTGTTAAATAATTCATTGCATTACATAATTACAGAGCACCAGGTATAATGCACTGTCACGTTGTATTGGAGTCTCTTAAGACTGCAATTTATTTTTCAGACAAATGTTACAATTTCCTTCCTTTAAGGTTGTTCCAGTTGAACTTTCAGTTGAGAGTTTACCATGTGAGGACTTGACCCTGTCACCCTTCAGTTGGCACAAATGCATGGCAGTTAGGCATAAACATGTTTAGATGGGTATAGCCAGGGGATTGTCTTCTGCTGAATGGACACTCCTTCCAGATATGCTGGTCTAGGCCATCTTACATTTCAATGAACAAATTTGTATCCATTGCACTGGGATCATGTTCTCCAGGTGCAAGCTTTTCTTCAAAACAAGAACTGGAAAATAAGGTTTTTAATATGAAGAGCCTGATAATAATAAATATATATCAAGTTTAAGCTAGTCCTGGCTTGATCCTTTAGGCTTAATTCAGCCTTTCTGTTCACATACTGCAGGTTATGTAAACCTGGGCTGCCACAGGAACCGAAGGCTGTCATGCTCCTCTGCTCCTTGATGCAAATCATGTTTCCCATTCTCCAGGCCCCAAATTTGACCAAAACCCAAAAGGGTGGCAGCCCCACAAGCCAGTTTCTGTGGTTGGTTTGGCTTGGCCAGTGTAGGAGACGGAGGCAGTAATGTGTGGCTGCAGGGAGGCCACATGGCAGCAGGCAGAAGGCAGCACGGAAAGGCCATGGCTCCCCAGCTCCCCGAGGCACCGAAGCCCAGGGCAGTAGCTCTGCTCATGTTGCTTCTCATGCAAGTCTGTTCTTCTGCTGTTTGCCACTCCTGGAAGCACGACTACCACCACATCTCAGGCATCACACCAGGAGAGACTTGCTCAGTGTGCACTGACACCTTTGTACTTAACCCTTCCCAGGCTGAATGTACTCTTTATACGTAAATACTCTATGTATTTATGTATTTCCTCTTCTTCCTGAGCCTTCACTTAGCATTACTAAGCAAAGCAACCAGATTAAGGTAATTAAAATAGAAGTACACGTGACAGTGGTTTCAGATAGCTCTGATAAATTGTAAGAGTTCCTGTGCTCCTAACATAGATTTAATTAATTTTATTAATTTCATTTTTCAGCGTTTCACGACACAAAAATCAACACAACTCACTATACTTTCAACGGATTTGAACCTTATACCAATGCTTCTGTATCTGTGATTCCATATACAATCAACAAACACAATGACATACTTGAAGGTAGAAGTAAAAGCTGTGCATTTGTAACAAATGCAGGAGGTAAATCTGTTTGCTAACTGTTATGACCTAGGCTGATACTAACACAAAGAATTTGTATTTTCCTAGAGTAATACATTATATTTTATACATAGTATTACTGTTTGCCAAGAAACTGATTAAAATGAAAATAATTGTACTGACATTCATATAATTAGTGTCCCTTTTAAAATTACTTAATGTTGATCTATTTTTTAATTATGCACTTCATATTAATATTTTATTATATATATATAATATATATTATATATATATATATAATTTTAAAAAGAAGATTTCATTAATTTCAAATTCTCATGAAATCTTTAGGAAGCATTATATCCCAATATAAAGAAAACATTTTGAATTAAACAAAAAGAGAATTTTAAAAGTTTGTTTTTAAATTTGTGGCATGAAAGCTACAGAGATGTGCAGCCTGTACCTTCTGTTGTGTAGTTACCTGTTTGCTTGAAGTAGACCCAGGCTACACCAACACTGTCCACCTGTAGTGGATGTCAGTTAGTTTGGATGTACCTGTATTCAGTTTCCAACATAAGGCTAAAGATGAAAAAATGTTTGCCAACCCTTCTGCTGACAGAAAGATCTGTGCATCTTTTTGGGGCTATCCTTTCAAATGTATAGTTTGAAGTATACAGGGATCAGAATTGTCACCTGAAGTCCCACCAAAAATAAAAAAGCTGATCAGTTAATTTACTGATATATATAAACAAGTTGATCTGAGAATTAACTGTAATACAAGTTTAAATATGGCTTTAACTTTTAGGCAGCCCTACTATGAGCATGATCATGGTTCTTTTCTCTATGAAAATATAGTCTGAGCATATTTTGAAGCCCCCACTTCCTGCATTCCACTTATTTTAATAACTCAGGTGAAGATTAAAGTCTTCAATATAAGTTTATGGTTGTGCAAACAACCTCATTCCCCTTATTTTTTGTGAAAATAACAAGTTGCATCATGAATTAATGGTATTAATTAGACCTTCTTCAGCTGTTACAACAGTTAATAAAAAGATAAGCAGGAAGTGGAAGAGTTTTATGGCTTCTTGAATTGAAGAATATATCAGTAGAACACAAGTCCTTGGAAGCAGGAAAACCCCTACATTTTATAAAAGATATTTTCATCTTCAACAAACACATTGCCTCCAGAAATGTTCACTTTCTCCTTGTCACAGCTCTTTCAGCAGCATGTGGAATAGGAATCTAACAGATCCGCCCTGTGGATAAAAATGATCAGCTATGATGTAACCTCACGCTCAGCCAAGTCAAATATCCTGCCACTCCTCACCTGGGATATTTGATCTGTTTATAGAGCCTTACAGGTCTTAGCTCTTCAGATGAAGAAAAAATCAGCTGCAGTTTTTGGGGTTTTATTTTTTCTCATTATGCTGTTTTGGAAGTTGACATCATTTTGTAGAAAATTTCCATGGTGGTGTTCTACTGAAATGTGGCTACTGAAATGAGGTTGCCTTACAAAGGCTGCCTCATTTTACTTTCTGAAAGGTTTTATCAGCTCATAGTGAAAGGTCCCTTGGCTGTGCCCCTCAGTGTGAAACCTGCAACATTTGCTGCAACAGAAGAAACTAGAGTTTGAAACCACAGATTAGATTTAACAGATTCTGTATCATTAAAAATTTTTGTTGGCTCTAGGCCAGACTTAAGTATAAGGACACTGTTCCAAATATTAGAATATACTAGTGACTTCTGGGAGAAAATTTAATTTAAAATAGTTTTGAAACAAATATTCACATGGAGAACTCTTTTTTTTTCTCCTGTCTTGTCTGTTGCCCCATGTTCCTCAAATGAGAAAGTGATATCAGATGTAAGAGAGATTTGCCATCATAGTATTTTTGCAGTCTGACTGTCAGTAGAGCATTTCAGTTCCACTTCACATCTTTTTCAGCTTAGATAAGCTTATGATTAAGTCAAAGTTGATTTTACTTATCTTGTTAAATTGGGACTGAAATTTTTAAGGAAGAATATATAAAGTTATTGAGAGAAGACAGGAAACAGACATGAGCACATACAGCTCGAAATGTTGGGTGTGAAATGATGAAATAGAGCAAGTAACCCTTTTTCTTGTCTACAGTACCAGAAAAAGTGAATAATGTTAAAACAACATTGACAGCTGATAATGCTGTCCAGATAACATGCAAAGAACAAAGACAGTTTGGACCACATGCAGAATTTAAATTGATTTGGGAGAATGATGGAAAAATTGAAAGCGAAAGCAAATGTGAATTTAAAAGAGAAAATCTCTTTTACCTGACAAACTATACATTTAAGGTAAGTTAGTTTATTGGATTAAAATATATAAAATATTGCTGTATTTTCATTGTTTAATCATATTATGCTTGATTTTAGGGAAAGAAGGCAAATATGGTGTCAGAGAAGTCAATTTATAGCCTATAGGCCTTAGGTATAAAAAAGTAATTATTATTTTGGAACTAAAATGCATATGTGCCTAACCTATCAAGCAATCAATCCACATAGGTTCTAACAGCAAGAAAAATGCAAGCAGAATAGACTGTTTGTACTTGGCTCAGGAGAAGTTTGGGGTTTCCATAAGATTAAAATAGTTTCTTGATTATGACTGATAATTTAGTTTTTAAAACATATTCCGTTTAATGAATGAAGATTTTTGGTTCTTCAGGGACTAATTAGTGTAAAGCAGTTCAGATCCTTTTGCATGCCCTTACATCAGCCTCTTACAAGCCAGTCCTTCTGTCCATACTAAATACAGCATCCTCTGTTTACACACTTCACTTTCCTGAAGGCTTCCTGCAATTTTCTCATCTGTCAGGCATCTCACCCTTTTGGGGTTGCCTGCAAAACCAATGGTCTTATGTGATTCCCTTAATATGGCCAGTAGGAATATTTCTTATCTCCTGATAGCTCCTCTCAGTAAAGTTTAGACAAAAAAGTAACCAGTAAGAGTGATGGAGTTTTACTACTTTTAGGAAGCAGTTTTGCTTATTCCCCACAGTCTTTTCCTTCTTCTCTGATTTTACCTGCACAAATGTAGTTTCAGGGAACTTGAGTAATCTCAGTTTCATTTCAATATTTTGTCAGGATTTTCCCAACAGATTCTGCTCAGAGAGCTTTATATTTGAAAAGTAAAGATGAGGTCCTGTAGGAGCAAAAGATCCCTGCATTGTCCCAGTAGCCCAGGACCTCTGTGCCATTTAAGGTTTTTGTCCACCATTTTCAGTGAGCAGTTTTCCTTACAGACTGAATTTGCTTCTGCACCTCTAAATCCTGGCTTCTGCTTTGCACATATTTTGCTTAATTCTTGCCCAAAAACTGGAGAAAGCCTTATGGGCTTAGCTGGTAATGAAAGGACTCTGGTCAATTTATAGAAAACTCACAATGAAAAAGAAACCCAGTGTGAAATATTTGACTGCAACCTGTCTTTTAGATCTGACAGGAATTTCTATTAAGGAAATTTAAAACATAAATATTAAATATATGACAAAACATAAACACAATTGAACAAAGTTAGTGTTTTAATACCATTTAAAGTACCCAAAAATTAATTATGCAAGAAAACACCCTATTTAATTAAACTTCTATGAATTACCTACCCATACATAAATTTGTACTAAAACCATCAAATTCAGTGAACTATTTGTATATTTACTGTTGCAGAAAATGGGGTTTTTATCTATTGCACAGTTATTTTTCAGATTTGAGAGGCTTAATAAAAGACAAAATTGATTTTACTTTGAGATGCATCTGATTTTTATTTTGTAAAGTGTGCTTCCTATTTTTCTAAATTCTTTTTCCTGTCATCTCTATATTTTTGAATCCAGATCTTGCTGTAACTTGGGTAGAAACCTGAGCTGCACTATAAATGTCAATACAGAGATTGACAGCAGACACTGCTGTCAATGATGTTGTCAATAGATGGATGAATTTGAAAAATCCATTGTGCTTTGTTTTTTAAGAATTATATGCAGAAATTTTTACTTGTCATATCTGAACATCTCTATTATTGTCACCCACTGCATGCAGATCTTCGTCTTTAATGGAGTATACAATGGGACAGTAGTAGTGGGGAGTATAAAAACCAGATGTAAGTAAATATGTACAACATCTTTACCTTTCGATTTTAGCATAATATAAATAATGTAAATTGTGAATTCAGTTAAATTGCTCCTAGTTAAAAATCCAAACTTCCTGTTTTATAGTTAATATTTGATCTGCATTTGAAAAATATCCCCATTCAGTATTAATGTAGCAGATCATGTTGACGAGTCATTAATCATAACTCAGAGTTATTACACAGCTGTGGTTTCTTCAGGAAACATTCAAATGCAACTGGAAATTAATTTCTTTAACTGACATGATTCACTTTTGGATTATTTTCCTGTGTTCGGATCCTGCATTTCAGGAACTGAACATCTGTGACTTGGCAGAGGTTCCCAATTCCCAGATCAGGAACAAGTGAGAGCTGCACTGTACAGGTCACACAGAGCAGGAGACAAGCACAGTAATACTGAACCAGTGAGTTGTAGCATTTTGACAGATGGACATGGAGAATTTAAGGGAAAGTTTTCTTAATGAAAACATAAAATTCCCTCCTCTACTTTGGCATAGCAAACTCAAACCTGTTTAGTTTTTTTCTCAAATAAGACCCCAAACCAAAAATTGATGAGCACTGGTTCTAGGGAATATACAGGTTTCTTTTTTTTTCCAAGTCATTTAAAAATAACAAATGTATTCTTTTTCTGTTGGTAGATAATTCTAGAGCCTTGATTATATTCTTGGCATTCATGATCATCGTGACTGTAATTGCTTTACTACTGGTTCTGTACAAAATCTATGATCTTCACAAAAAAAAGCTTAGGTAAGCTTCATGTTTGTCTCCCTCTCTTACATAAATGGAAGGGGCATGGGGGTGACTTTTGGTTTTTCCACAAGATTTCACAGTGTGTAGTGACAAAATGTTACAAATTTGATGTTTCATTAATGGGAATGACTGGGAAAAGATATTCTTTTACCTTTAAATAATTTTAAAAGAAACAAATCTTTTGGTGTTTGTCAAACAAAACAAATATAATGAAATAGATTTAAAATCTCTCTGCTCTACCCTTGTTTGAGGCACAGAACAAAATGACTTGTCCCTAGTTTTGTGAAAAAAAAAAATCAGAAATATCTGGAAAACATTTCCTTCATGATTTAAATCAAAAGTAATGAAAATAATCCACACTTTCTTGGAACTCTCTTAAATGCTTGTTCACCCTAAACAATATCTCAGGGAGGTGTTGCTTATTACAGTGACCTCTTGATGGCTCAGCAGTTCTGTAGGACAGGATGGCAATAGAAGGATGGCCATTACATTCCCTGATGCCTGTGGCTACTTAGCATTTAAACTTACTATATTTTAGGTATGTGTTAGTTTTCTGTCACTAGCAAGAGAAGATGGTGTGAGCAGTCACTTCAGTGAAGAAATTAAATACACATTTGTTGTAGGTGAGATAGGCAAAATCATGCAGGCACTAAAGGTTTTTGATGTGGCCACCTTGTTTCTCTGCCTCAGGGCAGGAGGACAGGAGGACATGAATCCCAACCATCTCTGCATAATCCTGGGTGTGGCACGCTTGTTTACAGACAGCACTCTTGTTTCACTAACTTTATTTAACTTATTATCATATATATCTTACTAGTCAAAGCATTTACAGGAGCTTTTGCTTCTTACAGCAATTCTTCTGAAGGCGTGAACCTTGTTGCAGGTGAGTATCTTTATATATTTAGCAATTTATATTTATTTCCATTTAGCAAATGGAAATAAAATTAGTCTCAGGTGTTGCTACCACCTTTGGGTTATTTGCATTCTAGGTTGCATACACAGATTACAGATATCAACATGATAACACCTTATATGGAGGACAAAAATACTCCAGTAAATACATAGAAGAATATACTTGAGTGAACTGAAAGTTCATCAGTGTTTGAAAAGTTCTTATTTATTAGTCAATTAAAAACCCAATTACAGTTATCCTAGACAATGTTTATGGTATGTTTAACACTGAGAATAAATCCACAATAAAATCCAGTTTAAAAAATAATTTCCCTTTTCTGTGACCTTTTTCCAAAACAAGAGATTGAACATTAGCCAGTTATTTTTTACTGAAAAATTTTGAAGGCTTTCAAATCCCAAAGACTGAAAATTTTGTGCACCTTTTTGCACAAGATTTCAAAGCCTGTGAAGAAAGACAGGATCTGTCAATGCCAGAAAGCTTCATGAAAAACAAAAATTTAGAACACTAAAATTCACAGAAACAAACTACATTAAATGGGAAGTAGGACTGTGTTGAAATTCAAATCCATTTGCTTAGATACAACTTTTCAATGTAAATGAAAATTTAATATATGTCTAGTAAGAGGTGTTAAAACTTGTTCAATTGTTATTTTTTCATTCAGGATGATATTGCAGATTATTGCAACTCAGAACATAAACCAGAGAAAATGTGGAAAGAAGTTAGGTGATACATATTGTTATATTTTAATCACTGACAATAACTGACCAGAACTGAAGCAGAAGGCAAGGCTGTGTAACTTCTGTGGGTGTTGAGGCAGTTGCTGTGCCCTGAAAGTGACACCACTCTGTGCAAAAGTGTTGATGTGCTGTCCCTGCGTGTGGCCTCCTCCAGAGGTGTCTCCAGTCAGGCAGCAGAGCTGGAAAAGTTCTCTTATTCCCACAGCCTGTTTGCTCACAGCTGGCTCAGGCAAACACCAGTTTTATAAAAATAAATACACCAAGTTAAAAGAGTTTAGTTCTTTTGTTAATTTATCTGGCAGTTTTAGAATCACATTTACTGAAGTGTGATGGACATTTTCAATCTCAGTAACAATAAACATTTGACTTATTTACACAGTTAAAGATGATGACAAGCAACTTCTCAACATAGAGCCAATACCCTCAGAGCTATTGCTGGACACATACAAGAGGAAGATTGCAGATGAAGGGAGGCTCTTCTTGGAAGAATTTCAGGTTTGCCCTTCACTCAAAATATAACACAGGTTTTTATCCAGGTGGTTGGAAGAATTCCATCCAGGAGCATGTTTGAAATACATGTACTAGTTAGAAATAAATAAATAAATAATCTAGAAAATTGAGTGGATTCTCATCTAAGGTCAAATGGTCCTCAGTTAATTTTGCTACCAATCTCTCCCCATTTTAAGATGAAAATACTTTTTTTTCCTGAAGGTGTTCAGCGAAAGTATAAAGTATGTAGTCTAAATACTTTTCATCCTAAAGTACCTTTTAATACATACTTTTAAACTTTGTCTTACTGCATAGCCATGGGGATATAAATAATATGTAATTGTGGAGATATATGCTAACTATATTAAGGAGAAGATTTTTTTTAACTTTTGATATAAGAAATATATGAAGTAATATCTTATGCAGTATGTTACCTTCCAGATGCAGTAATTCCAAATGATTTCCATATTCATTTGACTATTTTAAATCGAGGCTTAACTAATAAAATTAATTTGGTATTTTACAGAGTATTCCTAGAGTCTTCAGTAAATTTTCTATAAAGGAGGCCAAAAAGAGCCATAATCAGAACAAAAACCGTTACATTGATATTCTTCCATGTGAGTATTTGTAATAATTTTGGCATGTTTTATATATGTTTGATTTGTCTCTGCCTTGAGATAATATAATTATTTTGGTTTAAATTATTTAAACAGATGACCATAACCGTGTTGAGCTCTCAGAGATGCCAGGAGATCCAGGATCAGACTATATCAATGCAAGTTACATTGATGTGAGTGATTTTTAATTAAAAAAGTCTCAGACACTATGGAAGAAATCTTGCAGTCTGTGCATTTAAAGCATCAGCACCTTGGAGGATTTCCATTGGGGTTGCTTTCACCTTTGTAATGTATTTGGTATAATTGAATTGTTGCATATTGAATTTATTTTTAAAGTTTATTTTTAAGTTAAATCTTTTAGATTGTTCATGCTTTCTATCTAAAAGTTAATAACAATGTACTTTTCACAGGGCTTCAAAGAACCAAGAAAATATATTGCTGCACAAGGTAATTTATAATCTTAAAAGAATATGCTTTCTTTATTCACCCATTTTTTAGAGTAGTAAAATCCTATTAGTAAGCTTAAAGGTAAAATGAAAATCTGACATTTCCACATTTAATATGACAAAGTTGTCAATGAGTTTTTGCTTAGGGAATTTAGTGACAATTAATAAATCGTACTTCAAAGACAGATTACTCATGTTGTATAGTTTTACACCAAAAGTTTTCATATTTCATAGCTATGCACTAAAGATACAGATGAGAGTTTTTAAATCTTATAGCCTAATGGCAGCAGCCATAATGAAATCAAGTGTATGGCTATTGCTTGCATGATCTCTAGTTAGCTCTTCAGATTGCCTGGATAAGCATGCAGGTGTTTTTCCATGTGGCTGCACTCTGAAAAAGTCCCTTAAATTATCTCCTTCTAGGCCCCAAGGATGAAACCACAGATGATTTCTGGAGAATGATCTGGGAACAGAAGGCAACCATTATTGTCATGGTGACTCGCTGTGAGGAAGGAAAGAGGGTGAGAAATATCCGTCCTTCCCTCCTTCTATCTTTCCATCTTTCTTTTTTCTGAAAACTGAGTGGATTGCTGTGCTGTGCTGAATTACATACTCTTCTTAAGTACTTTTATTTTTTCATTCTTCACTGTTCTCTCATTGTGGCAGAACCTGTGTTGGAAAGCATGCCAAAACAGTGTTGCCTTATGAGTTACCAGTCTTACCAGAAAATATCACTTTAGTCACAGCAATACATAGCAGAGGGTGAGCTTCCAAATTACAGCTAATTAATCCAGAATAGGTAGAACTGTAGCTCCTCATAGATCTGTCAGAAAAGGTATGGTTTCTATTTTTCTCCTGTCCATTCTGATAACCTGGCAGTGTCCTCAGTAGATCCTAGAAAGATTATTTTACCTCTGTTGCCTTTTTTTAGGTGGAAGGTTGGGTGCTTCTGGCCTGCTTTTGTTCCTTATTCCAGGTACAGCAGGAAGAAGGGGAGCTGCTGTTTTAGCTGCAGTTAAAGATGTTGACAGGCTGCAAATTTACAGCACACCCAATCTGATGTTACAGGCAGGCAGGAGCAACAGCCCTCATTGAAGACTGAAAAACAAGGCATGGAAGTAGCTGCAAACATTTCTCCAGCCATCAGGCAACAGTAGCTGTCACTCTTCATTGTTTCAACTAGTGTACAGGATTTTTTTTCCCCACTATGCATGTGAAGTTAAATTCCATGGCCATAAATTTCAGGTCAGAGACCTGAGTTGTTGGATATTTGGAATTGAAAAGTTGGAAAAGCTATACTGAGTTGCCATCTACTTTAAATTAGGCATTTTTCTAGCTCTCAGTTCACTGCTACTTCACTGCTGGGCTGCTTGCTTAACTTCATCTCTTCACAGAACAAATGTGCTCAGTACTGGCCATCAATGGAGAATGGGACTGCAACGTATGGGGACATCATTGTGAAGATCTATGAAAGTAAAACGTGTCCAGACTATGTCATTCAGAAACTGCACATCACAAATGTAAGTTGATTCAAAAGTGTGAGACTGACTGGAACTGGAGTGTCTATTTGGAGTCTGTATTTTAAGAGAGAAGAGTCAGCTCTCAATGGAAGATGCTGTGCTGTCTTTCCTAAGCATCATATAGCTTAACGGAAAATTTAGATGTACGTGTCATTTTTTTGCAAGAAATATGAGTTAGATATATATTTCCCAACTTCAAAAGGTATTTTTCCTTAATCCTCTGGAACCTACATTTAGGATTATACTGTTAATATGTTGCTAAGTGGTAAAACGTTAATACATACATTGCAATGTCTTTATTTATTTAGTTTGTTCTCTAACACAAAAAAATTGCTGCTTTGTGTGTATCTCAGCATAACCCTCTGCAACTAAAATCAGTGTGACTCATTGGTAACCATTATCTACCCTTCTGATAATTGTACAGTGGGACAATCACAAATTCTGGTAATCTCAAGTGTGTTTATAAATATAAGTGTTTTAAAATCACCATTTAGAAATGTGCAAAGTCATTAAGGCTGCTTAATTGCTCTCTTTCACACATCTGAATTCACATTAGTTGCCCTATGTGTAACTGAGAACAAAATTTGCCATCAAAGGCTAAATGCTCAGCTCAGGCCCTTTGCAAAAATATGTCAATGATAATAAATGGAGCCTAAATTATAGCTAAAAGCGTTCAGACTCAAGAGTAAATCTGCTGGCAGGTCTTCAGCAAAGAAACAGAATCCGCCCATCTTGATTTGTGATTACAGCTGGAAATTCCTATTCTGCTGTCTCATATTGCATTAAAATTTACTCAGGAAGTGGTCTGATTATAAGAAAGCTGTGGTCAGTGAGCAGATCAGGATGTTAAAAATTGCCTATTTATAAAGACATTGCTCTGTCCCTTAAGGAATCTGACGTTAGAAATGAGTGATTGCAGCAGGTTGAGGCTGATATTTTTAGAACTATCTGCTCTTTGTTCAGCTGACATCATATCAATAAAGATAAAATGGATATTGGTTGGGGAATTGTGGAGTGGTCTGTGGCAAGTGGAGACTTCTGCAGTCCTGGTAGAATAGTGATGTATAAATACTGAAACGATGGCAAACAACTATATGAATAGCTCTGGCATAACTGGATAACTCAACTATGAGTAAGAATTTTGAGGTTAATTAGTGGAAAAATGCCTGTACAGCCATATAAATCTTGGCCAGTAAAAGAATGTCATTGAGGGGGTTTTCTCATTTGGTTTTATAATAATGGTTATCAAAATTTATGTCCTCTTTTTTAGTCTAACAGCAACATACCAAAGTCCACTCAAGACTTAGGTGCTTTGGGCTTTAATCTAGTCACTTAGACTTATATATACATCTGTATACACATACTAATTTATATATAGATTGATATATATTAAAAACCACACTTCACTTTTTCTAGGGAAGAGAAAGGACAGCTGGAAGAGATGTCACTCATATCCAATTCACAAGCTGGCCAGACCATGGAGTCCCTGAGGATCCACATCTCCTTCTCAAACTCCGACGCAGAGTTAACACCCTCAGCAATTTTTTTAGTGGTCCGATTGTGGTTCATTGCAGGTAAATATATATTATTCTTTAAAAAATTTGGTAATGTTAAATGACTGAAATGAAGCTATTCAGAAAAGGGATCTGGCAAAAGTCTTTGTTTGATCCTAGATTTTGTGACTTAAACACTTTAAAATGAGGCAACAAAAGATACACAAGACCTCTTTTCTGAAGGATATGAAAGGTTGATAAGACCTGAGGATACACAGACTTTTGAGAAACAGCCAGATCAATGCTGGGCTGCTCTGGCTATAAACACCATATTTGGCCATGTTGGCCTTGCTTTCACTAAAAGATACTAAAAATGCAACCTCATCCTTGTTTGTGTTGCCAATTAATGCCATTGCCTGTCGATAAGCAAGTCCCTTTGTGCATGGCAGTGCCGGCGTTGGGCGCACTGGGACGTACATAGGAATCGATGCCATGTTGGAGGGGCTGGACGCAGAAGGCAGAGTGGATGTTTATGGCTACATTGTGAAACTGCGTCGGCAGCGATGCCTCATGGTCCAAGTAGAGGTATCTCCCTGAAACTCCTGTCACAACTCTCCTGTTTTAGGGCTTTTTCTGCTTCAGCAGTATTTCTCACAAGTGCATAGCTCAGTTCAGTTGAAGCTGTTCATAGAAAATACAGCTCTGAAAAGTATTAAAAGGGAAAAAATCTTCCAACTTAATTATTTGATTTTAGAAACTTCAACTTTTTAAGTTCAGAATTTAGATGAGGAAGCCAAGGAGAACGGCTTTTTGGCATACAATTAATAAATGCAAAACTGAGCTTGCAGAGTCAAACTGGATTTTTAAAAGTCTAAAATACATCTGCCCAAGTGCAATTTTCATATGAGTTGAGTACAACAAAAGTTATGGACTGATGCATCGCATGTTTTTAACTTACTTCAGCATTTTAAAGTTTTAACACTTGAATTTGATATCTTTTTAATGTTAATGCTTAATATTAATAACACTAATGATATTATCACAGGAGTAATCACTTTTAATAATGATTTTAAAAAGTGATTTTTTTTTTTTTTTTACTCTTTAATAACATCATGTTTAAACTCTTCAAATGTGAAACACCAGTCACAGTACATCCTTATTCATCAAGCACTGGTGGAATACAATCAGTACGGAGAAACGGAGATCAGTCTCTCAGAACTGCATTCCTCCCTTAACAATCTGAAAAGAAAAGACCACCCGAGTGAGCCTTCTCTGCTGGAGGCAGAGTTCCAGGTAAATAAGCTTTGCATTCCAGTTGCCCTTCCTTCCCACTTGTGTTAAAAATTGCCTTGCACATTAGTCATGAGCTAGAGAGATACCATAGGTGCTATTTTATTTCTCTGGCACAGAAAGTTTCTTTACCTTCATGAAAAAAAGCTGTATGCTAATGAAGTTTTATTTCTGCTTTGGTGTTAATATTTTTAAGAAAGATGGAGCTCACAGAATGATTACTTCTGTCTCTGTTCATGATTTCCTGTGCCATTGTACATGGTGTAGCAGGCATTTTTAAATGGTAGTTCAGATGTTACCAAAGTTTAAAGAACTAAAGTAAGGAGAGAGGTACTGCAAGATGAAGACTGGGTGTGAGAGTCCTGAGGAGACAATGATCTCAAGAACCATTTTAATCAAGCATAGTATCAAATATCCTCTTTCTTCAGCGACTGCCTTCCTATAAGGGGTGGCGGACACAGAACACTGGGAATCGGGATGAAAATAAAAGCAAAAATAGGAATGCCAACATAATTCCTTGTAAGTATTTTCCATTGCCTTATTTTATCCCACCTTGGCTTATTCTATCTGTTTTCTTCTATTAGAATTTTTTTTAAATGAGCAAATCACCTTATAGAGTAGTATTTGATTAGTTTTCTGAACACTGTAAAATTCTAAACTTCTTATAGTGATTAAAAAAGAAGATATGAGTTTTTGCCAATGTGAATTACTGGGAGTGTTTATTTCAAACAAGGTGGCCTTGGTTCTGCAGTCTATTGTGAAAGGACTGGCCTTTTCTATTCCCTTGCCTCCACAAATGCCATACCCAGGGGCCGTGTGCTGTGACAGTGACACTTTGTCTCACACAGATGACTTTAACCGAGTGCCCATCAGGCACGAAGAGGATTGCAGTAAGGAGGGTGAGCATGATTCAGATGAGTCCTCGGATGAGGACAGTGACTGTGAGGAATCCAGCAAATACATCAATGCTTCCTTCATAACTGTATGTATTTAGAGGATCCACTCTAGGCATTTCACAAGCTTTCAGCTACAACTCTTGTTCTCTTGTTGGCATCACAATAGAAAAGAATTTAGTTAAATAAGGGAGACAGAACTGATGGCTGATTGGCAAATCCCATCTATGTTTAAAACCATTAGCCTTCAGCTGGCTTCATGATAACATATATTTTCATTAGTGGGCATCTGTCTACAGGTGGAACCAGATTAATACTGTCCCTGTTAGTGAAATGTGACTATAGTTATTCACATGGATCAAACCCTACCAGTGAAAATTTGAGCCAACAATTTTTTGATATCATTATATATCTGAAGAAGAACAGTTATTGGTCATAAATGAAGCAACTGATTTTAATGGAATTACTAGATAGATTTCATTTATCTGAATCCTTTGAAATGCTGCACAGTTAGGTTACCTATTCAGGGTAAATGTATCTTTATTTGTAGGAAGCTCAGTGTGAACTGACTGGTGCACCAACTTTGTGTGGTACAAACACAATTTCTTAGTGGTAAAATTAAATGGCTGTGTAAAACTGAATGTGTTACCCCTTAAAAATATGCTTTTCAAAAAATGGCAGGGTGAGATCTCAGCCACTGCAGTATCAATATATCTTGTTGTCAGTCTGAAGTGATATTCTTCTTAGGAGGACTGAGCTTAGTGTCATTTGTGTAGTAGAATTCCTGTAAGACTAATGCCTACTGTGATAGGCATGTTTTCCCTACAAAAAACCAGGTTCATTAATTTATTTCACAGGGTACTCCTTAAATGATGAAATCTATTGTTTGACAAAGACATTTCAAATGAATTGAAGGAAAAAAAATATTTCTTTTATAGGGTTACTGGGGTCCAAAAGCCATGATTGCAACACAGGGACCACTGCAGGAAACTATATCTGACTTCTGGCAAATGGTGTTCCAAAGAAAAGTCAAAGTTGTTGTTATGCTGACAGAGCTGAAGGAGGGAGAGCAGGTAGGGGCATTGTCTGTACACTGACACACTGAATATCCTCTACATGCAAACAAAACACTGCACTGCACTCTCTCATTCCTTTGCTCAGATGTTTTCCATAGGATGAGGAATTTGCATTTCCAATATATTTTGCCCTATTATTTTCCTACTTAATTTGCTTTCCAATGAATTTTTGAGGGAAAAGCGTATGATGCTATATTTTAAAATACAATGGAACTCCTACTTTAAAGTCAGTACTGTCTCTAAGTGCAAATGGAAGGCAAAGCAAAAGGAGATTTGAGTGGCAATCACTGACTTGTATTTTTATCCATTTTAGGAACTCTGTGCACAGTACTGGGGAGAAGGAAAGCAAATGTATGATGGCATAGAAGTTCAAATGGCAGATGTCAACTCTGGTCCTAGCTATACCATACGTGCATTTCATGTTACACATCTGAAGGTAAAAGTTTCTATGCAAATTCCAAAACATGGTTTTCAAGGAGTTTTTAAATTTAAAAACAAATTTATAAACTTAGCCTCAAGAAAGAGAAGAAACAGTTCCCACTGCAGTTACCTCCTGCTCTAAGAAATGGAAATATTTTTCTCTTCTAGACAAACATGAGAAATGCTATAAATTATCTCAGGTTTTCTATTTAGTGAGTTGCTGAGATTGTGGTAGGGGAGTCTCAGGAGATCAGCTGTCTTTTGTACTTTCAACAAAGCTTGGATGTCTACCTACCTCATATTCATGAGGTAGAACTATCACCCTGCAGTTCCTCAGGAATATAATTCTTCCTTTGTTAATAAGCAACAACAGATTTACTGTGTGAATCTGTATTTTATCCTGAACAATAACCACATCTCCACTGCTGTTTTCCAGACAAAAGACACTCAGAAGGTGTATCAGTATCAGTACCATCAGTGGAGTGGCTGTGATGTTCCAGAAACCCCCAAAGATTTAGTCAGCATGATTCTCAACATTAAACAAAAACTTCCAGCCAGACCAGTCACTGAGGACAACAGGAGAACCCGCAGTGTCCCACTGCTCGTCCACTGCTGGTGGGTCTGAATTCAGCACACACATTCACCTAGCTCTAAGTTCTGGGTATACATAGCAACTGTAATTTTGGGATGCCTACCTTTTCTCACAAGCCTTTCCATGTGTCTGGAGACTCAACTCTCCCAAGAAGATTCCTTGAATTGCTCAAGCTTGGCCTTTTGGATTGTAGTGATGAAAAGAAAGCACACTTCTCTTGGGCAAGTGGGGGCACAGAGCAGGTGCTATGAGCAGCTCCTTTTGGCTTGTGCACCTATTTTATGAGGAAATGCTAGGTCAGAGTGCACTTGCAGGATGCACTAGTAAATATCCAGTAGAGTTTTTAGGATCATCTCTCACTCCAGGATACAAATGCACTTTTCTAGGACCATTTCCAGGAATAGCCTGGCATACCATCTAAGCCAGAAGATAATCCTGCTAACAGTAGTTGACTCTGTAAGGCTCAAATTTGGATATCCTTCTTCCCCTTAAGCAGTACTTCAGGTCCAGGTAGTCTCTAGATAAACTATGTCCTGTGTGAATCCTACATGTTAATTGTGACAATTTCAGTCCAGTAAAAAATGCTGTGGAAATATAATTCAGTATAAAGTTTTAAAAATATATCTAACACTTAGTCAGAAGACTTCTGATTTTACTTTGTAAATTTACATGTATATTTTGCATCATCTTCTAGTGATGGATCACAGCAGACTGGTGTATTTTGTGCTTTAATGACCCTTTTGGAAAGTGCAGAAATAGAAGAAGTAATAGATGTTTTCCAAGTAGTAAAATCACTTCGTCGCACCAGGCTGGGAATGGTCTCCACCTTTGTAAGTAAATCTTATGAATTAACAGGGAAAAAAAAGATATTATTACCATGATCACTAATATCCCCATAACCTTGGGTATAATTTCTGTACAGGGAGCACTGATTCTAATTAGAACATTCACACTCACCACCATTTGGGCAGTGGCGCTTGCTGATAGGAATGAAGGAGTCTGAGATACCCAGAGCTGCAATTCTGTACTGCAAAGGGTGTGTAGTATCAAATTACAAATTGCATAAATTGCTGTTCCTGCAGCTGGTTCATGAGGTACATGCAGTGTTCCTTCTGCAGCTGGGAGATGAGCTCCATTTGCAGGCTGGCAGCCACTGACTATTTTGTTTAGTCACTCCAGAGGAGCTGTGACACACACTGTGCAGTTACCACAAACCAGACCTGGGTGACATTGATATGGGCAGGTTATTACATGACCTTCCAGACTCAGTACAATACATGTTGTTTACAAATTAGGTACTCTAAAAACCATATTTTTGGTACTTTATGAACCAAAAGGGCACTGAGTGACAACTTGCAATAGCTGATGCAGTTTCAGAGATGTTATGTACACATGAAGTCAGAATAAACCATAGGAGCAACACTCTCTATGCTAAAAACTGTGGAAGTGCTTCATATGCAGTCTTGCTTGTCCAACTATATGCTACATTTCTAAAATGTAAGAGAAAAAAGAAAGAATGGATTAATTCTTGGACTCTGAGCCTTCCATTGACACTAACTTCTTCTCTTTATTTTTAAGGAACAATACCAATTTCTGTATGACACCATTGCCAGTACCTACCCTGTACAGAATGGACAAATAAAGAACAGCCAGCAGGAAGATAAAGTTGAATTTTGCAGTGAAATAGGAAAATCAGATCAGGAAACTGATTTGATCACAACTGATCTTGCCTCACCAAAGCCAGAGGAAACTGAGGAACCTGAAACACAGGATGGTTCGAAGGCTGCAGATAGCACAAAGGGAACAGAAGGCTTTACAAATGGCCCCACAACTGCAGTTCTAACTGAGAGCTAGACTAAAAGAAAGTGCTTTTTCACATGCAAAAAATCTTAAGCAAAATGGGAGGTATAAGATCTCTTCCTCTTCCCACTTTTTTTTTTTTTTGAAAATTTTAGTTATTTTGGGTTTTGAAAGGTACAAATTTAAAGGAATACTTGAAACTTGTAGAGAGTGACAAAGAACTGTGGAATTTTAATTTTTGTGTAGATTTGCATTTAATACTTCTTCAGAAACCTTCACTATTTTTATATTTTTACTTTTAAGAACATGTACAGTGTAATACAATGCTGAGGCATGCAAAGCAAAATTTTTTATTTCTGTAACAAGGAAAAAAGCAACTCATAACAAGATTAAGGTCTGTCCTCAAAACTACTAGCAAGTAAGTGAACCTATAGGCAAGCATATATTCTTGTATTTCAGGACTAATGAGAGCATTAATAATACTCTTGGGACTTGTGGGGGTTTGCCAAACAGTTTTAAGAGCTTATAATTTACATCATGTGGCAATTCCAAGGAATTCAGACTTATAAAGGATGTGTAAATCCTCTCATATCAATGCAGAATAGAAATTTTTGCATTTTTCTAACTGTCCTCAAGGTGTCCTTATTGCTCCACATATATTAATCTGATACTCCAATAGGAGTTTGGAGATCGGCATTTGATCATTGCAGCAGTTCTGGTGGAAAACACATCCTGTTTACTCCTAGAGCTTAAAATACTGAGTGCTTGCATATCTATTTCTTATGCTTACTTTTATTTAAAGGACTACTTCCATTAATGCCTCCAACCTCTTTTCAGAATTGGAAAATACTTTGATAATTTTACTTGTAGATTTTAATTGGTACGGGATATTTTTTTTCATAATGATGTTTTGTATGTTACAATTTTGATATTTTTACTATTTCTTGCTGGATTTTGGCCTGCTGTTTTCAGAACAAATAAAAAAGGTAATTAATAGCTGACAAGATGAAAATATTTTGTTCTCTAGTACTATGCAAACTGATCATTTACTTGTAAATGTATAAAATCTTGTGCTGTCCCATACATGGATAGAATTCACAAATGTCAGTAGGAAAATACATAATTTAATTCTTCTAAAACTGTGTGTACAGGTAAGTGCCATGACTCTCTCAGAACAGAGGAAAGAGGCTTCATTTTATTTTGCTTGAAGCCATCAAAGGAACAGTCACGCAACAGATTCACTGCTTATTCCTAATTTCTCATTACAAAACATAATTGAAATCACTTAGAGAGCTGTCTAAACAACATGTACAGTCACACTTGGTTAAAACCCTGATTTAATTGCACTGTTAGCCTAGATCAAATATATCATTCACAATTATCAGCTCAGACAAGTGCTTGCTGGCAGTCTTGCTTCAGAAAGTGGCAGCGAGCAGAGACAGAGCAGGGGGATTCCCCTTGGCTGTCAACTGAACTCCCTTTTCAGCAAGGAGTTGTGTTAGGTGATAAACTAGCAAAGCTGAAGGGGTCATGTGTGGAGGGAAAGCTCTAGGGACTACATGGGAAGATAATCTAAAAGATACTGTAGACCCCAAATCTTTTGGCTACTTTTAGAGGAACTAAAAACAAAATTGCAAATTTAGCATACCCTGAAGATCAAAAGAAGACCCTTGGATGCAGATTAGTTCACTGGTGTTCATTGCATGTCAGAGAACAATTAATTTATTTTCCTTTGTTTAAGATTTGCCAACTGTAAAGCCTCTCTTTCACACAGAAAAACTAAGAGGTGAGTAGTGCTATCTAATGTAAGGCTGTGGAGACAGAGACTAGTCACACTTTTAAAAATTACTGAAAGTGTTTCCCAAATCAAAAATTACACCAAACTTTTCTTGTTTAAATCTGAGGACAATCATATACTTCCATTGCTTGAAAAAAGATTCCTATGTTTTTTTAGGCTCCTGCAGCACCTAGGCTGTAAAAACCTTGCATGATTTTGATTTGTTTAACTATTTTCTAGAATGACTTCAATGTTCTTTTGCTGGTATATTTTAAAAGAGAAGAATGCCAAGTTAACTCTTGATTTGTGCATGTACTTTGAAAGAGAAGTCCTTAACTCTGTTAAATTTTCCTTCATGCATGTCTTCATTATTAGAGAAATGGAGCTTTACACTGAAACTGCCCTCATTGCCCTAGAGTGAACCAATTTTGCAGTAAAGTTCCTTACAGTCACAAGGAGGTAAACTGAGCTCTTGGCTTTTAATTATTTTAAAATTAAAGAACATATTGTAGAATTAAACCTTATTAAATCCCAGTTCAATGATTGAAGGAGCCTGTCTTAACACAGTTTAGAAGTTCTGATTGCTTCCAGGAACTCTGGGAATCCCTGTGTGCCGGGGATGCTTTTTTGCCTTCTCTATTGTCCTTTGTTTCCTGAACATCCATGAGGTGGTGACACAGAGCAGTAGAAGGTGGTCCTTTTGCTGGATGCTCCAGTTACTTGGCTTATTCACTTGTAGTATTACTCTCATGTTCCCCAGGAACACGGTGAAACATTTTACAGGTGAGACACGAAGCCCAAGCTAGAAAGCTTTGATAGGAACTGCTTTGGCTCTGTCAGGGCAAGAACAATAGTGTAGCACATTGGCTTTGCATAGCCTGAAAGTTAAGAAACAGTCTCAAAGTAAGATGAAAAATGTTTATCTCATCAAGTACAGCCAAAACACAGAAAACGTGCCAACCACTGCCTCAAGCTGAGCAAACCACTCTTGGAGAATGGTTTAGAATCTGAAGTCCAGAATAAAAACAACTAAGCAACAGATGAGCTGAGAGAGGACTCTGAGCAACAAATAAAGGTAATCAAGTGCTTATGTGACCAGAGGGACTAAATTTCTCCCACGATTTTCTGGGTAGATGCTGACATAACGGTGGGTATGTAAAAATTACAGTGCTGTGTTAGTGGGATCGGTGTGGGAAGATGGGGGAGAGGAAGGACCCCAGAATCTACACAAGATTCCGCTCAGTCAGGTAACTGCAGTAAGGAATGAACTGTGAGTGTGTGCTTTTGTTTAGTTTTTTCCTGTTTCCTGTAAGGAACAAGGCAGTTATATTAAAGCCTTTTCAGAGGCTGTTCATTATGATGCAACACAAAACAGGGCCAGCACACAGAGCCCTGGCAGTCAGGGTTCCAGGAGCTGGCAGGAGCCCTGCTGCTCTCCCACACCCCACCTCCCAGTGCTGGATTTGTGCTCCTGAGGGAATGTTTTGTGCCTGCTCCTTTCCCTCACATTCGTGCAGAGTCCACGAACTCGCTCTCTCCACTCCGAGCCGGCTGGTGCTGCCACAGCACATGCTCCAGTGCCACGGAGCTCATTCGCACTGGGAAAGGGAGGGCATTCTGCCTCTTGCCCCCAGCGGATGGGCTGGGCAGAGCTGGTGGCCACACGCAGGAGCCGAGGGTCAGGACAGACCTGGAGGGTCCCCACCTGTCCCAGCCCTGTGCTCCCTGTTACCCCGAGGACACCTCCTGTGCAGGAGGGCTGCTGGGGGAGAGAGGCGGGCAGTGCGTTCTGGGCTTTGTGCGAGCCAGGAAAGCTGGCTGCCTGATTGAGAGGCACAAACTGTGCTGGCTGGTGGGTCTGAGCCACAAAAGTGCTGAAGCTAAGAGCTACAAAGGGAAGAAAAATCCTGTCATCGTGAGCTGTTTGTTTGTGTGAGATAGCAAAGAAAGTAAAGTGCGTGGTGGCTCCAGACAGGTGTTTCATTAAGCAAGAAGTTGTATCTGTTATTTAACATTCCTCAGAAGAACTCTCCAGCATCAATGCTTATCTCTTTGACAAGGAATCTTGCTTTTGTAAAGGCCCAGGGTTTTTTTTTACATGGTACATTCTACAGATTGCCTCTAAAAGAAAATCAGAAATTCCCTGAGGGCTCTACACAGCTGTACCACAGCTATTTTTCCATACATAAAGCAACTGTTTGCCAAGGACCAACGTGCTGGTTTTGGATTAGGGAGAACTACAACAGAAGAAAAGGGAGTTTCACTTACAGAATATAGAACATTTCTATGTACACCAGCTCTGCTTCAGAAAAACCTCAAGTCTTTGGATAAATATAATCCAATTATTTGAAAGGTACGGCAACAGAGAATATTTTATACAAAAGCCAAGTCAATCTGTGTTTTCAGTGCAAAAGGAAGGAACATGATTACAAAAGTACTGTGCAAGTTGATGCTCAAAGATCTTCTTTATAGTAATAATTTAGGAAGGATACTTACTACAAGTTATAGTAAAATATAGCTTAAAATAGTTTTAGCTTTAAATAGTTATGTCCTCAGACAAAGAATTTCCAGCATCAGTAATGCATAATGTTACTAAACTTTCTAAAAATTAAGGTAATATTTTTTTTTTCAGAGGAATGGGCATAGATCTATTTACAGCTGTGTGTCTCTTCCATCCCACATCTGTAGTGTCACGACAGGCAGTACTAACGTAGCTGTAAGTGTGACTGACACACAGAGGTTTATTTTGGATCAGTTTCAGCACTCAGATTTAAATTTTTGCTTTTGGAGATGAACCCTCCCGATAGCCTGACCTTGCCTGGCAGTCAGCTGGGAGTCAGAGCTTGCACATGTCAGTGCTCCACAGAGCCCTTGGGGAGACCCTTGTGTATTTTCAGAGCTTCCCGGCAGGCTGTGCTGAAACTCTTCAAACGCCTTTTGCTCACTTCCAAGCCTCCTGCAGTGCATCCAGCTTGCTCCATTTCAGTAACATGGAGCCATTTGAGGTAATGAAGATGGCATTTGTTTATGCAGCACTGCAGAGCTTGTGTCTCCCCAGGACCAAGCTCCAGTTCAGACGCAGAGAATATTTGCATGTGTGTGTGCATGCATCTCTCATTGCCTCAAGTGTGAGATTCCATCCCCAGCCAGACATCCATGAGCTGCTGATTTGGCAGCTGCTTGGCTTAAAGGAAGGAAAATTGGAGAAACAGGGATGATATGGTGATCCTGTACTAACTTTTTTGTGGGGCAGTGCAACTGGTGGTCTTTATAATAGTGGTTTTCAGAGATGAATTTGCAAAAAAGTAAATTACAGGTGAGGTACAGGAGACTGCATGGCTACAGAGCACTCCTGTTGTCCCAGACTAAATCAGCACTGGCATCAGAGGCTACCAAATATGTATTTGTCAGCTCTCCTGATGTTGCAATAGAAATCAGTGTGTGTGTTCTTCAACTGCAGAGAAAAATGGTAAAAAAATGACAACAGAAAGTTACCTCTGGAAGATGGTGTTCTTGCCAAATGCAGACATTTGGCAAAAAATGTCAATTTTCAATATTTTTTCTTGAAGAATAATGAATCATTTTAATCCTATTTTTGTAATGTTAATATGTCATTTTGAGAATAACAATATCTTGTTCTATGTTTAGCACTATAGTTCCTTTTACTCCTGCTATTTTCACAAATATTTAAAGATATTATTTTTAATATATCATTATGTCACTGAAACCACTTCAAGACTAAAACAGTTCAGTATCATTAAGTATTTCCTTTTTCTAGGCTGCTTTCTTAATATAATTTCTATTCAGCAATAAAATGAAATTCTGACTTCATATATTGATTTAGCATAAATAAAATTCTCACAGAACAGGAATTCAATTTCTTAAATGGCATTAGTAAATTATTCCATAAAGAGTTATGTCTTGTTTCAAAGAGAGCAAGGCATTTCCACTATCAAATAACACCTTGCTGTGCTCCACACACAGAGGAAAGACTCTTTCTGTGGCAGTGCAGGGCAGGCAAGGCTCACAGCCCCCTCACAGACAGCTCTGCTCTCATCTTCACAGTCCAGTTTGTTGAAGACTCTGACTCTTCCTTCTGTAGCTTTTGCTCAGTCACTGAATTGTGATCTCTTCCTATCTGAATAATTTTATCGGCTTTCTAGGTTTTCCTCTGATTTGGAAGCTCCAGCATTTCACTGACTTGAAGAGCTATCTGTTTTCCACAACAGCCTTCTGTTTCCATCTCCCAGCCCAGCCCTGTCCCCATGCTCCCTGCCCCTTCCCCCTATCCTGGGTGCCAGGGAGCAGCAAGAGCTGTCTGCCCTGCCAGGGAAGCAGAGCCCAGCTCGAGGGCAAAGCAGGAGAGGGACAGCCCCACACGGACACAGTCTCACTGTGCTCGAGCGGAGTGAGCAAAGCAGGGCTGTGACAGTGACCAGCCTCCGCTGTGGCACAGTGCATGATTCCATGGGCCCTGCTTTACTGCTTCTGAAGAGTGCTTTAGATCTTGTACGTGTAGATGACAGAAAAACTACTGATTCCTGTAAAATCAATGCCACAGGTACCAACTGAATATTTGGACTAAAACTCCAGATTTTACTGAGAAAAAATATTAGTTTGGGATTACCTGTGCAGGTAGAGGTGAGAAAGAAGCAAGTCTGCTGAATTTATTGATCTGCAGATATGATGCTCATGGATATTTTCATTCAAGGCCCATTTCCACTCAGAGCTACAGCTGTGTCTTCTGCCTCTCTATCATCTGGTCAGCTGAGGTTTTATTCTGAAAGTTCATTTTACACAAGATAAGAAAGAAATAGGTACAAAGTAGATATCTTGTTCTCTACATTTGCATCATGCAGGAACAACTTTCTGATGGGGTTTTGTGAGAGCTACAGTTTCAGGCTTGCTAATTTTGCATTCCTAATTCAAAATTCTAAAGTCATGAACTGTGCACTGCTGCACAGAAATGCATTAAACAGCACCTCATCTCATTTTCTGGTCTTTTGTTGAAGCACAAAGCTATATAATGTGCTTTATAAATGCTGCTGTTTTCTGAGACAGCTGTTTCCCCCTTTTTTGGTTTTAACAAATGGGAGAGTTGGGATACAAGTTACTTCTCATTTTTTCTTCATTATGCTCAGAGAGAGAGGAAAAGGTTCGTTGTCCCAACAGATGCATGTACCCAGACCACATCACAACTCACGACAGGCTACACTACAAGCAGGTGCTTAAGTTTGGGCTACAGTAAATTTTGGTCTTAATCTGTTTTGAGTTTTAAAGGCCTTGAAGAGTAGGCTGCTGTTCTAGTCTAATAGCAGAGAGTTGAGAGGCACAGCTATGAACTGACAACATGTGTGAAATCGTGGTCATAGCCCTGTTCATACCGGAAAAGTCTGTTCTGCTGTCACGGCAATAGCTCTGAAAATCAAGCTGCTTGTCAGCAGCTGAGCACCATGAATGTAGATTGCTTTTGAGGACATCAGGACCCATTTACAAGGTTGTTTGTACTTGTAAACATCATCTTTGGTGCATACATTCCACAGCCTTCCTGTAGGCACCTCCTCCTAGTGAGCAGCTTCCTCAAACCGAAGCAGAGCCGTCCTGAGGCCAGCAGCGGTGGCAGCTGCATGGCAGGATGCTCCTGGCAGGAGGCACTGTGGGAGAAGAAGAAAGGCAGCTTGAACTGAGATGGCCCCACTCACATGCTCTGGAGGCATCAGATGAATGCCATTAGCATTAGCAGCCAGCTCAATCTCTTCTCCCTTTTCTCCTCCAGAGTATTTGGGTGGAGCAGGTGGGTATGGTCTTCTGTACGTTTGTAGATTTTTTGTTTTGCTTCAGTTCTTCTGTGGATTTTTTTTGTTTTGCTTTAGTTCTTTTTTGCATTGCATTTTTTAAAAAATTGCATCTAGCACTCCATTTAAGCTTTTGCTAGCAGCTGAAAATATAAATAAATCAGGAGTTTGTTTAGTTTAATTCCTGGTACTGCAAGTTTTTGCATCCAACTGTCATTATGAATCAGTTATTTCTTTGCTCAAAACCATCAAGTATAACAGCATCCAAGGTAAATACTTAAATCAAGTTTGATAAATTAAGTAGTTAAAACTTCAGAAATCTAAGATAAATAGGAAGGAGAGAATATTTTTATAAGGTTTATTCAGGTTTCCTTGGCAAGACCTTGATCTACAGTAGACATCCCAGCCAGTACTTTCCCCTGCAACCTGACACTCTTGGCTGAGAGACATCACAAACACAACCGAGTGACCATGTGATGGTAACTGCTCTGAACAGCTACAACTGTGTGCTGATGGCTCCTCTGAAGTGGTTCAAAAGCTGAGATCACAGGTGAAGGGCAGTTAGAAGGTAGCCTGGATAACCCAGCCCAGGAATGAGAACAGGGTATGTCTCTGTGGCAGGGTAACAGGCTGTATGCAAGAAATAAATGCAGGTGTCCAGCTATTCTGCTGGACTTCTAGACTGGAAAATGACACACCAAATTTAGAGAGGAAGAGTTCTCTTTTTTTAGAAAATTATATCATTTTATAGCAGCATTTAAGGGAAAAACTGCAGTGTGCACTAATTATTTCTAGGGCAAATTAATAAAATCATCTGATAGGAGGGAACACATTCTCTCCCTTTGCTCCCTCGAACTGGCTCCCTACTTGCTGTCCTGTAAACCTGAAGCATAAATACTCTGTAAGGCTGCCCCTGATCCTCAAAAGATCAAAGCAGCCTCTTCATAGAGGACTGAACTGTGCAGGGCCAGCAGTACATGCTACAATAAATGTCTGAGCATCCATTGTTTATCAAGGACTAAGGAGAGCAGAAGGTTATATTGAAGAAGAAAAGAGCAAATTTTCCTGCTGTGAATACTTTGAGCTAAAGGACAAACCCAGTATGTCAGAGTTCAGCACTGGAAAGGAGAGCTCTGGAAACAGAAGATGTTTCTTTCTGTCCAAAGAGGGGATGCTGTGACAATAAGTGTGTCATCCTAGTCCTCTGTTAAAGAGCATTTTAGATGATGTTAACCAGACTTTGGAGGGCAGCTGTTATGAAGCACAGCTCAAGAAACTCTGCTGCCTCAAGGCCTTGGAGCAGTCTTTTTACTTTTATATCTTGGCTAATGAATAGGCTGCCCTTTGGCAACTGTTATATAAGGGAGAGCTTTTAAAACCCAATGCATTTCACATTCTCTTGAAAAACAAAATTTTTGACCCAACAGGATAATGCGTAAGCAATTCCCTGAGTTATAGCCTTCTCTGCGTTTTCCCAGCATGGGTTTTTGCTCCATAAAGCACATTGTGAGCATGGGGAAAGCAGTTCCATGGACAAATTGCTTTTGCAATATTGCTTAGAAGTGTCCAGTGATGTCACTATGGTCACAGCATTCTTCTGAGCCAGGACTCTGTCCTATATCAACTGAAATTAGGGGGATCATTTCCAACAATTTTGCTGTGCAGTGTTGGGATTTGAATAAGAGCAGCAAGTATGAATAGATTATATTCAACATATTTTTTTCCTCCGTACCAGAGAAACTGATACTCACAAATACTGCCTCTATGCAGAAAGTTTCCCTTCTTTAATAAGTTCTTTCTTCTCCCCAAAACTAAGGGGAAAACAGGTCATCCACATAAAAATGTGCATTTGGCACACTACTTGTCTTGAAACAATTCAGTTCTTGGATTCTGCTGCCCTGTAAGTGGAGAATAGATCTGGGTACACTTGTAGTGGACTCTGTTACATTCATGTTCTGCTTCTTTAAGGAAAAAAAAAGGTAAAAATAATAATCTGTTCCAAGTTTGACCTGGAGCCCACTGTTAAATTGGTCCTTGGCCAATGGCAATCTAAGAATATGTTTTCCTGCTAATTTGGTTCAGTGATAAGATTCCTTGCCAGCAGTACACAGTGGAAGAAACTCAATGTGGTTAGCCCTGGTTACCTGGCAAAGAGGCATGCAATTTGAACAGCCAGTGGGAAATTCCTTTTGACCTGCTTATAGTGGTTTGTAGAGTCATACACCCGTCTCTTTTTCAGTGCTTTCTTCTTCTGCATTAGTCGCTCCTTGGGATTATTTTTTGTGCTTGTAAAAGATCAAAGCAAGAGGCAACCAGAATTTGCTCTTAGAGGTGGCTTCTGTTACATCAGGATTGAGACCAGCAGACTAAATATTCACATGTAATTAAAAAAATCCCAAACCCCACCATCACAGATACAACTTCTGGTGCCTCATGATTTATTTTTGGATATAGCCAATTACATGAGCATAGTTGGAGGACACACAAGTACCTGTTACAGTGTCAAAACCAGGCAAGTGTAATTAAATGTGCTGTTCTGGTGGGCTTGAAACCTATTTGCAATCAAGCGAACCAGTGAGCTTTTCAGCAGCTTTGGCTTTCTCCCCTCGGGAGAGGTTGAGCACTGGGACAGTAGCCATGTTTCACTGCTGCTCCTGACTGAGGCACATTGACAGAGACGTGTGGGAGTTTACATGGGGTCCACTTGCACCAGGCCTTGTTCTGGCTCAGACTAATCTCTCATTTTTATGAGCACTAAACTTCACTAAGTTTTACCCCCAAATTTAAAAAATATCAAGAATGTACTACTAAAGCAATTTTTTTACATAAATAAATATTTATTTAATCTTTGTTGCCATGGATGAGAACACAGTGTTAGTGCCAAACCCTTCATGGCCTCCTGGATGTACCTGATGTTAACTCTTTCAGAGGAAAGGGGAAGCGATGAGTCACTCACTGATTTGCAGTTGCTTTTTATTTCCTATCTAACTCGAGAAAAAAAGCCAAAATCTTGAATGCTATTAAGAGTGTGAGTACATTGTATGTGAAATGTGAGATGCAGTATCTGACAGTCCTGCAGCAGAGCACAGCACAGGGGCTCCCTGGCCAATGCCCAGGCAGTACACTTGGAGCTCAGGAATCGGATGCAGCGTAGCAATGCTATTCCAGCAGTCTCATCAGAATTAATTAGCTTGGCTGAGAGGCAGGACAGATTTTGCCTGAGCAGACTGCACAGGCAGAGCCGCTATAGAGCCTGGTACCTGAGCCAGTTTATTTGGAGCAATACGGAAGTGCTGTCAGTGCTGAGAAAATTGTACCGACTTAAATGGTGCCAGATCACACTGTTTATTAGATCAGTTGTCTCAATGGCATATGCAGAAGGCTGTATCTAAAACAGGTTTGCTCCTATGCTTTTCCTTTTTGGTGCAGATTCAAGAGAGGGAAGAGTCTGAAAAACCATTCTCTATGAATTCAACAAAAAAGTTTAAGTTGTAGTAAAGCAGTTCCTTTTCCCATCTCATATGCAAGTACATCTATTAAGAATGGAAGTAGAAGTAGGAACACATAAATATGCATTAAAATATCAGAGATCTCCAAGATTAATCCATACACTCACTAATCTATAATAATTCAATTTTACTTAGTAGAACCCTTTAAATGAATGTTTGGCTAACAGTATGCCTATATTTTATTCCTGAAGTCTACACAGCTAAGTAATAGTTAAGGATATAGAGTCACATTCATTAGCTTCCAGGAGAAAGGAATTTGGGAACCTAATCTGATGTTAAGACCTTTCCAGGTAACATGAGCCTTTAATCTAATGGGGTTCTTGTGTATATGAGCTGTTATTGCCAGGCACAGTAAACCCAGCTATGAGCAAGGACTGACCTGGAGAGTTATCTGCTCCCCAGGGAACACTGATGGGGGACTCAGCTCCTTCCTCTGCCCTTGTCTTCGGTGTGATTCTGGGCAAGTCACTGGGAAATAAGACAAAAAGGCTATTTGGAAGGTGAGGAATATAATACTTTGAACTAGGGGTAAGTGTTAAGATAAAAAAAAAACATTGAAAGACTGTGAAGTTGTCTTCAGTAACTGGGGAACAAGCAAGCATTTTAGAAAAAAAAAACCATACTGTTAATGTGGCTTGTTTTTGTGACAATCAAAGGGGAAGCAGAACAAAAATGTGAGTACGAGAAAGTATTTTATATACACATAAATACCTATAACTGATGGGATCAGTAGAGAGGCACTGCTCCAGTAGGCTAATCCCTGACTGCATCCTTCACACTGTACAGTTACTGCTTGATCCTACAACAAAGTCTGTGTTCACAGGTGAGATTTCTGTATAGCTATGTACAACACACAGCTGCTGCTGCTGCATTACAAAGTGCTCAGGGCCAGATGCTGCTGTAGTTTGGCAGAGTGGGTACAGAATAGGAATTAGGACTTCCAGAGTTATCCATTAAATTTACATGCCTGTTTCAATTCAGTTAATGGAATAAAAATCCAAGACTGAAGATCTCAACTAGGAATCCCTGGAGAAATACAAGGTAAGATTTAGGTACCTCAGAAAGGAGCAGATACTGTCTGCAGTTTTCTGTGCAAAAATATGCTGTAAAATTTCAGTGTTACCTAAAGGGAAAAAAAAAAAAAAAAGAAAAAAAAAAAAAAAAAAAAGAAAAACCCAGAAAAAGAACAACCCAAACATTTTTATGAGAAGCAGCACTAATGGGGGGACATGTTAACAGGAGTGCTGATTCATATCATTAATGTGGGCAGGCAGTAACCGTGGAGAGGGAAAGATCTGTTGGAACATGCTTTTCTTGAGAAGACGCCTAAATTAAGAGGCTGTCAGAGACATGTGTTTCACAGTGTTGGCAACCCAGGTGTAACAAATTTCCAAGATGACTATTAGTGAGTACTAACAGCTATAAAAGCACTTCTAATTTCTTGCTGAATATAGAGGCTTAACTGGAAATGGGAACTGCAAGTAGAAGTGAAGAACATTCAGGATACATATGCAGAGTAATGGCCATTAGCAGGGAACACATAAATAGCATGATGGGGTCCAAACAAGTGATTTGATTTAAGAAAAAGAACCAGGAATGATAAGAGTGGAAAGACCACCTCACACTTTCCTGCAGAACTTTTTGTTTTCTGTGTCAAGCATTTGTCTTTGACACTGGATTTTGGATCTGGTATGTTATGGCAATTCCTATCTTCCTTTATTTGATTTTCTTTTTATATGTTTTAGAATAATTATAATTGCCCTGGGGAAAAATACACATGCTCTCTTACCACTTTTATTTTCTGAGTGCTACATTTCTTTTAATTTATGAACCCATTTTTGTACTGCAAAGTAACCAAAGACTTGAGAGGATTTTATTTTCTGAATGTGACTGATGCCTGAGAAAACTATTTTTCTATTTCAGTAGAGCTGCTTTGAGGAGCAGAAATGGGAATTAAGCATGACTTTCAAGAATTTTGGTCTTCAGCTTCACTAATCTCTTCTTATCATTACTAGTCAATGATCTGCAGTGGTGGTAGAACATTTAAGCACATGACATAAAGGAAAACAGCTATTTGTGTATTTAATAACTTTTAGGTATCTTGCTAGTAAAACATTCAGTCCTTTCACCTTGCTAAACCTTTAGTAAGGGTGGAAGAGAAAAGGTAAAATGTTTGATGCTAAACAATGAGACACGGTTCAAGAATGTTTATTTTACCAATTGGCTTATTATTGGCAATATTGATCATGAAAAGCTTAAAGTGACATTTTGGCTACTTTCTTTTCAATAAGTAACCCCATTCCCAGCTGTACTTATGGCATCCAAAGATGTGAGACTGATTCATGATACTGAATAATGAAAAACATTTTCTGGTACCTTAAAGACGTGTTTTCATGGTAATCATAAAGAGCTGACCCGTTCAGAGAGAAGGGCATCAAGGCAGATGAAAATGGTGCAACTCCGATTTCAAAAATGGAAGTCCCCAGATCACATTGGAAATGTACAAAGTGTTTTTTCTAGAAAGCACTCTGTCAATCACTGGTGCTGGTAGCAGAACTCTGCCAGCCAAGGAGATCAGGTAATGTCAGCTCCATGGTAATCAGCCTTGAACAAATGCTGGTGGGCTTTTTTGTTATTGCTTTTTTTAAAAAATCATTCCATACTTCACACTTATGTAATTCTACAGGTTTTATTAATTTATGATTTTATTGATTTTATGTATCTGATTTATAGTGTTAATTAAAATTGTGCCTAGGAATTGGTTGGAAATGCACCTTATTTAGGAAAAATCTCTCAAGGACACAGGAACATTCATTCCCATGAGTTTTCCATCTGTCTTTTACATGATTGTTTGCAATATGAAGGAATCTATAGCACCTTTATCTGTGTTTTTTTTTCTGGGGAAGAGACAGCATCAGAAATTAAATTACAATCCACTGTGTTGCATTGGTTGCTAGTGGGAGCGTGGGGCAGTGTTTTGAGGGTATCTTACCTGAGAAGGTGCTGGAAGCTTCTCTGGAGCCAATGCCAGCCGCCTCCAAGATGGATCTGTTGCTGGCTGAGGCCAAGCCCATCAGCAACAGTGGTAGTGCCTCTGGGATAATATATTTGGAAATGGGAGGGAAACACTGTGCAGTTGCACATGGAGAGAGGAAAAAGGAGTGAGAATATGTGAGAGAAGCAGCTCTGCAGACATCGAGGTCAGTGAGGAAGGAGGGGCTGGAGGTGCCCCAGGCACCCAGGAGCAGAGATTCCCCTGCAGCCCCTGGTGCAGCCCATGGTGAGGCAGCTGTGCCCCTGCAGCCCAGGGAGGTCCACGGCGAGCAGAGATCCACCTGCAGCCCATGGAGGAGCCCACACCAGAGCAGGTGGATACCCAAAAAAGGCTGTGCCCTCATAGAAAGCTCACACTGGAGCAGACACCTGGCAGGACCAGTGGCCCCATGGGGAGAGGAGGCCACACTGGAGCAGGTTTGCTGACAGGAGTTTTGAACCCCCTGGGGCCCCAGCTGGAGCAGCAGTTCCCAAGGGACTGCACCCCATGGAAGGAACCCACACTGGCGCAGGGGAAGTGTGAGGAGTCCTCCCCCTGAGGAGCATGTAGTAGCCAAGACAACGTGTGATGAGCTGAAAGCAGCCTCTGTTCCCCATCACCCTGCACTGCTGGCAGGGAGGAGGTGGAGAAATCAGGAGTGAAGGGAATAAGGAAGGGCTGGGGGAAAGTTTTAAGATTTCTCCTTATCCTACTCCAGTTTGATTACTAAGAATTTAATTTCCCCAGGTCAAGTCTGTCACAGTGATCACTGCTGAGTGATCTCTGTCCTATCTTGACCCAGGAGACTTTCATTACATTTTCTCTGCCCTGCCCAGCTGAGAAGAAGTGACTGAGTGGCACGGGTGAGCACCTGGTGCTCAGACAGAGTCAACCCACTGCACATATGTCCCTGACCACTTAAAAAGAATTTGCTAATGTTGTCTCAGGTAGATAAACAGTAGAGGACTTCCTACTCTTTCCTCTCGTATACTTTCTAGATAACATTTGTCATGGGTGACTGTTTCTGGTTTCAATGTCAGGCTTGCAGAACCTCATGATCCCATGGCTATTCTTTTAGATGGATCCACAAATCATGGTGTGACAGAATAAACTTCTTTTTTGCTGCAGGATACAATTTTATGCTGGCTCTGCACTGCCCATCTCACAGAAGCTTTTGTCAAAAAAAAAAAGCTTTTGCTATTCAGGGTGTTTTGACCCTGAACTACTTTGGGAACAGCAAGAATAAGCAGCTGGAGAAGGAGGCAAAAGGCAGGCAGAGAAATGTCTGCTGTGAGCTCCCTCAAGCAGCCTGGGCTGCCCAAAATGAAGGAAAGCCCTCACCTGCCTATGAGGAAGGAAGGCAAAAGTACAAGTCTTTGACAGAAATAAAAGCTCTTGGTTTGCCCATGGACCTTAGGTCCAGGATTTCTCCCCCACTCAGAGACAGCAGCTCCCAAGCAGCTGCACCAGACTTTAGAAAATTCACCTCTGCTGCAGGCACAGGCAGTCCAGGAGAGGGATGGCAGGACACCCAGTCCCTGTTTCTGGGCAAACAAAGGGATCAGCAGGCAAACTCGAAGTAAGGCAGGGGTCAGGAGGCGAGGCAGGATCCAGTCAAAGACTAGGAGAGCTTATGCAGGATGACCGTGGCGCAAACACCATGCCTGATGTTCCCAGTGTGGATGTGTTTAGAATGCCTTACGGCTCTGAACTTAAAAGTATTTTAAAGGGATTGCATTATATATCCTTTCTAGTACTTTATGAAGCTGTTTATAGTGGTTGAATGCCAGGAGTTTGGGATTAAAAAAACCAAAACACCCAAACAAAAACCCCAAAGCAATTCTAGAAGTAGCCTTTATTTCCTTCAGTGTTGCGGTTCTGTGTCAGATGGGTAACACAGAGTTAGCCATATTACTATTTCAAATTGGCATATTCTATTGAAAATTAGTCAGGAGCTACCCTGTAATACCTCCTGAATCCAGCAGAGCTAATGCAGATTTACACTAACATTACTGAGAGGAGAATTTGGCCGATTTTGGACATCAATGATTTTTAAGCAAAGAGATATATTGTAGCTTCAACAGGGCTTCATAACCCCTCATTAATGAGATTTATGAAACTTGAAGAGAAAACAGGCTGCTGAGCAACAACTTTATTCTTTGCAATCTGTGCAAGCTGGTGGTACATACCTTTTACATTTAATAACAAAATACCTGCCTTTTACACTTTAGCACCTTTTACACTTTAGCTTGTATGTGCATTTTGTCATAGTATTTTATTTCAATTTCTGTCAGATAACTCTACTGTCTGTATACAGGAAGAGTTTTTACAATGCTTAGTAAAGCTCTGAGTCCCTGAGACTGGATTTTTAGTTCTCAAGTAGGGCATTCTCTGCAATAACTTTCCATCGCTGCATCCAACATTCTTTGTCTCCTTTGAAAATCATGGCTGATTAAAAGTCTAATGCAACAGCTGTTTGTGAACATGTGATTTATATGTTTTCTAGACAGATGCTGAGTATTAGATGCAGAAAAATTTTTTGCAGTGCTCAAGAAATTTGGAATTGATATTTTTTTAAAGCCACAGTAGGACAGAGCTGCTAGACAATGCAGATTCTTTACAGACATAATTAAGAATTGGTGAAACTCAAAAGATTGATCACACCACTCAAAAAAACCACCCCCACAGGCAGTTTTTCAGGAGGCAGAATTATAAAATTATTTTCACAAATCAGAAAGTACTCTGAAAACTTTTAACAACGAACTGTGCCCATAGTTTACTGAACAATGTAATTTCTTTTTGCTGTTTAATATCAGAAATGAACTCCCATTGTGAAAAGGTTACTCTTAGCTCCCGTTAGCTGGCCACTATGAGAACAGCTGCTCCTGGCAAGATCAGGTAGAGCACAAGTAGGGGTGTGGCAGCTAAAGAGTTTCCAGTATAGGAGACATTAGGTTTTGTCATTGTCTTTAAGATATAAAAAAAATATCTTTGTGGTCAATCAAGGCCCTGCTGCCTGACAGCTCCAGCCTGGGGAGGCATCTCAGGACACAGATCCTCATCCACAGCCCTGGCAAGAGCCTGGCACTGTGATGCCTGGGAGAGCCTCACCAGCACCCGCTGGGAACGCCTGCTGTGGCTCCTGGAGTAAGCCCTGAGACCTCGGGCCCGTGCAAAGAGCCTGAAGGAGCAGCAGCAGAGGTGTGCAACGTGGCGTGGCCCGCGGTGAGGCTGCCTGGGACCTCAGGGGTGGCACGGGGAACTGAGAGGTGCACCTGAGACTGAGGGGCTGCACCCGGGACTGAGGGGATGCACCTGAGACTGAGGGGTGCACCTGGGATCTGACAGGATGCACCCGGGACTGAGGGGCTGCACCTGAGACTGAGGGGTGCACCTGGGACTGAGGGGTGCACCTGGGACTGAGGGGCTGCACCTGAGACTGAGGGGCTGCACCCGGGACTGAGGGGCTGCACCTGAGACTGAGGGGTGCACCTGGGACTGAGGGGCTGCACCTGAGACTGAGGGGCTGCACCTGGGATCTGACAGGATGCACCTGAGACTGAGGGGCTGCACCTGGGACTGAGGGGCTGCACCTGGGACTGAGGGGCTGTACCCGGGACTGAGGGGCTGTACCCGGGACTGAGGGGTGCACCCGGGACTGAGGGGCTGCACCCGGGACTGAGGGGTGCACCTGAGACTGAGGGGTGCACCCGGGACCCTGAGGGACTGCACCGGTGCTCAGCCAACCCTTTGGCTCCGGCAGGAGCTGTTCCAGACCAGTCTCCAGGTAGCAGCAAACTCTTTGTGGAGGGTGTCCAGGCAGTGTCCCGTGGAGAGCTGGTGCACTCAGGTAGGCTGCTCCTGTTAGTTTCCCTCAAAGCCCTGCCCTGCTGCCGGAGTATCTGCGTGGGTGGTGGGAGCAGGGGAGGGGAAGGTTTCTTTTCCTCTTGGAGAGAGTTGGAATATGAGGTTTTAAAGGCGCTGGCTTTACACTTGGATAAGGCTGCTGTGTGTTTGGGAGAGCCTCCCTGGGTAAGCCCAGTCTCTGCTCTCTTGCCCCAGGCTCTTCACTTAATTGTGCTTGCATTTTGGGGAAAGCACATTTTTGACACAGAGAGGAGGCTTCGGCTTTTAAAGGATGTGGACAGGGAAAGTAGAGAAAGGTTTTTCAAAGGAAATTGTAGGCTGAAGTGATTCCTAACAAGTGTTCATGAGGGAAGTTTGAATGTGTCCTCACCTCCTTATGTGCTCTTGGTATCCCTGGTTATCTCACAAGGACTTGTTTTTCTGGTGCTGCTCAGGTAAGGTATTTTTATGCCAAACTGGGCTCAGAAAAGTAGGTGAAAATGATTAAAGCTTTTTAAGGAGGAGAAATCTTCAGTGGATTGTCTTTCCTTCTGGAAAGTGTGTACTGTTGACAATTCAATTATACATGCAATTTTTCTTGGTACTAGTAAGACTTTTTGGTTTTGTTTTTTTTTTCCTTACCAGTTCTACTTGAAATCAAAAATTTTTATCACTTCCCTCTGCAGTATGGACAAAGAAAGAGAATGTAAATGTGCAATTACTTTACATCAGAGCTCCACCTGAAACTAGTTAGTGGCAGCTCCTTGGGTTGAGGATGGTAGGGAGGTGGAAGCAAGTTTATTCCAATTTGTGAAGTGTGTCTATGGACTTTTTATACACTGAGACTAAGGTCAAAATAAAGTTAAGTTTAAGAGCCTAGTCTTGAAATAATCAAAAGCTTGAATAGGTGATGTTTATCCACATCTTACTATTTTCCCAGGAAGATCACTTTCTCCTGATAAAGGAATTTGCCTACAGAGTGAATTAGTGAAGCAAAAGTAATATGGTAGTTACTGGCACAGGGAGGGAGCTCTGAGTCTGAGAAAATGGCAATAATTTATGCTTTTGGCCATCAGTGTGTGTATGCCATGGGTACAAATAAAACCAGCATATGAAATAAACATTTAAAAAAGGCCTTGCTGTATGTAATGTGCAAGACAAACAACCACTGTGTGTTAAATCTGTGAGTCTTTAATGTAAAACTGTAAGAAAATATATGTTCCTGGGAATTAACTCTTATTTAGCATTGAGCTCACTTTAGCAATTATGGCTTTAAAAATACTTTTAAAGACCCAAATGTAGAACCAAATAAATTCTTTTCCCACTTAGCAGAGTCTAGCTCCTGAAAAATTACAGAAAAGGGTTCTGAATATATAGAGGACAGGAATAAAAACACCCAAATAGGCAATTAGAGTATTTCTGTATTTGTGAAAGCATGTTTTTGGGACAGAAAATGCTGTGTTTCCTCACTAACTGTTGTTAGTTTCCCTTCAACAAGAAACTGATTACAAACATACAAAATAAGTGCAGAGGAAATTATATGCATTCAGTTTGTGTCAGCATGCGAGCCCCTTCTAGTAAATGAGGGTCAAAAAGCTTTAAGCAGGAAGCTGAACCCATCTATCAACACATACAAAAATAACCTAAGCCAAATACCAGTTATTGTTGGTATTGTTGTTTCCTAAAAGGGAAAGCAATACATTTAGTTCATTTCAGATTATCTGTTGCAAGCTAAAAAATGTGTATGAACTACAATTATCCATATATTAATTTGCTCTTGTTATATCTGTTTTTAAGTTTCCTATTTCATTATATAAGTTGGAAATATATGTACAGATTCCTAAACTACAAAATAATCTCAAACTTCGGCCTAAATGGTACTTTAACTGAAGTATGTGTAGTAAGCCTAAGATTTGTTTAGCTGATCTATGGTGTGGTTTCTTTAGGTATTTCTGCTTACGTTAGTAATGTAAGGCAAGGTTATTACTCCATTATATCACACTTATTTTGCCTTTAATACCAGGAACTAAGAAAATGGGCAGCTATGTAACCTGAACAATGTCACAGAGTTTGGGCTGTGTGACTGCAATAGTGTGATTGTAATCCCTGTAAAGCCAACAGAGCAGTGCTTGTCTTGGGGTTTAGAAACTCCTTTGGAAAAAAAGGAGGCCAAGCTGTAAAATAACTTACAGGGAGCGTAACTTCCCTGAAAAATTTCAACAACTTCTTTTTGGATTCTTCTGTGCTTCATTGGGATTATTTCCTTTGAGCATGGATGCAACTCTAATTTTTCCAGCTTGATGGGATTACTGTGGCTAGATGAAATACAATAAGTTTGGGTGTTGTTTTCTATGTGGCGTATCCACTAATTGTAAAATTCTCATAACACAATCAGGGTTGATTGGCTGGTTGATGACTTATCTGTGAAAGGAGCATGTAAGCATCTGGGCAAACAGGTGGTGCCTCTCCTAAATGCATCTGCAAGTAGTGGAAAGCTGCAATGCATGTCTGCCCTGCTGAATCCAGATACACTGGCTGCCCATTAGCATCTTCCTGTAGCTGGTCCCAGCTCTGACTCAGGACTGTGTCCATGTCTGGTATTGTAACGCTTTAATATGCCACATATGAGAGCTCCAGCAGTTAAAGCTTGAAAGAGTCTTCCTAGGAGCTTTCTTAACCTCTAGCAGACGAAATACAGCATGATTTAAAGCAGGTGTTGGATTTAGAACACGGATGGTAAAATTCAAGAGATCCACAGTTATGTCCCTATGGGGTAGATGGCTAAACTGAAATGAAGCATTGTCTCACAAGGCTTGTGAATGTGCATTTACAGTCTCCAATTTATACATGTATATTCTGGTGGTATGGGTGCAGATGTACTCTGCCACACAGTTTTCTTTATTCAGCAAATGTGGTTTTTGAGGGAGACCTAACATTGTGTTCATAAGGACAGCTTTGCTATAAAGCTGACTCTGGGAATTTAGGGCATATGTTTGTTTATTAATAATGTACTTTGTTCTATGTATATAAAGAAAGGTCATCAAAAAGTGCATTTCTGATTTGTAGCTTGAAATGCAGATCTCTGCTAAAGCTTGTTTCTGTTCCAAATATCTGCTCATAAAGATATATGGGTATGTGTGCAGTTTAGATATTGTGAGATTAAACTCTCAGAGGCAAGCTTTGCTGCTCTGTTTATTAATAGGAAAAAGCACTGTCTGAAAATTTTACAATAGAGGAGTAGTTCTAGACAGACAGCAAGGCACCACTGTGGGGGCTGATTGCTCATTATATTTATAGATAAGTCGGAAGCAATGTGTGAAAGATTGCTTGAAGGGCTAAAGTTTTCTAGTATAGGATACAAAGTACCAGTGGCTGTGTCTGAGAGCTGAGAACACAGATTTAGAAAAGGGACCCTGTTTTTAACAGCTGCCTAAAGACACCAAGTGAGAATTCTCTCTTCTTAAAGGCTTTTTTTTAAAGTTGTAACATTTCTTGGTTTGTTAATGAGGACTTACTTGATTAGCACCTAACTGAGAATGCCTGATGAGGAACCAGAGAGCCCTTAAATAAAGGTTTATCAGTGTTGCATAACCTAATATCCGGGGTTGCTAATAATCAGTAGTCTTTTGACTTAACAATTACTAATTATTTTTTTATTTAATTTAAATAATGCTCATTTGAATCCTGGTGGGCAATTTGATAAAGAGCTGGCTTCCCACTTGACCAATGCAACCCACCATGTATTTAGATAATACTTGAAAGCTGCGTGATCAGTATTATATCTATGTTTTAACAGGGTCATTTTCTTGCTTGGGAAGTTCTTAGACTTATCAAAGAGCAGTAATTTATTTTTTAAGAGGAAGCCTTATGTATCATTAAGTGTGATTTGAGACTTCAGACTTTAATCTCCATACCCTATTGAACCTAATATGACTAATTCAACTTGGAAATTGAACTTTTTTCCCCTAAACCATGCATAGCATTAAAATTGCTGTAGCTGATACTTAAAAAGACCTCCAACTTAATTTTGTCTTTTCAACTTTGCTTACCATGTGTATTTTTCAGCCCCCTCTATGGAGAAAGACTGTTTGGGACCATCTTTCTCTTGCAATAATATGCCAAAATATAGGCTTAAGAATAGTGTATGCCACAGGTACTCTGTTTCCAGAATTAGCATTCAGAATTTGCTATTTGCCCTTTTTTTTGATAGGTCTGTGACTCATTTGAGTTTCACAATAACCTCATTTATGTTATACAATTGTGCGGCTTCTGCTTAAAAAGCTTTGGAGACTCTCCAGTCTGGAGTGCAAGCTGGCAGCTTTCTCACCCTCACCTCTTGTGGTCTGAGAGCTGACTGGAAGCTCAGCAACCCCCAAGCTGTTGAGGCACTACTGATGGACTGAAACACTGGCTCTGCACAAGCCTTTCATGTTTCATGTGGGAGCTGTGATAGAGCTAAAGGGTGATGCGGGATGTTTGCAACATCCTACATCAGGTTCTTTCAGGCCCTCTTTCATAATAAGGTCACTGCTTGCTGTGATCCCAGAGTAGTGATACTTTCTTCTTTTCCTTTGCAAATTCATTAAGGTGGCCTAAACTGCAAACTTACATCCTTAATTTCCCTGGATGCCCAGGGGATTTGTGTGCTGACTTGTGAGCTCGGGCAGGGTGTCAAATGATGCAGCTGCCTCAGGTGAAACCAGTGCAGGCACTCTCACTCCTGGGGCCACTCTTAGAGTCTCAGCCATGAACAAAATCAGTGTTTTAAAGATGTTATCCTGTATCAGTTTGGAGACCCTTACAGCTAATTTAATGACATATTGTGCATGATAAACTCTTCATTGCCACCCAGGTGCATGTCTGACTTCTGCCAGGTTATATACATCTTCTGTGTAAGGATGTGTTAAGAAACTAAGATTTTTTTATTTTCTTGTGAACCATTGTGCGCTTTCATTTGCCAAAGAATCTGTACCTACAGTCTCATGTTTGTTCATTCTTAATCTTAAAACCCTCAAACCCCTAAAAGCACACCAACCTCTTACCCTCTCTCTCCCCCAACTTCACACCCCTGGAAAGTGAACTGCAAGTTACATTAACCAAGATCTGCATTCCAGTCTGGGTTTCTGATGCCAGCCCCATGCTCTTTTCTGTCTTCTGCTATGCAGATTTAGTTGTTCTGTGCTTGTATGCACTATCATTTGGATATTTCATATAAAATGTATTCAGATAGAATATTGAATTGGATATTACACATAAGAAAAAAACCCTTTTCGAGAAACAGTGTTGAAAAGTATTACTGATCACATTTCAGTTTCCAAATTTAAGGTAAAAGGTAACAGCTTTGGAATGAGACTGAATAAGGTGGTCTTTTTTCCTTTGTAGTGGAGAGCAAGAATATCATGTCATTACGTTTCCAGTACCTGAGCAGTTACCTGGAAGAAAACAAATACTGGATCCTTGGAGCTAAAATAATGGATTTAATTTGTCTAGTTTTCCTTGCTTGTTTTATTACTATTTGCAATGTTCAAAGGTGACTAAGTCATGTATTCAGTTTTCACTCCTAAAACACTGGAAATCAAAGTTCGGACAGTAACTGAACAAATTAATAGCAAGTTTTCTGTGTTTCACACAGACAGTTGAAATTACACTCCAAAATATTTTTAATTTGCCACAACATTTTATTTCATTCTGTGTCTAACACAGCTGGACCCTAGTTGCCTACAGATATCTTTGTAAGGCATGTTTCTATATTACTTCGTGTGAAAGATAAAAGCTTAGCTCACTCTCACAAGGACCAACTTTTTAAAATTAGCAAATATAGGAAACAAATTAATTTTGAGCAAGGTGCAAGTGAATAAATATGCTTCTCTATATCACTTAGCGCCACACAGCCTCCCCTTAACCTTGAGGATATTACAGCATAGTTAAAAGATGCTATGTTTTTTCATCAGGCTACTCAGATTTTATGTGGATTCCCTCAGGAATGGAGACGCTTCTCAAAATGCCTGGAAATTTTCAGAAGCGAGAGTTGTACTTAGTGAGGAATGTGATTGAATGCATCATTTATAGTGATATCTTCACCTTTCCTGCACATTTTTCTTGGACTCTATTTTGATTAAATACTATTTTGGTGTGTAGAACACAAATCCACAGATTCTGGTAATGCCTCCTTCTGAAGGAAAGTTGAAGCAGTGCAGGAAATGCTTTCTGTGTGGGCACTGTCTCTTTTTGCTCATGTTCCTGTGCTTGTATATAATGTTTATAAATCAAACAGACACCTATTTCCCTTTCCTCAATTGTAGCCCTTGGATCCAATGAAACAGCTTGTAGAATATAATGTTTTCTAAACTGGGAAAGCAGCAGTCAAGCTTACTGGAGTGCAAGGTGTGTAGAGGAAGCAAGAAAGTGACTCAGGTCTGTCTGAATTTTGCAACAGGTCCCTGAAGTGGTTTGTCCCCGTCAAACTTTCTCTTCAGTGGTGTGCAGAGATGAGTATGGATTCTGTCCCCAGCCTATCAGGTTGGTGTGTGACCTCTGACAACAGCTAATAAAGTCCTAACAAATTTAAAGATGGTCTTTGCAATATAAACACTGCTTAGCAAAAACCTTTACAATCCTCCAGTTATATACATGCATCAGAGCACAGATGTTAAATGAAGCCAGACTGTTACAGTTCAGTGATTGAATTAATGCATTTGAAAGGAGGAGAGGGGAAATGGTTTCAGGACAAACCAAACCAGATGGAAGAAGGTGGGGCTTAGCTTTCCTATCAGTTTTTTTGGGTGAACTCAAATACATGGTCTGAAGTTAATGCATTAATTTAAGAATTATTTTATATGTGTTTAATCTGTATTAAAAGAAAGATATTTAGGTTAACATGCTCAATGTGTTTCCTTGAAAATATTGAATGAAATTAGTCTGAGATCCCAATTTTCCCCCCTGTTTTGATCCATTGATGATGCAGTTTAGCTGGAAATCACAAAAGACTTGTTCTACTAACTATTTTATGGTTAATCCATTATTTTTTTTGTGGGGGAACAGGACAGGGAAGTCCAGTTACAAAAAATGTTTGGATTTTATTGCATGTTTAAGTGCTGCTATAGGTTCTTCAAGATAGAGGATCTGAGGAAAGAATGATTTCTAAACCAGAGTTGCACTGAATGTCAGGTCTGTCCATATAAAACAATACCAAAAATGAACCTATCACACAGCCCTTTTAAACTTTTCTCCAATGTCTCATTTGCGGGTATTGAGTTTTTTGGCTTAATATTATTTTAAAAAATTTATTGAGATACCCAATTACTGTCTCTTTCCTACATTGTGTACAGTAGTACTAGATTTGGGAGCATTAATTTTTTATTTCAAATAGAATTTTTTATGAGAAAAGAGATGCTAAATCTTTCAGATCAGCAGAAATACCCACTGTAATTCTAATTTTGGAGCCTTGGTTATATGATAAAGGCAATATTCACACATACAAGTTGAGGGAGCTATTTTGATCCCAGACATAAAAAACCTCCTCCACAGACTGCTGCTATATGTGAGTGTTTACCCAGAGCACAATGTGTGTGGACAGTTGGAAAGGTTAGTGCTGTGGTTATGTACTGAGTTTTGTACAGGACGCTGCAAACAGGGATGTAAAAAACCTACACAGATTGTTTCAAATAGTGGCGAATGCTGTGGTTTTGGCTCAACACATTTATGCCTTTCTAGATGAAAGTAGAACATAAGTTTGCTAGAAGCCAGAAGATTTTTTTATGAACTCTAACAGTCTGGGAAAAAAAGAAGTTGGCTCAGAGAAAAGAGAACTGAGATGAAAAAAATTAACTCCCGGAAAACAGTTTTTGCCGCTTTTAAAAAAATCACAAATGCCTTTATTGTTCATTTGTTTCTATGTTTTTGCTAAGTTTTGAGGTAGAAAGCAAAAGCAGTCTGACTATGGCTGTTTTAGGCCAAAGCAACTTCAAAGTAGTATTTCAAGAGGATGAAAGAATTTAGCCAGGTACTGCTGTGGCTTGTTGTCTAAAGCGTCTTGGATGAGGCTCATCCTCTTGTGCATATAAAAACATCACACAGAGAAGAATTGCTACAGCATAACTTGTGAATGTTTCTTAAAACAGAAGAAATGAGAAATCTTGATTAACCAAAGTGGAGAACAAAAAATTGACTATTTGTTTTGGTATGGCAGTGCAGGCAACTGCCTGGTGTGACATGGGATCAGCAGCTCTGCATGGACATGGCTGTTTGAGCATGTTGGCAGGAATGGGATGTTCATCCTCAAAAACTCCACCCAGAGACAAAACATTTCAGTAAATAAATAGAGCAATGCAAAGTTTAAGGTTTTTTTTCCTGGTCTAGCTACAAAAGAACTAATACTGATTTGCCAGAATTCACAATGCATTTCTCAGACATTATTTTCCTTCAAAACAGCCAACTCCTTCAAATTTGAAAAATACCCACGAGGAGGGGAAGAAAACCTGGTAGTTGTACAAGCAAAATGTATTTTATTTTGGATCCTTCTAACTCTTATTTCCTATTGCAGTGCTAGAAGTATGAAAGCTTATTTTCAGTGTAAGCTAGCAAAGCTTCTATGTGCTACATCACTAATATCTTATCCAGGGAGCACAGGACAGGTGCCTTTTGCTGTGTGTAAGGGAATAAGGCCAGTGACGTGCCAGGTACTGCCAGTCTCTGGTCCAGGCTAAACCTACCTTCGAGTAGACTCCAGTCCAGAGTCACAGCAAGACAATGGGGCCAGATTGCGAGCTTAAAAAATGAGGGTCTGGAAAAGATGAGTACCTGGGTTCATAGGGCTGTCATTATGCCATCTTTGCCTAAAACAAGGGGATTAATGATTGCAAAGGGCTGTTATCAAATATGGAAGTGAGCAGGAAAAGAGGGACAACAGCTGCATGCCACTGGTGTCCCTCCATAATCCTTTTTCTGAGACATGTATTGGCCTGTTTTCTCCATTTCTGCAAAATGTCTCACCTCCTTTTCTTGAATTTTATTTTTTAATCTATGCTGAGGCACCATCTGATGCTTCTATAGTCTTTTTTTTTTTTTTTCAAGTTTTCATTTCACACTACCATTCTAACCTTTTTCCTCACTGGAATCTCTCTATGAATTGCTCTTTTCTCATCTATCAGTGCTACAATTCCTTAATCCTGACCATCCCTCCTCCTCCTCCTCCCATTTCTACCTGACCTAATCCACACCATCATCCACCTGTGCCATCGGTGTCCACAGTGCCCAAGTCACTTGAGCACATCCTTGCTGTCCCAAAGCACGGCTGCCTGGAGACCAGCAATGATGCCTGCAGGCTTGACCATGTCACTTCTTCCATTCCACTGTTGGTCTGCAGTGAGAAACTGGGACATGTATTGTTGCCTACAAGTCTTCAGTCCTGATATACTTCTGCTCAAGGAGTTTTTCTTTTCTGCTGCCAAGTGTCCTGGTGCTGACTGTGTCAATCATATGTGAAACTTTCTAATTTCTCTTGTAAACTTTTTCCTGAAAAAATGCCTGAAAGATGTGGTTCCAAGGAAAGATTGAAAATCTTAGTTGAGGTCTGATGATGCCTGGAAAGAGGAGCAATCTTTTGCATCTTTAAGAAGGGGAGTCACACCATTGTCTGTCTGTTGGCTGAAGTTAAATTCCTTGGATTAATATTGGAATAAATGGTCCAACTTTTAAAAATCTCCTAGGATGAGGAGAATGAGTTGTATTGAGGATTTGTAAGGAGCAAACTGTAAAATTTCCAGTACAATGGGATAATAGGTCTTGTAGAAAAGAGAAAAGCAATAATGTAGCCTTGTAACCTAGTAAGGTTCAAGGCAGCTGTCAGTTATTTGCCCTCCAAACAAAAAGCTATTGGGTGGGGTGTGAAAGCATCTGTCCCAAGTCAGGAATATTCAACAGGTTCACTGAGAACATGATGTTGTATTTGAGTATCTTGGCTAGCTTTAGAATTAAGGATAAAATTGGGAAAAGACAGCTGCAAGTATGTTGGGGACACATATTTTCCTTCCCCCATCTTTCATGGACTAATCTTTGGGACAGTCCTATGCAATTAAACATCAGAAATTTGGTACTGGTCACTTGTGTTGTAAAACTATTTCATTTTACATTCTCAAAATACTTATGTCTTTATATGGGCCTGTGAAGGTCTAGTAAATTTAATTGTCTCAAAAGTACCATTTCATGGTACTTTTTACTCTCCTTTTAAGAAAAATCCAAGAAATAGTGAGGTGATGTAATAGTTAAAGAGATAGCATAAGAATTGATACTAGTGCTTGTCCCAATAGGAGAACACTTCACATCTGTTATTTATGATGTGAAGCACCACTGGGGACAGCTTCAGTAACTGTGTACATAGTAGTACCTTCAATTAGACTAACAGAATAAATATTGCACACAGGCTTTAGGGATTTCATAAAAGCTCTGCCCCTGATGGAGAGGAAATTGGTGCAACTGGAGAATGATAACTGTAAACTGGGAAGAACACTCTCTCCTAACTTCTTGTGCAGCAAGATTCTTGCAGCACTTGTGGGTAAACTTAAGGTTCGTCTATGACCTTTCAGACAAAACCTTCCTGTGAACTTGGAAAGCTTCAGAGTAAAATTTACTTGTCAGTCAAATGACAAATGTCAGATGACCTGCTGCTATTATTATGCTTATATTTAAGATTAAAAAAACCCACCAAATCTCTTAAAAGTATTACAGAGATTAGGTTATTAGAGCAGAAAAATATCTTTACCTGAGACTATGCTGCCTTTCTTCTGGGCTGCACTGCCTGAGGTATAGAGCTGGAGCTTGGCATATGAGGCTTTGAAGTTAAAACATAACAGGCTCTTTGTTTTCTCTGTTTTCCTTGCCATAAAGAGCACATAACTGCAGTGACAGAGTTCAGTGAATAGGTGCTTTACGTGGCTGCCCAGTGCAACACCTGCTGGCAGCTGAGTGTGACACCCCTGCAAACCTCTACCTGTGGCACAGGAAGGGACACAGAAACCCCTTGTTTGGCCTCATGTTTTATAATAGTCAGAAATATACACGTGCTGGGTTGCATTTTCCTCATTGAAGCCAGTTTTTCCATGTGTTTCAGCCAACACAAGACCTGCAAACAGAAAGAATAATTTTCCAGTTCAGGACTTTGGAAGTAACTATGGCAATACTACAATTGAATTATGACATCTTTAGCTTGTGGGGCTGCTTTCAGTGTTCTTAGTGGTCTGCAGGCATAAGTGGACAGGGTATTTTAATAATCTGTGGCTGTGGATTGTGTCTTGTAGCTTGTGTCCATCTTGAAATAAAAAGCCAATAGTTCAGTCTCCAGATGAAAAAAAAAAAATCAGACCTTTTTGCACAGTTGTCACAAATGGATACTTTCATATGAACACCTATTAGGGGCACGGGAACTGAGGTAACAAAAAGTGAATTGCACCTTGTGGATGCAGAATGTCTGCTCAAATAATGGAATAGCAATAGCCTCTGCTATTGTGGACAAATAAGTGAAAACACATGAATTACCAGACTGGCTTGAACTTGGGTTCTTATCATCTGTGTGCCTTGGTCCATTAACATTACTGCTTGTCTTCTTACAGTACCCCTCTAAATTACTGTGTTTGTGGGTTTGGTTTTTTTAGTTTGATGTGTTGTTGGTTTTTCAGATTTTCTTTTAAAAGTCTGTTTGTCCCTTGAAGAATTATAGGATCTGCTCTTACAAAGAACATGTCTTATAGCCCCTGACAGATCTTTTTCTGACTTATTAAATGTAAATTTCCACATGCAAGGTTTGAAAAAGTGGCAAAGCTATGTATTTTTTACAAAATAGATGCCTCTGAGCCATGTTTGATATGAAATAGTTTTTTAACATTCCAATTTTATGTCAAGAGTTAATAATTTATCCAGAAAAATTTGACATAAAGTGAAAATTAGTGTCCGTATTTTGCTGTTTAAAGTTTTATCTGAAACAGCACTTGTGGCTATTGCCTGAGATGCAGGCTAAAACCTTATTAAAAGCTGAGCATCTACTGCAATATTTCATTCTCTATTTAGCTTTATTAATAGTTGAGAGCTTTCTTGGTGGGAGATGTTTTGTTAACCATAAGAAAAAATTCTATACACGTATAAATAAAACTTGGTGATGAAAAGTAGGTCAGTCCTTCAGTATGGCTTTTAGCTACATCTTAAAGATTTTTCTCTGCAGTGATTTGCTGATCCAGTTATTCTTAATATCATAATCCTTAAATTTATAATCCTCAGTGATAGTTAATGATTGCTAACATGCATAATTTTCCACATCCAGTGTCATCAGTGGCAGTGATACGTTTGGTCACGTGTTTATAAGTGGCTGTCTGTTTCAGAATCTGGTTATTTAAAGTGTATCTAATTTAATTACCAAACAGTGAATACACTGCCTGCAAAAGTCACTGACCTAGAATGTTGCCTCTAAGCTTTTGAGCATGGCTGATAGTGGAATGATGTAAAATGACATGAAAGCTGAAGACATAATTGCTCATTGTGAATCTTTTTTTTTCAGTAGCTAACATTATTCCAAAGATGAAAAGTGACAGTTATATATTTTTGGCAATGTTTCCCTGTAGGAAAGGAACAGGCAACCTACTTATTTTTTCTACTGTTAGGGCTGACTGAAAATTATATTCATAAGAAGTTTATTTACTGACATTTTAGACTGAAATTTTGAGCAGTCTGTACCCAAGTACTAATTTAGGGCTCTTATAGTCTAGGTATGTAGCTATGAAAAATGAGCTGTTGGAGGTTTAGCCACAGAATATCACAAGATTATTTCTAGGAGCAAATGCTGTGTTTTGGGAGTTTTTAAGAAAATAAAAAAAACCAAAACAATGAAGCATTCAAAATTCAGATGCTGCTTCTGAATATCTGGCTCTACAAAACTTAAAAATGCCATCTGGTGACAGCTTTACCTTCTCTCAGATTCCATCAGACCGCGTGTGTGTTGTTCCCATTGCTTGCAAATTTACACTTGTAGCTGATGGGAATTGTACATATGTGAAAGCTTGGAAAGCAGTTACTGAGCAGCCTTATTTCCAAAAGAGCTGAAAAAACGTAGCAGCTAACAGTCTTAAAGTGAACACAGAGCTCATTCTCTCAGAGAGAGCTGCAGTGTTCTGTGCAGGCTCTGTGTTCTCTTTAGCAGTGGCTCTTACAGCTTCTGATGATGATGAAGGTACATCAACTGCAGTCAGCTCAGGAACCCACCAATGTCTGGGTGCCAGGCAGAGGTACCAAGTTCTTTTCTCAGCAAGTGTGGAGGGTCTGCCTGTTCAGCTGTGAGTCCTCCTCTTTGAGAAGGATAGTGTTGCCAGCACCTGTGAGCTCAAGTGCAGGAAGCTGCTAATGTGATCTTATTGATTTGGGATCCAAGTTAAAATTTCTTTGTAGACTACATATATATATATATATATATATATATATGAACACTTGCTATATGTAACACTTTATTTGTGGTAGAAGGAAGGCAAAATAATCTGTTTTGAGAACTACAAATCCTTAAAACAAGTCCTTAAAACATAGTCTATTATTCGTAGGTACTTTGATTAAATTAGTTTTTAGTTTCAGTACATCAAAGGACAGTATATCCTCCTGGCAGATAATTCTGTCATAAGTATCCTGAGCTAATCTGATGGTGTCCTTACAGAAAATGAATAAGGTAGAAAGACTTCTGTTTTGGGAAAATATAACTCTGGTACTCACCTAAGTAGAGAGGAGCCTCTAGTGCAAGACACTGACTGGAAAGGCACATGCCTAAGTTCAAGCAATGAACCCTTCTGCACAGGCATGCATGTCTCAGACTTGGATTACTCCTCAGCAATGCTCCTGAGTAATTAGCAATCAACATAGTAATGCCTTAGAATCTCAATACAGGGTTTAAAGCAGAAATCCTGTTCCCATATAGATAGGAATCTCTATAAAGAGGAAAAAACCATAATGTTTTGTTTGGTTTGGTTTATTTTTCTCCTGCAAGGATGAAGTGTCTTTAAGTGCTTGTCTGTATCCACAAAAGGCATTGATGGGATGGGTGGTGTAGCAGTGGAGAGATGAAGAAGGGGAGGCTTTTTTGTTTGGTTGGTTTTGTTTTTAGAATTTGCTCTTAACAGTCAGTTTGTGGTATTCACTTTGAGCAGACCTGTGGTTAGGTTATCTCACTCTTGATACATGTCAGCTAGTTCCAGAAGGCACTTCCAGTCAGCACTTACCAGCATTTGTACATGTACCTGCATTGCTAAATTGTGCAGAACATAAATCGTGTCTTGTAAAGGCTGATACACATTTGAAGTCCAAATGTAGCTCTACGCCAGAGAGGGATGCCAATAAGCACCCAAAATAAAGAAGCCCCTGGGTAATGTGACAGGAGGTATTTTAAGAGATGTGATAATGTTTTGCTTGGATTTTTTTTTTTCTCAGATGTAACCAATGAGTGGCTTTGCTAGCTCTGTGTCAAAATAATGGGAAATGATGGAAAGTGCACATTGTGAAGGGAGAGAGAGGAAACAGGCTGCCATTGCTTCAAATATATACACTTGTGCTGTGGGAGCCATCGTCAGCCAAAAATAAGCTGTGAGCTCTTTCCCACCCACATAGCTCAGGCGTTATGAAGCTAAGGAGACTGTCATGTGGTGGCAAAGGCCAGATTATCATAATGTGGGTGAGATGTTTCTGCCCAAAAATACTCTCCTGCCTGTTGTGTTCTGGAGCTCCTTATTTGTACCTGCAAAGCAGTAATCTGCACCAATGGAGTAGTGAGTGTCCAATTGCTGTTTGTGTGGGGCACCCACAGTTTGTCTGTGGGCAGAAATGCTCTCTCTGTAGGTGGAAACGTGTTTTTTCAAGTACATGTTATTTTGTTTCTCCTCTTCCTCCTCCCCCAAGAGTGACCTCTACCTCTGCATTTTTCCCCTTAGTGTAGGATGTGTGGGACCATACTTCTTTTACAGTTCTCTTGTGTGTTGGCTTACCAAATCCTCGGCTTGTACAAACTGGCATAATTTCACTGAAACTGATAGAAGTATGTTGGCTCCAAAACCAGCAGAAAATCTGAATTCATTAGGTAGCAGACCATGATCCATGTGAACTTCTGGAACAATCTCCTGCAATTGGTTTGGGGATGTACAGAGATATTCCTGGAGAGTCTAGAAAGATTTCTTTTAAGATTTGCTGTAGGGCCACAGCTGGCTGCTGTCTATAAAGTAATGTCTTTTTTTCTTCTCCTGCTGTCTCCTACAGTTATATCCTGAATATCTCTCAAAGTGCCTTTATTTTTGTTATCCTTCTATCAGTTTGTGGCCTCCCAAAAGCGTGTTCACTGTCCCAGTCTGTGGGAAAGCCTAATTTCATCGTGTCTGTTGGTCTGGTAGCCAGCAGCATATTGATACTGAGTGAACTGGATGGCATTTAAATGTAAATCTATTGTCATGAACTTGAGGCTTATCATGGCTCATTATTTTCAGGCAAGCACAGTAATTAGCACGGGGTGTACTCTATGATAATTAGGAATGTTTTACACATCAGATGGTGATGTTGACTTTTGAGGGCAACCACCTGGACTCAACTCTCAGTAGCTAAAACAAATATTTTTGTATTTCTTTTCGTTTCAGTGTTTCAAATGCCTGTGGTAAAATACTTTAACTGTTTAATCACTAAATAATAGATCCATGCAATCAATTAGCTAAACAGTATGATTAGTGGGACAAATTGCTGGTACCCAGAGGTGACACCATAGCTGAGATATACAGTTAATGTGTATTGTCATTTCTCTTGAATGCAAGGTGAAACTTCCACTGTCTTGAAAGCCAAGCACATGTTGCTTTCCAGCTCTCTCTCCTCTTTACCTGATCTGGTATTTGAACCTTCTAAACACTGGTATCTTAGATTTGTGGTATCTGCTCCATTTTTGACATTTTTTTCATCATAAAGATGTAGTGTGACATTCCTAGTGGAGAAAATAATGATGAATAAAAGAACACTCACAAAACACAACCCAGAAATTTATATCGTCAGGTCTCATTATAATCTCTTTGTGAACTTGTTAGATTAAAGCAGATTTGTTAAAACATCAAGAATTTTAGGGCTATCTTGGAAGCAGCTGTATTTCATGAAGTAAAATCAGGAAAGGTAAGAATATGTCCCATGGATCTATATTCTGTCTGCAGATCTTGGGAGCTTATTTCTGATTTACTGTGAAATAGAGACAGTTTCTGTTCTAACTCATGGCTTGTGTGGAATAATTGCTGTACCTGAAGCTTTCCCTAAATTTCTGGTGTTAGTTCATATCCAAACCTAGGAGGAGGAGGGTATTTTCGTTTCTAGTGGCAGTGCGAAGGCAGTCTCATAAGATGATGTAGAAGCTGGGCATTTCTGGCACTTTTCATAAGAATTGTATTTGAAAGCTGTGCAATTTGAAGACTTACCCTGTTTCCTCCTCAGATCAATAACTGCTAAACTCAAACATAAACCTTCCGTTAGGTGTATTTGTCAGACAAATTTGTATTCAGTGTGTGATTGCTGGTTGTTATGAATTGAGGGCTCTACCACAGCCATGGAAATACTGAGCTTGTAAATATCCTTGAGGTGCAGACAGCAGGAAAAGTTAACCATTATGCTTCTGCTGCCTCTTTTTCGGTTTCTACTCCTAAAATAATGTGGGGGAAATGCAGTACAATGGAAAGTTGAATTTTTAAAAATTAAATCATGATAGGCTTCTGCTTATATTCTAATTCATCCCTTCTTCTATGTGTTACCATGTAATTTCTGACACTAATTTTCAAAACATTAGTGATTTGGGGGTGGGGGGGAAGGAGGAGCTATATTTTGAAAAAAATCTCTTAAGTTCAAAAAATTACAAGTGTTGCGTTTCAAGGGGATGAAATAATCTATTTTAAACTAGGAAAGAACTTGTGGACAGTGTATCTATGGAATAATGTCAGATAAATGTGTTAACTGTGTGGTGCCATTACAATTGCTTTTTTTGGCTGAAAAGGATCAGTGATTTCTCGTAAAATAAAGAGACATCAGATTATTTCAGCTAGCCCTGGCTGGGCTTTTTTGGAATGTGGTCTAAGTTTCTGGCACTTGCACTTAAGGAGGATGTACAGGAAGGAAAAAAAAAAAAGTAAAGTTCAAACAAAATTATACAAACCTAAATAAAAGAGAAGGCAAGATGTAAAAATTATTCTGTAATGGGTGTGACCATGCAACTGCTTGGAAAAATAATTGGCTACCATTGTAACTCTGGCAAGGAACAAAGATATACATTAATAGGAAAAAAAAAAAGATAGCAGAAAAACCAGGTATTTACGTGTGGTAAAAGTCAGAATTGCAGGAGCATTCTCTCTTTTTTTTTTTTCCCAGAAAGACATGGTTGGAGTCTAAAATTGTCTAGATCCTGCTTCTATTTCAACTATAAATGACTTCTATATTTAACTCTTTAACTTACTGTGTCACTTCACACTCTGTAAAGCAAGAGATGTTAATGTGGTGGTGTCAGCTGTGCCAAAAATCAAGTCTATCATATTCATCCTGCCATGGTCCTGAATATCACAGACTATTTCTATCATAGAAATTCTTTGACTTGTAGTTTTAGAGGCACAACTAAGTTGTGTTTCTGTACTTGCTAAGCAGAAGTTATAGAATTGATACAGAAGCTGTTGGGTTGGATGTTTTAAATCATCTTATGCCAGAAACCAGGGAGAAAAAAGAGAACTTAGAGGTAATTAAAAAACCCAACAACTCCAAACCTCATAACAAGCCCTTAGTACCACCTCTGATGCCCTCAAGCACGGTGATAGGCACACTGGGGAGCAGCAACTGATCTCTCATGGATGGGAAGTGCATTCCCTCTCCTCTTCCTCCATTGCTGTAAAAGCAGTGCTCCTATTATGTCAAGGTCCGTTGCATTTACTGCAGCTTTGATATGCTTGACCTAAAAATATTGCTGTGAGTGAATTATTTACAATGACAATGAGGAGCAATTTTCTAGAATGTTCCTATGCCCTGTGGGCATTGTACTGAGTACATATGTATGTTATTAACAAAACCCATGAAAACTACCATGAAACCTTTCCACAGTATATCACAGTTTTCATTGCCAAATTGGGATTGTTCTGTGGCTTTACAGCATAAGGAAACACATGTGCAAGCCAACACTTCTTGTGGGGTGTAGAATAATGGTGTTGTTTTCCAATGAATATTATTAAATAACTAGTCTGTAGAGGCTGATTTCAAGTTGTATGAAGTATTACATATATGTGCACTAAGGAGATATTTTTCTATTTCTATATGAAAACATGGTGTAACTAAAATCACTGATAAATTCTCATGCTAGGCACCATTAAAAAGACAACTGCTACAGTATCTCCTCTTCAGAAACCAGTAAAAACTTGCAGTCCAGGTGGGAATATTTGTTTTATATTTGTAATGAGACTGGACTATTTGTGCCTAGGTCAATGCTGGCTGCACCCCGACTTAGTAGTTTATGAATAGCTGTTCTTCCGTTAGTAAGTGTATGAAACAAAATGATGATCAAAGTCAGGAGAGATGTGTATTTTGAGGAAAAGTATTGCCTTAAAAAAGGACATAACTTTATCTTTTTCTTGCAGTGGAGTCTGTCCCTCCTCAATGCTAATCATTCAGGCATTATCAGTTAGCAGAGAAAACATGTACACAGAAACCACTCATGTTCCAGGACATTAGTTCTTCCCAGTGTTGAGAAATTCCAGATTCTTCTGTTTCAATAAGTATTTTCTCTGTTAAAGACACATAACACATCTATAACTAGCATTAATAAGTGTTTTGCAAAATAAAGAGCTGGTTTTTAAGTTTCAGTAAAGAACTTTGTTTTGTAGCAAAAGCATACTAGCTACAACTTAATATGAAATTTTCTCCTTCTAGATAGAACATCTACCTCTGAGTCTTGCTTTTAATATGATCTTTATCTCCCTGCAACATGTAACTCTGTAGTAATTCAAATTCCCATTTTGTAGAAATGGGTAAACATAGAGATACAGACTTATCTCTGAACAGCGTTGCTGAGAAATCATTTATCCATAGTAACTCTTCCTTTAATACTTTACTCTTCTGTCTCTGACCACGATAGTGTTCAATGAGCAACAGAGAATGCGTGTTCTTCTCCAGTGAATATTGGAATGAAAAAAGATAATCTTCCCAAACACTAATTTTAAATAACATCCAAATAATTTCAGGATTTATTTTGCTAGTGTGGTGATGTTTTTTGAGGAACTGGGGGAGGAGTCTATAAATATTAGTTTCACATGTGACAGAGTACTGATCTCTTTCATGATTGAAATGCTGAAATGCTTTCCTACCTTTTAATTAGACTGGTAACAGTTCCAGAAATGACTATAGATGTGTTGTCGCATGTTAGCCTTGACGCTTCTCTGCTGTTCAGTTCCTACACAGTGAAATGTGGATAAACCAAGCAAGCTCAGTACACAAGATAAACTTGTGTGACTAATGTGCTGAGGAAACTTTGTAAATAATCAGACTAAAGTATTGTTAATAAACATTACCATAATGAGAAGAATGATATTAGTGATATGATGATATGCTGTGAGTTTTCCTGATTTTGTAAGCAATTCCTGGTGCAGAGTATTTGAGTTGCACTGAGTCTAAAGGCTGAGCTTACCTTGGATGATTGTGTGAAGTGAGAAATGTAGACTGGTCCTTTTGTGTGTCTGACCAGGTTAATAAAGGGTTACAAAGAAATAAGGACACAATTTTGAGCTTATTTATGCTTTATTTTCTTATCACAAAACTCAAAGTGTGACATAGGTACTCAGTTTACAGTAACTTTAAAATGTAACTGCTTTTCCATTATTATTTCTGGATATACATTTCTTTGTCATCTTTCAGATCCCTAAGAATAGCAAATGCAATAGTATTTGTGCTCTTAAAATCAGTTTAATGTAAATTTTTTTTTTGATATAGCATTTTCATCCATAACTCTTAAATCCCATTTGTTCCCAGTTGTATTTGTCATGAGAAGTATAAACTTTTGAACTCTTCAACAATGCCTAGTTAAATGGCAATTAAATATTCTTTCCTCTTCGGTCAGAGTCCTTAGGAGTGGATATACAGAGCTTCCTGTCCTGTTATTTTTTCTGCATACATAGTAAATAAGAACTTTCACATTTTCAATGGTACTGAACCCCTCTGAGGACAATACTCCAGAAAAAGGCAGCAGGGTTTTTTTCTAATCAGCTAAGTTAAACACACTCAAAACCAAGCAAGCAAAAAGTGGATACCCCCAACTATTTTTCTGACCAGAAAACTGTGGCTTATAAGAAATGTTTGCTTCTCACTATTGCCTTCAGAGCTGCTGCTCCTCTCAACGGCAACTGTACAATGTGGGGCCACAGTTGCATTCATTGTTCAGTGAGCTTGTCCACATAGTTAAACCCACCGACAGCAATGAATGTTGATTGTGACCTTTTGTAAAGCTTGGCAGGGTGAGGGAAAAACATCATATGATGGTTAGGTTGCTATCTTCGGTGTTAAGGCCTGAAAGCATGAAGTAAGGAGGAGGATGGTTAGCTGGAGGGTACAATCAACGGTCGATGGTTTTCACTTTAATTCCAAACTCACCGACAGCGTTGAATGTTCACTGAAGCAACCACTACAACAGAACTCCATTGACTTGGCTGCATCGTCAAATGTCTGAAAGTAGGGGGGGAAATCAAAATTCACACAGTGATTTTTAATTACACAGATGATGCAACTTCAATCATTTTTCTCTTACCGACACCAACACCCTTCTCTGCTGATCATGTTTCAGTCTTTCTGCAAGGAGCTGGCAGTTTCCCAGACTTCTTTCTATGAACAGAAAATATGTTTCTATTACTCAGGCTTTAAAAATAAAGGTTAGAGATTCAGGCACGAGTGGATTAATGTTGTCTGTTATTTCACAAGACTGAACTTCACAGTAAAACAAAACATGAGATCCCATAAATGAACAGAGCTGGCTAAGAGTTTTACAAATTAGTGTTGCCAAATAGAGATTGCTCAACTGAGCAAGATTTCTTCTATTGACACGATTCAGTTGGATTAAAATTTGTTTAGGATTGATGAAAAATAAATTTTCTTTAAAGAAGGCTTAATTTTTCAAAAAATATCTCAGAGACAGGAGGCCTTTTTTTTCCTTACTAATTTTCACATATCCAGAACCTGTTGTGATAGTTTTCAGGAGGAAAAAAGGTGACTGTATTTCAAGGCTTGACCTATATTTATTTTATTTTTTTTTTTTGTGTCAGCATGCTGTGCATATCCAGCTGATCATCACACAGTAAAGTCCTTATTCTTAAAAATTTTCACAGAAGCACAGCAATTTTTCCTAATCTTCTGAGCTTTCCAACTCAATTGTCTGAATTATTAATAAAAATAAATAATACTTAAAAATTAAGGTTGTAGGTTTTGTGTTGCAGAACGGTTTTAGAGGCTGGATACGAAGGCAAAACATGGTAATCCCGAAATTTTACCTTATTTTCATTTGTGAGCAGAGTTGTTATGCAGGTGTTCTTGAAGCTCAGCTTGTCAGAATTCTTTTCTGCTAGGTCCACTCTTAAGTGTGCTGAAATTATGTGACTGATTCATTGACTTACACAAATTGCTGTTTCTTTGTTTACCTTACCCTTTGGTTGAAGATGCTCTCTCTCTCTCTCTCTCTCTCTCTCTGCCATCTGTTGTTATTTATAGGGCTTTATAAATGTTTGGGGTTTTGTCTGTATTTGTGTTAAGGGAACCCACACTAAAGGACTGGAGTTCATCAGTGTGCTGCCTGAGCCTATTTTGTGAACAACCACTATGACAAGGACTTTGTCCTAACTGTTTCTTTCAACTAGTTGCCCTGCATGTAGAAGTATTTATTGCATCATTTAACTCAACCGTTTTTTCCATCTAATACAACTAAAAGAAAAAGTCATTAATATAGCTTACTGGAGAACTAGACAAGAACAGAATCAACTGTTATAGTGGATTAGATGTGTTTTGTTTATGAAGGCCACTTTGATTATGAATATAGCTAAATCAAATGCATTTGAATTAAATGTGGCAGCCCACCGTTCTTTCCCAATACAGCAGCATGGGATACTTTACCTGTGATTATTTTTATTTCTCCATTTTTTTTGTACTGAAATTTCTAAGGTTTAATTCCATGGATGTTAGGAGAAGACCTCTGCACACTGGCATGAGCGAATAAGGCTCTCCAACTCAGTCTTATGTGCATGTGCATCTGTTCAACATTGTTCTAGCCAAATGAATTAACTTTATGGTTTAGGGATGCTCATGTTTAAGACCTGCCCTATTATAAGCTTGTTTTCTGTATGCCATTTCTTTCAGTACTCATTCCTATGCCCTTATTCCCTGCTTCCATCTGTCACTTCATATTTCAGTATGGGGGCTTGCCTGGCTGATATCTGGCAATTGGAATGGGGTGTGGGGGAAGGAGAGGAGCTGTGTAGAGCTTGAGGCTGGGTGGATTACATCTTTGAAGGAATTACTTTCACAGGTTGTTATTAATGCCTCTCCACCCCGCATCATGGAAAACCTCAGTATTTCCTTGGTCACCTAGACTGTGAAATGGGCTGAAGCTTGTAAGTACAAAAGGTATTTCTGGGTTCCAGCCCTGATTCCTGATGTGTGCAGGTTATGCAGGGTAAATATGCTTTCATCTTGTTTCATCTGGTTTTCATTTTTTAAAAATCCTTTACTGGGCTTAGCTAGCTGTTACAAATGCCAGCTTTATTTTAATTTTTATTTCAGATCTGCAGGCTTATGTGAACATTCAGATTGGATGTATTTTTTTTTTTTATTTAAGGTTAGTAGGTCATAAATAAACCAAAGCACTTTCATTGCTTTGAGCAATAGGGTCATGATGTACATGAAATATCGCTTTAAAAAAACTGCAACCTAACGTGAATTGACAGAGGTACATGAGGAAGTAGTTCATCGTGTTGCTGCAAAGGCCATAGGGATTTGGACTGCTAGAGCTGCCTGTCTTAGAAATAGATTAGATATCTTGTCTGATGACCTGTACTTAATTTAAGTGACTGCCTTTGCAAGTCCTTCCAGAGGGCAACTGTGTGAAGTAGAGCATCTCATCTTCAGTCTTCAGTCCTTTTCCTCCTCTTGATGGCCTGACCTAAATTGAAGATATGGTTGTTGTGCTTGCACAAATAGACAATTATTTCAATACTACATGAACTGCTTCTTCAGTTCTAATTAATTACCTTTTCCATTTTGACCTTGCTGTGTTGAATCAAAAGACCAACATTCCAACTTCATTGCAGTGGTTGTACTGGGAAGCTGTTATACAATGCACTCATGTTAACAACTGCCTTATGTAAAACAGAGGCAAAAGCTCCTTCTCCCTGCTTGGAAATGGTGGAGCTGTCAAGTACTACTCTGCCCTGCTTATTGCCCCACCTTTTCCTTTCTTCCTCCTCTCTCACCCACACAAATGCTCGATGAAATATGAAAGATGTCAGTCAGGTGAAGTCTGGCTTGCAGGCCACTTCAAACAGCTGCCTTAGAACTGTTACCAGTCTTACTGCTGGTACAGCAGGGAGATTGCTTAGGTACAAATACATAGGTGAATACACAGAACTCAGCCTTGGAGCTCTTGTAGCTTTAGGTACTTTTTCTAATGGTGCATTAAAAGTCTATCCAGAATGTTACTGGTTAAAATACTATGTTAGCAAATTTATGAGGTAGATACTTCACATGGTTTACAGCATCATTTTTCTTTCACTGACATGGAATTGTTTATTAGTGGAAGGTGGAGTTGAAACTTTTTGAAGCCAAATATCCGTTTGTATAAAAGGAAGACAACGGAACAGTGTTCATACTGATACTGCATAGTTATCTCATGGATGCAGTTGTTGGCTACTTCCACCTCCCACTTGCCCTCTCCCACAGTCTGTCAACAGACTTACAGTTAAACACTTGGGGACAGGAAGAAATTCAATGTGTGGATGTGTTTTTTTAATTGTCTTGCAAAAGTGAATTCCAGTGGCAGCGTCTAAAAATGGCAGTAGCACACTTGGGATCAGATTCTCAGCTAGAGTAAACTGACACAGCTCCATTGACGTCAGTGGCATCTGCGTTTACACCAGCTGACACCTGGATGCTCATCTGGAAAAAAGTGAATTAGAATGATCAGTTATTGGTTCCTATATTTTCAGTTTTTTGTGTTGTGTTCGTCTTTTTTATTAAACCTTTCTAAAATGACAAATTTTCATGTTGTATTGACATTTTACTTTCAATAAGTCAGCAGTAATACTAAATCTCAGTAAGTATTGACACTGCTGTGCTTCCACTGAAAGGAATTAAATCCAGTTGACTGTAGTTATTAGAAATTCAATTTGTTCTTAGATGACTTTGAGTTATGTGCTGAAAGTAAAAAAATCTGTGCAGCTATCAAGAGGACAAAATGAAAAGTATTTGTTTCTTTTGTGTTTTAAAAACTGCAAGAACAGAATCAACAATCACTGTAATCTAAGACGCTCACTGTGTTCTACAGACACTAACTGCAGTTGTTTCTGCAGTGTGTTGGAGTGTAGCATCAGCTCCTAATTACTGATGCAGTAAATCTAAGGCTAATGTTTTTCAAGAAATCAAACCACACAATCACCATGTTTTCATGTTGCCTTAGACCTATGGAAACATCTCTGTTAACCTCTGCTGGGAAAAAAAAAAAAGTTTGAGGGAGTATTTCACCATTTACTGGAGTACAGCCATCTCTGGAGAAGAGTAGCAGCTGCACAACATCTTGAAGCACTAGTGCATGCCAGCCTGAGACTGGAGCAAAAAATTGCGATTGCTGTGTTTAAATTCTGCATTCTACAAGGCTGCTTTTTTGTACATTCCTGGTTCTTGCTCATAGAATAAGAGGGTGGAAAAACAGAAAACACTTTGAGGTGAAATACTGTCCACAGAACTGGTTTTTAAGCTAAATCAAAACTTGTTTGACATGCATAGCCATCGCAGAGTGATCTGAAGTTCACTCAGTCTTACCAGAGTTCTGATGGTGCAGAAACTGTGACATCTCCATATATGCTACTTTGTTTGTTTGTAGGCTTTGACTAAGTTTTTTGAGTAAGTTTGCTGTCCAAAAATTGACTGTGCTCTTGAAATGAAACCCATCAGCTAATATTACATGTTTACAACACAGGCTATGAGGTGGGATACTGATTAGCCAAGCTAATTTAGGAACAGAACAAATGTGAGGAGCAGCAGTGATATTAGTTCAATCAAATATTTGATTGCACTTCCAGAAATAATTTAATTGCAGAGCTCAAAACTATGCTTTGCCCATTAGAATTTTACCTGATTAGTATTTTTTTAAATCGTCATACTAAAGAAACTTCCAAGCCCATATTTAATGTGAAAGTACACAAGTAATATTGGCTTTTTGCTTACTGTTTAGATTTATTGTGTCTCAATCAATATAAATTGTTACTCTTATTTAACAAATCATAGTTATGCTCATGTTCTAAATGGACTTTTATATCTGCCCATTTGAGCCCAACTGCAATTTATTACTTCATGTTGTTAGTCCTGTTTGATGTTGTAAGCACTATTCCAGCATACAGGATTCAGGCCCTGGCTCTATGAGATTTGCTTTTTATTTAAAGCCAAGAAATTGGTAAATAAATTCTAATACTGCCTGCAACTTCCCAGTCTTATGGATCACAATTCTCCACTCTTTGTTACTGGAATGCATTACTATTTATGGAAGATATGCACATATTTCAGTGTCCATAAATCATATGCAAACATCTGTTCTTTAGATCAGTAGATGGAGTATGGTAACTGGTTCTTACATTAATAGCCATGAAGTAATGCTCACCTATTGATGTTAAACTTTAATATTTTAGCAAATATTTAAATAATTTAACTTTTCAGGCAATATTAATCAAAACAGTAGAAATTGCAAGCATAGTCTGTCATAGAGTTAGTTCTGTGTAGCCTGTACCTGAAAAATGCCAAGTGAAAGTTGTAAGATAGAGGGTAAATATTCACAGCAACAGGATCAATCTGGCTAAACCACAAAAGGTTCTGTTAGCAATTCTCTCTGCACTCTTTGCTGCCTTTGAAGAGAACTTCTTTCCCTCCCCCTTCCTGTGATAGCTTTAAACAGGCATCCTTTTCTTATTTGATGAATCTGGACTGTGTGTAGTGGTCTACATTGTTGTCTTAGTAGTATGATCTATTTCCCATGTGATTCTGCAGGCAAGGTTCTAAGGCCAGTAACTCTGAAGCTGTGCTCTGAAAACATATGGTGTGTGAGGAAACCAGGGCTGTGTATGAGGCAAAATGTAAGAGGTGGGAAAGACAATATTGTAGGATAGGATGGGCACAGGATAGAAAGGCAGAGGATAAGAGTTTTCTTATTCTGTCTTCAATCTCAGTGTTAAGATTTTTGGATAGTGATATCAGTTGTAAAGAGAAGAATCTTCAGCATCTATCCTGTTTAGCATTTATGTCAAGCTATTTGGTTGTCATACATACTGTGTATACATTTGTTGTTTTTCAACATCTCCTTTGTGTTTGTATTCTTTTTCAGGAACAGAGACTTTATACTTTGAGACTAACATGAGACTAAATGTCAGCATAGTTGAATTTTCATAGGAAGAATGTATGTATAAAAATGGAGAGCAAAAACATTCTATGTTTTTAAAAGTTGAGTCCTACTGTAGTCAGCCATAAGACATGAAACTGTAGTTCTTTTTCTGCAGTAAATGGACTTGCTTTTAAGTTGCCTACTAATCTTCTTGGTATAAAAACTCCCAAGCTGCTTCAGAATGAATTCAGAACACCCTTTAAGGATTTCTTGAGTACTTCAGTACATTTTGCATGTTGTCTTTTATGTTCTTCACAGTGAATATGTGAAATAAATACATTTAGAAAAACATGCTTGTGGGCTTTCAAAACCTTTTGTTTAATTTTTGCTCCTGATTTTTAAAATAATTTTCTGGAATTTTCTATAAAAGGTGCTGTGAGTGTAGGTTTGCTTAAGAGGTCCTCCATATGTCCATCTCACTGCCAGAGCAGAGTGCGATAGCAATTGGCTTTAATATCCCTTCCCCCTCTTCATTCTGTGTTGCCATAGGAATGGTCTGCGAGAATTACCAAATTCAAATAATTATGGTCCTGCTGCACAAAGTTTCTTTTGATCAAGAGCAAGTCATTTGAACCCTGATGTTTAGTGGGTAATACTTACAGCCTCATAAAAGTGTAGTGATGGCTGATATCTCATAGTGCTTTGAACATGTGAAGTGCTATATAAACAATATAGGGCTATTGCACACAGCTCAAGCTATTAGCATTTGAGGCACAGTGCCCCAGGCCCTTGGAGGGGAAGTCACATCTTCACTGGAAAAGAGGCACCTTTTTGAGTTTTGTCTGCTTCCAGATTAGGTATCAGGAGCTCTCGAGGTAGCATAGAGATATGAAAGACTTGTTTTTTCAAATACTGTGTCTACTACAGTGCCCTGGATTCTAACAATTAGAACTGTGATTCTAAAAATGTGAGGGTGGTAAATCATTGCCTGGTTGCACTATTTTCTTTGCTGTAATTGTTTTTTGGCATTCTGCATTTTTTTCCTTTTTGAAATTTCTGTATGCAGATCTATTTGTTACTAACATCCTCGGTATTCTTCATGTGTAATTTGAAACAGATGAGAAATTATGCTTCATCTTTGTTCCCAAAAATATCACCTTACTTTACAGAATTTAGACCACAAATGCAATTTGAGAATGTGTAGAACACTCCAGGAGTGTCTGTGTGTAAATCTTGGTGAAGTCTTGTTCTTAAGGTAGCAATTCAAGTTAAGAAAATAGGCCAGGGGTATTTGCTACACAGTTGATGTTAGGGCCAGTTAGAGCTGAAGGTACTGTTCAGATGGGAACAGTTTTCCTAGGATTGATGGAATTGCCTGATTTGCTTTGTTTTGCACACTCTGATAAACAAGAGTTCTGTTTAGGACCCACAAGAGGCACCTATCCTTGCAATCACTACAACATGAAGTCTGGGGCAGTAGAAAGGCTCATGACTATCTGCAGGGAGAAGAGGAAATTCCTTGAAGTCTTTTTATGCCAGTCATTGCTCCAGTTTAAAAACAAAGCAATTCTTAGTCCAGAGTTGGCAAAACATACTTTTTGCTTTTTGATGGTGTAACTTCTTTTCGCCAGTAGAGACTATTCTAAAGGATTGCATTTTTCTGCTTGCTTGTTGTGTGGCTTTTTTAATGTCTCAGGCTAAGCTATTATGCATGTTAAATGATGTAAACAAGTTTTGGATTTTTGTTAGTGTTATCTAGGAGCAGCCATTCAAAACAAATATGCTATTGACTCAACTCTAAAAAGCTCTGAACACAGAATAAGCTCAGACTTCGAAGGACTGGGCACACAGTTTAAATATTTAGCATAGCAAAACCCATTGCAGTACAATTACTTGTACAGGATCCAATGATTTACAGCACAAATGTGAAGCATAATCCCATGTATTCAGGGAGCAAATGCCTAGTTAGTTTACTGTTTTCTCGTGGCTCTTTTTTATCAAAACCTATACATGCAAACACAAAATACCTTTTATTGCTCTGGCAGAGGCTTTTTAAGTAATATATATTCTTCTAAAGAAATAAATAGATACAAATTACCAGAACTGTTCTAAAGGCCTTATCTTCATTATTGAAAAACGGCATAGCCTTTAATGGTTTGTAATCTGCCTGTGTTTTTGTGGTTTTCTCAACATCCTTCTCCTCCTTGTCCTTGTTGAGCTCAGCTACCCTTTGAAAAGCTTTTTGCTCCAGTGACCACTTTAAACTTTCTATTGACAAAATAAAGCTGGACTCCTAATTTATTTTCCCAACAGAAGGTGTGAGTTGAAAGTGGTCATTGGCCCAAAAAACCTATAGTGAAGACAAAGTTGATTTTAGTGGGAAGGGGGAGTGATGTCTGGTTTCCTTTTTTCTGTCCTTCAATTCCCACCTCCCAGAGTCCCAAGTAAACTGCAGTTCCTGCATCTTTCCCTGAAGTCTCCCTTTTTCAACCTCACCACAGCCAGGTTTCCCTTTTTTGCAGCCTTTTGCTGCAGCAAGGAAAGGTAGGCCAGGAAATTGCATTTGAGTCCTCAGCTCAAATTAGTTTTTGAATCCAAATTCTGTCTTTTAAAACTGTGGGAAGACTGACTGGGAGATTGGCAATGAAGTAAATGAGTGAATGGGATGAGGGAAAGCATATACAGCCAAATAAGTTAATAAACAGTTCTCTTTGCTTCACGTGCACTTATGTGTAGCTTAAAAATACATGCAAGCACATATGCAGACAGTTTAATGTGAAAAAAGAAAGGGAAATAACTCTTTGTTTTGGAGATTTAAACAGATCAGTACATCTGTAGCACCCAGAAGCCTCAAACATTATCAAAATGCATTTTTTAACCACAGAGTTGCTTTTCTGCAGTACCCAACACATTTAAATACAAACTCCGAAATGAATTAGTAGGTTTAGGAGTAAGTGGATGGCATTTTACACAGTCAGGACTTTCTGTAAACGTCTCAAGAGATCCCCTATCACCGTTGTGGTAACCACTCCTAATCACAAATCATAATCTGAACAATCATAGGTGATACTGGCTATTCTGAGGAGTTTTGTTTCTGTATCAGTACCTCCCTGGATTTATAAACCATTTTTGTGTCACTACCTGCCTCTTTTCTTGCTAAAGGTAATCAGGGAGCTTGAGGCTCACAGTTTATATTTTCTGTGCTGTTCAAAGGTGTTCTATTTGTATTTTTATTTAGAAATATCTGGATGAAATTCCAGATTTGAAGGGAAGTTGGAGGGAAGTTCCATCCCTTAAGCCCTATACTCTGAACAACTAAAGCAGAGACATTGTGCTGGCTCTTAGCAGATCGGGTGAGTTTCATTCTTACTGAATACGACCCAGGTGCTAAAAAGCTATAGCTGAAAGTGCTGGGTTAAAAGCACAAGTCAGCTAGGTGCATAAATATTACATGGCTGTATCTTTAATGGGTTCCTGTCATAGACTTGCTTTTGTTTAAAGATTTCCATAACCCTGCTGATTTATTGCATCTTTTCTAGAAGTATGCTGTTAGCAGGAAACTCAGTTGAAGCACTTTCAATCATGTTGGAGGATCATTATACTTTCACTTGAATAACTAATTAGTTGCAAGAAATTAACCACTGCTGTTTAGCACAAGAACACTTCCAAGAAGGGCTTTCATTTTTGTTGTGGAAAATGACCTCAGGCACTTGAGGAGGTGGGGCAGAAAGGAGAAATAATGATCCTGCTGTCTTTTAATATAACTTTTGTTTTCAATTCCACCCAATAACTAGCAGGCAGCACAGCTGTCTGAATAAGGCACTGCTCTTGGACTTTGGATAAATGTGTTCTGATCTTTCTGATCCCATGGATCTGACAGCTGACCTCAACCTATTGATTGAGACTGGTTTAAGGTTCCAAAGGCTGTCACTGAAGGCTTGGGAGATGGAGTACAAGACTGAGGAAGAAATAAATTAGTGAATAGGATGGAAGGAAAAATAGAATATGGGCAAAGAAAGATACAACCAATCTTGTGTTTCTGAAACTTAATTTTCTTGTTGTGAAATGTAGATTTTTTTTTTTTCTTGGCACATGAGGGTCCCTGTCTTGAGCTCAGTATTATTGTCACATGGTGTTCACAGCACTACTAATCTAATGTCAAGCACAATGAGGTGAGGAAGGAGAACAAACATCTCAAATACTCAGTGATTCATCATACTTCTGAGGTAAAAACTGGGAGGAATTTGAAGACAAATGATTTCTGAGATCTAGATTCTTCTCTAATGTAAAATTCATTTAACAAGCCAATAAAAGTAGCAGATCCCAGACACTTTTTTTGTCTAGAACTGCAATTTTTGCCTGTTATTGTTGGAGAAATATATATATATAATTGATCTTACTTTATAAAATAAAAACACGCTAGGATGTACATACAAATCAGTTACCTCCTTTCAGTCTTCTCCTCTGTCTAGGCAGAGAATTCCTCAGATATTTCATAAAAATGAGAAATATTGGTGAGTAAGGTGAGGACAAGGGAGAAAGGGGGAGTTTATTGGTATTTTTTGCTCTCTTCTTCCTTCTCTCTCAGCACACTTGCAAGATTAGAAAGTTGTCTTTGATATGTGTATCTGAGATGTGATATTAAAATGCTGGGAATTATTCAGTGCCAAAAGGGAGTGGGCTGCTCATGACAAACTCCACCTGAATATAAAATATAAAGGTTCCTATAATGCTTTTGGCACTTTAACTGTCTCCTCTGTTCTTTGCCTTCTTTTCCATCTTTAAGCAGCTATTTTGGGTACTTTACTGTCAGGATTAGAATCTCATTCAGCCCTTTATGATTATATGGGATTACCTGCATAATTTGTCTTCTGAAAATATTTACAGAAATGTGGTATATTCTGGTGGCTATGGGTTTGACTTTTTTTTTTTTTTTTTTTTTTTTTTTTTTTTTTTTTTTTTTTTTTTGGGCTAAATTTGCAACCTTTTGGTACATGAGAATGCAGGAGACAGAGGTTTGCATATGTGCATATCAGGAAATCTAACTTTTTCCCTTCTAGAGAATTCTCTACCAGGCTTTTTGAAACAATACATTACCCTGAAATTGCATGCAGAGAATTTCAAAAGGACCAAGGGATTTAAAAAATTCTCCTTCCTTGACACTCAGGGGAATTGCTACTGAAAATCCCAGTGCTTTTCTTTTGTGCATCACTGAAGATTGAAATCTGAGTGTAAGAATATCGCAGAAATCTGTTAAATTCCTTGCAGTTTGTCTCTCAGATGAACACCATGCAATAGCCCAAGATACTTTAATTCTAGACATGGTGAGAGTGTGGTGCTAACCCCAAAGCTGTGGGTTCAATACCCTATGGGCTGTTCACCCAAGTGGGACTTGATGATCCTTGTGGGTCCCTTCCAACCCAGAATATTCTGAGATGTAAAAACGCAGTCTTTGTAGTAATCACAGTTGAATAACATAGAACTCATTAAGAGACATCCAAGTCAGATGTTAATGACAGATGTCTCAATTTCCCTTTCCCCTCTATGAACATTTGCTCTCATTATCTCATTTTGCTTTGCTTGCTCTTTCATTTTGATCTTTATATATATAAAATATAAAATTTATATATATTTTGATCTTTATATCTTTATACTCAGTGAGTATAAAGTGTCTTCAAATAACGGGTGCTGACTTTGAGGGTAGTTTCAAATTTTGGTCTAAACTTCTGCCTGTGGTTCAGATTGGGTGCATTTGGGTTCTTAGATCTAAATCTTGAAATTCCTTCCCACTTGGATACTCTTATTCATGCCACACCAAATACTGACTTATTAATCTTCAGTCATCGTATGTCCCTGTGTCATGAAAAATATATGGTCCTTCTTAGTCTTGTATAACCAAAAGTATTGGAAAATGTGGAGTCTAAAAAGCCTGCATGTCTAGGGAGGAGAGAACATAAGACTCTTCTTTATATAAAAAGCCTTTGAAATACATTAAAACACATAGACAGCTATGCCTCCCTGGCATTTACACTTCAGTTATTTGAAGTTATTATCACAGCACAAAACCAGAGCTGATCATGAATGAATCAATAGCAGAAGTGCCCTAGACCTCTTTACTGAGAAACTGCCTAAACAGAATATGTTATGACCCTGAGGGAGGGAAATATTACTTTAAGTGGATTATAGGAAAAAGCATGTAACTATGTTTCATTTTTTCCATCTAGGAGACTCTTATGTATTACTTGTGTATGAATGTAGCTAATTTTCTATTTTCAGTAGCTGTGGTCACATGTGGTTGAAAAGACAAAGTGAGAAAGTGGGTTGGGCTTGTAATGCATTTGAGAACCCCTGCTTTTATTGGGCCTCTGCCGAGTAAACCAAATGTGTTGGGATTAGCTCCTAAAGCACATTGCAGGTGATTTCAGGCAAATGGAAAGAAAGTGACACTGTGGGAATTGGAGAAAACTTCTGCATTTGAGAGACTGTGCTTGCTGGTCTAGTATAGTCCAGAAAGATTTTTTTTTTTTCCTCCTTTTTCTCTTCCATTTCCTCCTCTACTGAGGATATAAACCAACCTTATTTGTCTTCCTTTCTGGTTTACCAATGTGTGAGTCTGTAAACATGTCCTCATGCTGAGAAGTAAATGTTTTTCTGCAAAGTTTTACAGAGCACAAGCATCCAAAGGCTGTATATCTCATCAGTTAATGAATTTTGACATTCAGCACAAAACATGTCTGCTTTTCTCAAATGGTCAGCAGTTCTCTGTACTGAGCTGGTGGTGGGGGATTGAAGTTTTTAGTGTTCAAAACCCCTTAAGTGCAGTGAATGAATATAAATCCACCCTCTTATACTTACAAATAATCGTAGGAATTTTACAGTTCCCGAGTGAAATTAGGACCAGTTCCACTGGTCAAAACAAATTTGTTTTTTTCAGATTATACCATATCTCATGAAAATGAACAATTAATATTCTTGCTTGCATAATGGCTTTTTTTTGTCTAATACTTTCATCTATATTATAGATATTTGGCAGAGTTGCATAGTCAGAAGCTGAATGATGAACAGAGTCTGTATTCTCTTTGCTTTGGTATTCTGCCCAGGATTTTTACCTCACAATTTTTATTTGGAGAAAAAAAAAAAAAAATGAGCAGGTCTTAAGCACCAAAACTACTTTATTTCTTATTCTTTCTTGTGCTGTCTTGAGCATTTGTATAGCACTAGTATCAATTATTCAATCAGTGTCTTTGAAAAGCACCTACCAGGCTGCCAGATTCCTGTTGCAGAGAAACTAGATGGTGCCAGAAATCAGTCACTCTGCTAAATATTGCTGCTGGCTCCACTCCCTGTCTCTCAGAGTCGGTAGAAGTCTAATTTTCTGTTCTTCTGTGAAAAGATGGCAGGATGTAAAAATGCCATGTGAAGTTGCTGTTATGTAACAAATGTTTTGCCATCCTGCATGGTTAAGGATTTAAACTGGTCTCTGGTCTCAAAGTGTGGGTATCTTCTGTTACATGGAATGCTTTTATGTTCAGCTGATGTGGTATTTGTCATTTAGTTCTTCACTTGCCAGACCTTTAGTTCTGTGAATTTAGAAATTCCTCTGTTTTCAAGAACTGGTTTGCTAGCAGTCAAGTCTAAGGCAGATATCACACTGCCTTGCACGTGCACAGAACACCACCCAGCAGAGTTCCTATAAAGCAGTTCAGTTACCCCCAGCATTCACCACCCAGATAATGCTTGTGCGCAGTTGCCATGTTTTAAATTAAAATGGTGTAATATTAAAATTAAACTCGGAAAAAGTAATGCTGATGGTGAATGTGCAAACAAATTTGTTCATAATTGTAAACGTAGCTTCATGGCATTTCCAGTTTTTATAGAATCCAGGGACCTTTCTAAAATGCTAAGAGCCATTTGTTTGTATAAGAAGAAATAGAATTAATTTTTGAATCACACTTAAGATATGCCGATAGTTTTTAGTAGGCATTTAAAACAATCCTAACAAAATTAGCCTACTGTAAGACTGATCACGCTGCTGTATTTCTGTTAAGTGTGTTCCACAGCCGGGTTAAGGTGCTTAATTAGCATGTACCAAAATAAAAAATCGCAATGCTTAAAACAGCCCATTCAGTGCTTGTCTCACCATGGAGGAGCCCAAAGTCACTGGCTGCAACATATCTGCCAGACAATTTCTCTGTTGCTTGGGCCAGGCTGGAGCTGAGCCCCCCTCTGCAGAAGTGCCCTGCTGGCCTCACTTCAGCGTGTCTTGCACAGCAGGCTGACGGTGTGTGCAATTCCCTTTCCCTCTGCTTTCTGATCCTCTGAGCAGGCTTCAGAGCAAATCCTAAACATGAGGGACAATGGTGTCTCGATTACCAGGGGTATTCTCTATTGCCAAATCAATGTTTAAATTGCTCTTTGCTTCTTGAGGTTTTGGGAGCATCCCTCAATCCCAATATCTTGTTGTAGCTGGGGGTGGGTTTAGGTTTGAAATCCAGGTCTGTGCCCTGGGTGGGTATGTGGTTTCTTCAGAGAGAGGCAGTACAAGTGCCTGCTCCTTTGTCAGTTGGCAGAAAAGTGTTTTCAGAGCCAAATTCCAGGAGAGAGTTTCTGGCCATATTGTTATAAGGCCAGCAAAAGTTTAAAGGCTGCAGTTCTAGGCCTGTGGCTCTCATTATTACCCTATATTGTTTAGGAAGACTATCTTAAACCTGCTGGCTTCTGAGAGTACTTTTATGTATGCAGTTCTTTAGGCAGCTCTATGTATTGCCTAGATATAAATCTCTACGGATATTTTGGGTATCGATGCTTGGAAGATAACTGCAGTGTTCAGCTGATCTGTAAATTCAGACCTTTGGTTGCTCTAACCTATTTCCAGGACTTTTCCCCTTTCCCTTCTAATTAGGAAATGCTGCAATGATTGTGGGTTGACTCCCCTTGTCCTTAACTAGGAAGCTAATTTATTCTTTGCTGGGTGTTGTCCTTTCCTTATAGGTCTGAGTTGATATTGCTCCTTCTGCTGAGTGACAGCTCCTGGGTGATGTGTGACACTGCACAGCCAAGAAATCTGCATGCAGGATGTTTTCTCCAGCTCCATAGTTTTCCAGGAAGAGGTTTAGCAGGTAAACCAGAGCCCCATAGTCTGTTTCCAGTGTCAAAAAGCTTAGCTTCAACTGCTTATTCTGGAAATACAAAGGCATGAGCCCAATATTTATGCATATGACTTTGATAGCTGAAAATGTTACCATATGAATTTGAGGGTCTGAAAAGGATTTTTAGAATGCAAATTAATTTTTTGCTGCATCTTACACTAAAAGTTAAACCTGAGAATGTAAAAGAAAATAATATGTAGCAAACTGTAGGGTTTATTAATCTGTCAACAAGACAGGCAAAAGCAGAAGGCTTTTTGTATCTTACAAGTTCTTTTTTGGAGATCAGATGTTGGAAAACAACTCTGAGAGAAATTTCTTGTTTAAATATTATTAATATGGAGAATTACTAGTGGGAGTACCCGATAAACTTTAAGGCAGTTTTTCTCCTTTGATAACCTCTATTTTGGATGCTATAATTTACCTTCAGTGTAAGAGAGTTTTAGCCTTTCCTATCTGCAAAGCTGAACCTTAAAAAGTGCAGTTTTCTTCTACTCTGTGTATGCCAACTCGAGCTGGCTTAATAAAGGAGTACTTTGCTTTTCAGGTGGGGATTTCCTAACATATTTTCCTTTTAAATTGACTTTGAAAGAAGTGAACTGAGTTTTGAGCTTCCTTACTCATATTTGACTGCTTTATTACTGAAACTTTATGCTGATTTTTGTTTATTGTTCAGAAGATCAGGTAATTGAAATTCATTTAGTTACTCTTCTCTAGATGCCTTTTGGGCATACTTGGGAAAACTACTTGTACAAATGTGCTATAGTATGAATCTCTCTGACTTTCATTTGATTTTTCGTTCCTTACTTTGAGACAAGGAGAACAAAGGTTGCTTATGTAAAATGAGAGCACAGAAACATGGCAAACATGCCTATTCTTGTGAGAGGTGTGGTGTGTAATAGCTTATGATGAGGTGCATTTGAAGAGTTATTATGACTAAAAAGTTGCTGCCTAATACACAGGTCTGGTAGAAGTACTGCTTCTACTGCTTCTGATTGTATTTTCTGCCTTTACTTTCCTGCTTCTCCTCCCACTGCACCGCCGTTCTGCATTTTCCCTTCATGAGGGAGAGAGTTTATAGGGGAAAACCAGCTGGCAACAGAAGCATGCTTGCAGCTGGACTCTAAAGATAAAACTCAAAAATATGTTGCAGAAATGCACTGGAAAAAGGGAAATAATAGCCTTGGGAGCTCTCTCTGCTGTGAACTGTGGCAGCTGGGCAATTGCATTGCAAGGTGTTATGTGTCTGTGGCTTATGACTAGTTGGTAATTATAAACTGAAGATAATTCAATGCACTATTTATATAATTTCTTGTTAAAATTTTCATGGATTTTAACTTGTGATTCTGTTTAGGTTTGGCATTTTCATTGTACTGTATTTACATAGTTTCCTGCTTTTCTTATGTTTGGGAAAATTATGATCAGAAAGCTTTTCCTATATTAGGTAGTTTTTCAGGACCAGAATGCAGGCATAGATGTTTCTGTGGATTTGGAAAATCTTTTTTCTTTTGGAGTTGGTTTTGGTTTCTTTGCTGTTCAAGTATTCTCTCCACATTTCTTCAACTCAAACGTAGGCACTTAATAACTGATAATGTTTCATCTGCCAGGTACGTGATTAAAAATGTTTGTCCAAACCTGCAGCTTAAAAAGAGATGTCTGGATGAACTCAGCAAAATGGTTCCCAGATTATGCGAATTCATGTTCATGCCAGAGGATATCTAATAATCTGATTAAAGAAGTAATTAATTATTGAACTGATAAGAAAATTCTTTCTACTGTGGTAGCTTAAATTTTACTCAAATTTATTTGATTTTCATATCATTAAATCTATAACAGTATTTAAAAATCATAGATATGGTAGACCTGCTGCAAGTTTCTCTACAAACCTATGCATTTGAGTGATGGTGAGCAGGGAAAAGTGTGGACAGGACAAATAGTTTCTACCTCCTTGTGTCCCCTTCAGTCCCATCACAAGTCCCTGAACATAGGTGGCTGCTACTTGACTGTGCAAGGAAATTACTAAACACATGCAGCTGGATTTTTGTCTGTAGAAATTAAGTATTCCATACAGTCAGTCTATCATTGTATGCAAGTTGGAATTGGAAAATGTAGATGAAAGAGTTTATCTGGAGAAACCAGGGAAATGGCTGAAAAAATTGTAACTCATGAATACACAGAAATATTTTATCAGAAAATTCAAAATTTGGTCACGAAGAACATGACTGAGTGTCAACAGGTCTGAATAAAAGAGGGTCTTTGGGACACAATAGATTTATCCGATGGTCAAGAGTGGAAAAGGATTTTACAGTGTCAAATATTCTTGTTTGTTTGTTGGAGTTCACAGAGGAAATACTTTTTATGTAGTTTAGGGGAAAACCAAAATATTTTTGTAAAGGCTTATTTCTATCACCACTCCACCAATAATATCTGCTAGAAAATACACTGACGTAAACATTTCATTTGGTGTTCTATACCAGTATGGAAGAATGCATGTATTGGAAAAGTACTATACCCATTTCTTTGTGAAACAACCTAAATTGAATAATAAAATGGTGTTTTTCTTCAATATAAAAGGAACAATATATGAAAGCATATAACAAGGTGTAAAATGGAATGCATTCAGTCATTAATATCCCTGAAAATCTTGAAAATATGTAGTCCAACATGGGACTTGTGATTTGTAAGAGGGAATGCAGAAGGTACTGATCATTCTCACTTTGGTTTGTGTTCAGATGCAGTCCCGTTGCTATTTTGTCAGTGAATTTCCTGTTGCCTCATCAATAGGACATATCAGTAAGTTTAAAAAGGGACCTGATATCCTAGTTTGGAGCACAGGTAGAGTAAAAGGCATTCAACTTTTTCCCGAGTAAGCTCTTTCATTCTATACCTGAAACACAGGTTACAGCCAGCTGATTTTGAGTATGAATGAAACGTTTGTCAGGCAATACTCCATCTTTTCAAGAAGATGTATGAAGAGAATATCTGGTATTTTAACCCTTATTTAAAGGTCAGAGACCAAGTTTACTGAATCAACTAAAGGAGGCAAACTCTGTGCAGAAGAACTCCAGTTTTGGGGAATTCAAACTGCGTATCTTTTAACAGATTATTTTGGGGGGGATTGTCACGTTCACTTATAAACACTGAGTTGTTCCAGGGCTAGCTCTGGGCTAAACAGTATGTCTTCAAAGTAGGTTTTGAAAAGGGCCTGATGTTACTTTACTTTCCTCTTAGTGAAGTTAAATGGAAATTTCTGTGCTGAGTTTAGGAAAGGATAATTACTTCTGTGCAAGGAGGACTTTCTGTTTGAATTGTCAGAACAAACCATCAGTACTTGGAATGAATCTAGTCCAGGCTGACACCACTAACTCCTTAAGAGCCTTTGAGGTAGTTGTAGTGAATGACATGAATTAATAAGAAATTAAATATTAGTGGGGCATTGATAAATATGGTCAGATTAAAACAATTCAAAAACTAAAAGTATTAGCAAAGGATCATCCATATCATTCAGTGATCATACCAAGTCACCTAATACACCATTATCTAATGGTCTAGTCTAAATTGAGTGCATTTAGCAGTAGTTGCCATGGGTAGTATCTGACATACCACAGCTGTTTCTTTTCACAAAGGAGAATATATATCACAAAGAATAGCTAAATGTTACAGCTAAATTCAATTTATTTCTTTCAATTCAGTCATTGGCTAATATAAGGTTCTATGTACATTTTTTATTACATAAATATATAAAATTTTGCCTTGTATTATTACTAACATCCATCTTGATGATATTTCAAATTTGGACAAGTCACCCAGCACAGGGTAATGCCAGGCTTTTCTCAGGTTTGAGTAGCACACTGGGCTAGGTGAGGGACTGAGGTCCCTTCCAACCTCACTTATTTCCAGAGTGTGTCTGATTTCAGTCACTCTGCCTGTGTATTGATAAGTTTTGATTGAACTGAGTCAGGGGCCCTTCTATTGATCATTCAGACAGCAGAAGACTTTAAAGCAGACTTACTTTTAAATATTTGTCAGCTGTTTGAGAAGAACTTCTGTATCTGAATGATACTGAGCTTTCTGTTCTAAAGGTCAGGAATAATAAATATATCCTTTTGACTACTGACACTTGAAAAAAACCCCAAACATTTGGGATCTTCCTATGTATTCATGACTTTCTCCAATGCCTATAGTGTGGTGGCCTTTTGCTGCGGTTTGACTGTGAGAAAGGATGAGTGAAAAGCTGTGTGGAGTTTGTTATGTTTTGTCCTCTGTCCAATGCCAAATCATTGTAACTTGGGATGATGTTGAAAATGGAGTGTAGGAGGAGATAAATCACACCACACTGGGGGTGGGGGGGAAACAAAGACATAAGGAAGCTACATCACTAAGATATTAAAAGCTTTTTTCATTTAGAAAAAAGTAAAATAATTTCAAGATTTTGAAAGAAAATTGTAGGCTCATTTGTCTTCCCCTGCTCAGCAGAAACAATTGTAAAAGTTTAGTTGAACTGTTAAATATATTCAGTCGCCCTAGATGTTCTTTACAAGTTTAGAACATGCATGGAAGTTTTCATCAATTCCAGATATTTAGCTTTTCTGAATTGAGATTATGCCTTTAATAAGCAAAAATCAATGCTGTTTTGCATATGGCATTAAGAATAAGCCAATACAGAATAAAATCAGCTGACTAACTTAATATTGTGCATTTTTTTTTCTTAATGTGAATACTTTGAGAGTCTGAGTGCTTGAAATGATGAATTGCACATGCAGAAAGTAGCAAATCATGGGATCTTGAAGATAGTTCCACATATAAATATTTCATCTTAAGTGGAGTTGTCCATTTGAGGGCTACAAGCAGCAGACCAGCTTATAGGAGCAGATGTTCCCCCACACACCCACCAGGAGTTTTGTGACCTTGAAATAGTGTGCTTGAGGCATTTGAGACTGAAAAAAGTTTTAAATGCTGGCTAAAATTCCAAATTTGGTTCCTAGCTCTTCAGTAACTTGCTATGACCAGTTTAGCTTTTAAGTAGTATAATTTAGAAAAGGAAATGTTTCAGATTTAGTCACGCAATTGTTTAGAAATGTCAATATATTTTCTTTTAAGATGCTGTCAAAGAATAAGTTGTTATTTAATCAATATTTGTTATTGTGAATAACTGTATGTAAAGGTCAATTCATACAATATTATGCTTCTGGGAAAGAGTATTTCAAAAAATATGAAATACTTTACTGAAAGTAAATACAAAAAAATACTTAAAATAATCCAAAAGAAATGAGGAATTCCATCTGATGTAATTTAGAAATTAGTTTGCTTTGAAGCATATTATTTCTGACTCCTTAGCCATATCCTATATTTTCATTTTAAGTTCTCCATGATTTTTTTTATCTGCCTCTGTACTATTTGTACGTCTAAAAATTTCATTGCTATAAACAGGAGACTTGGATATGTGATGAATAAAGTGTTGCAGCTGCCTGAGTAAAAAAATTTTTGTGGAGCTAAAGATAGACTTGTCTCTTGTATCTATTCTTTGGCAGAGAAAAAGGGTGATTGAAGAGAAGTAGAGTATATGAAAGCACAGCTAAAACACAGACACACTGACATTATAATACAGTGTCTCATCGGGTGATGTGGTGTTTTGACTACATGGCTGCAGCAGGTCTGTAATTTAAATGCCATTAATGGCACAGAAAACAATAGTGTGGAGACAGGAATACTGTAAAATCTCTGGGTCTGTACTTATAATGCAGATGAAATAACCCTTTGAACTTGTGGTGCCAAATGTTGTCCAAAGTTACCATTCTTCCACGAGGAAAGCAGTTTGGTTTTGTGGTGTTTTATGTCTTCTTCTCCTAGCACAGACATTTTCTGTTTAGATTGCTTGGCTTGTGTCACTACAAAAATCCCAGGCAAAGGGAGGCTGATTCTATTTTGCCTCACTCATGTCCTGTTCACACATTCAGTACAGAATTCGCTATTGTCAATAGTCATGACTGTGTTTTCTTTGTGCTCGTTGTCTTTTGAATATGCTTCTTTATGCTTTTCCTAAAGTCACACACAGAACTAGTTTCACCAGAAGCTCTTGGTGTTCAGCTGTAACAGAGTTACACATAGTCCTGTGACTGCACCCCAGCTATAATATCTCATTTGTTTCCACTTGGCTGTTGTAATGTTTTCTACTGCTTAAATTTCTTGTCCTTTCTCTTGGTCTCTTTTTTTCCTTTTTCTTTTTTGCTTCCATTTAAAATTCTATCTGACTTAGTTTTTCTTACTGAATTTAACTGTGTGCAAGTACATGTTTCTGGTCCCTCACAGATGTCAAACATTTAATGCACCTTGGTGTAATGTTTGCTCTAATTATTTGCCAAATTGGAGTGAGTCTTTCCAGAAACAGTTCCTGATCTTTGAAAACCTTGGAAAATGTATACAATATGTTAATTGTGAAGCTTTTTTCAGAGCATATTTCAAAGGAGGAGAAGAAATGCTGTGTAAGTAAAGACTTGTTTAAAGTGCTCCACCACTTCTAGCAGGAGACTATTACAATAGTTGCATTATTTCTTTATCCTGATTGAATGCCTTTGTAAATCTCACTTAGCCTTTTTTTCCCCCTTTAAAGTGGTTCACTGTGTGTAGGTCTGCTACTATACCATGGAAATACTTAGCTGTTTCCAATTTTGGCTAAGTGGATGAACTCTTGTCAAAATATTCATGCAGTGTTAACAAAACTTAAAGCCAACTTATACTCCATGAACTATAACAAAATATTAAAAGCTGCTAAAGGCATAGGTATGGAGTTTCAGCAAAGTTGTTTCTCTTTAAAGTACAAGTCTCAAATTTGAAGTGTGGCAAATGTGAGTAGTTAGCTTTTCTTCTCTCACTTAAAAACAAATCATACCTAATATTCAAAGAGTATAGAGTAGACATGGATCTACTTAATACTGAAGGTAAATAGAATTGAAGAAGAATAATTAATTTATTCTAATTAATTTTGTATTAACTTAGAAACTTTGCATCTTAGCAGAAGTAATTTTTTGGGCCTTTCCTTTATCTAGTGTGTCTCAAGTGTATAGAAACAGGATCTTTCAAGCTTGTGATCATCAAAATGGCTTTCTACTAAACCTGTGCATTCATAGAACAATTCAACTTCTTCCAAAATATTGATGCCAATATGTTCAAAGAAGGAATCTTAGCAATGTTTTGATCTTGGAAGGAATCTTGATCAGAACACTCAATAAAGTACAAAATGGTACAATTGGCCAACTGAAAGCAAATGTCTTTGTTTATTTCTTTCTCAATGTAGTGGGTTGAGCACTGGCCCAGCCCGCTTGGTTTTTCCCTTAACCAAAAACCAAGCCACTTTAAACCACTGCACTCAATAATATTAATAAAGATTTTACATAGATCACTATTCCTGGCTACTGCAATCAGTACTTTTTAGTTTTGTCTGAAGTCAAGTTAATGATTTGTCTTGCACTTGTTGCCACAAACTCTGAGGAGTAGCATGAAACCAAAGCAGAACTTGAGAGAAGTAATAGATAGCATTTACCCAAACTTGTTTTTAGTTAGATCAGAGTATGATTAGAGAAATAACTCTCCTTAGTGGCAGGTTTGGTAAAATCAGTCTTAGTTATCACACTGTTTTCCTACTTAGGAAATAATTTCTGAAATGAAAAGGAACTATTCATGCTCAATGGGATTTAAAAATAGAGTGAATCTGCACAATTTCTCCGTGTCAGAAGAACACACTGTGCACTTCTACAAATTTTTCCTTATGCCTTGTACAGGAGTAATTTCTTCAATACCAGGATAGTTGTTAGTTTTCTGTGATCAGCCCCAAGTATATTTTATAACCTGAGCACAGTTCATTTCCTGATGTAGCAGTGCAGTCCCAGCTGCCCTCACAAGAGCAGAATTCCAGATGTTCCTGTTTTGCTCTGTGGAGCGGTGCTGTAATTGTTGGACAGCAAGGATACAATCTGGCTCTCTGATAACGCTGTATCTGTAGAAATAATTTCACTGTAGCTGTAGGAAAGTGTGTATACATTAGGAAGGAAACTATATTATGGATTTCAGTCTTTAAATGCGTTCATATGGCCCAGGTGATTGCAAGAACCACTTGGATTTGAGAATATATTAATGACATTTTAAGTATCATGTAAGGAAGAACTCGGCCATTATGTAAAGCAGCGTACATGGTGACACAGCCAGTGATTTGAACCTGTCATTCATTTAATAATTCACATTGGAAAAGGCAAGTGAGATCATTGTGTCCAACAGCAAACCTAACACTGCCAGGTCTACTACTTAAATCTTGTCCCAGAGCACCATATGTGCATGTCTTTTAAGTACCTCCAGGGATGGTGACTTCATCACTTCTCTGGGAACCCTTTTCCAGTGCTTGACAGGCTTTTTGGTGGAGAATTTTTTCCTAATATCAAATCTACATGGCCCCTAGTGCAACTTGAGGCCATTTTCTCTTATCCTATCACTCGTTACTTGGGGAAAAAAGGTCACTTGACACTCAGACATGCTCTGCTGCAGCCTCCTGTGAGGTAGTTATAGAGAATGATAAATTTTCCCCTGAGCCTCTAGACTTCATAACCCTAGTTCCCTCAGTTGCTCCTGGATGGACTTGGGCTCTAGAGCTCCACTTTAATTGTGTAACTTCTTGCTCTAGTCATGATTGCAGTTTGTATCTATGTAAGAGTTTCTGGATGTTCAGCTTTGGTGTTTCTCCTGCTGTTTCATGGAACTGTTTTTATAGGACACTAAAACCTTAATAAAGCATGGAGTCAGTAAAAACAAAGCATATGAGAACCACTTTAGTTGTGGTTGTTCCCATATTTTTGGTATTATTTCAGAATACCAAAATTCTATGGTATTCTGAAATACTATGGTAAAATGTGCATCTGTTCAAATTTCTTCAATGTATTCATGACTGGGTTGGGGGCTGATCCCGGGTTCCTTTCACACTTAATAGCTCCATTAAATACTGTGGATATTCTGGTTGTGGATTATCCCATTTTAAATCATCTCTACAGATTATTTAAATGCCTTAGTGATCAGTTGGTTAGGGCAGAAATCTTCTCATGTACCAACTATAGTTGCCAGTTGTGACAGAAAAGATCAAATGTGAATTTTTCTCTATTCTGAAACCCTCTGTGCCCATTTCTATTTTCCAAATTGGCTTAGGCTGAAAATTACTTTTTTAGCAAAATTTAGCAAGACAGATTCTCACTTTCACGTGATGATACTGATGTTTTATTGTAATAGAAATTTGTAATCAAGATTACGTAAACTGTTAACAATATGCAGTTCTGCCTTCAGGATAAGAAAAATGTGATGATTCCTGGAATCCTACTTTGTGGGAGAAAGATTGGAGGGGCTAACAACATGAGCTTAGGAGTGTGGAGAAAAGGATCTTCTCTCCCTTCTGGGCATGTAGAGTTGAACATTCAGTTTGCTTTGTGGTCTAGGTTTATTACTAAACTCTTGAGCAAGCCTGGAGGCATTTCCTAAATGAGACTGCAGCTACACAGCTTTTAAACTCAATTAGCTCTCTCCCTGCGTTCTGCATGCCCTGTCAGTTCTAATGGGCTTTCCTTGGCTCTGTGAGAAAGGGATGGTGTGGGGGTCTGCAGAACCAGCTCCCTTCTTCCCCCAGACTGGGTGGAATTGCCACATCTTATTGTGGCCCTTGGACAGCAGCAATTTAAAGGTTCTCCGGAATATTAAAATGTTAATTTTGCCTAAGAGGGGGAAGCCTGGGGAAAAAATGGGTAGTCATTCAACAGCAAAGAAATAAGTTAGCTTCTACTACCTGATGTGAAACTCCTTCAGAGTGGAAGGAATACCAAACTGGGCTGTACTTTGTGTCAGATCAACAGAATGGGTTGGCCCAGTGTCTTTCTTCCACTGTGATCTTCAAAGTCTTGTGGTCTGCAAAATGCAAACATGAGAGAAAGCAGTCCTATCACAACTAATAGCAAAAGAAATGTCTTAGGAAAATTGCTATTCTCAGGAATACAGATTAGAATGTATTAAATAGAGGGGTAGAAATTATGTCTTACCATAAAAAAAGGGTAACAAAAATAAAGACAAAACACCTAATGACTACCTTATGGAAAAACCCATTTGTTAGTCTTCAAGCACAAGAAAATACTTGACCTGTTTTGAACAGCAGTGTTTTTACAACATGCTTTTGTTGGATTGCAGTCTTTTTTTTTTCTTCTCTGTTTGATCTAAAAGTCCAACTGTGTTAATTTAAAAAATTAATGTAATGCATTAAGCTTGTAATATGATTAAAGGTATTACTAGAACTTTATAGAAGAAGTTTTTTTTTTTTCCTCATTCTGTTTTTCCCTGCAATTGCAGTTCTATGCAAAACTGTAACTACAACTGGTTGAAAACTTACTATTTTTTTTTCCTCTGTGGGAAAAATGCAGGAGATTTGAAGAAATACATATTTTAATGGAGGTTTTTCTGGGAAGGCCTTTTGTGTGAGGAAAGGGAAAAAAGCCCCCTTGCTGCCCTAGATGGGTTAATGGCCTGGTGTTTTGGTGTGCCTCCAGAATGTGAGAGCTCTGTTATCGTTGGAGAAGGGCCTGGAAACCTGGGTTTCTGATATTTTCTCTGAAAGTCTTGATGATCAGATTATCTATTTGGAAAGTGATTGTGCTCCTACATTTTCTTCTCCTCTTTCTTTTATGATAAGCTCCTTTTCCCGAAATAAAATTAAAATAACTTAGACATACTTCCCTTTAGTCTAATAAAATTTCAAAAATATTTTTATCTCTCTGAGAAAGGAATATTATTTTCTGATCAGTCTTAACCAGTAATGCGTAGATCCATTGTTCATGTTGTCTAGTAATGAAAAAAAGTATAATAACTATATAGTTTGCTCTTAGTAATGAAATTGAAGCAACTGTATGTGTATGTAAGGAGGATGCTGTGCCTGAAGAGCTCTGGAGCCATGGAAAATTCTTGTGTTTATTCTACTGAGCATTTCAAAGAAACACCTTGCTGTCTGTGCACTTGTAGGTGTACTTATTTTACTTTATTTATGCATAGTGAAAAACTAGAGCTAATGTTGAAAATGTGAGGGCTTCTTTAAAAAATTCAAAACCAAACAGAAGTAAACAAGTTTGAGGGGAAAAAAATCTTCTTCATAAAGCCACAGTGACTCTCTACAGAAGAATATAAAGTAATCAGTCAGATGTGTCTAGATCTTTTTTCCATTCATACAAAACATGAAAAAATCTTAGTTGCCCTGACTATTGCATCATCTCTTTTGAAGTACAAATGCCAATTGGAATCAGTCAAATGTCTGTCTAAAAGCATGCGTGCTAAGATACTACAGATCATTTTTATGTCCTTGAATACAGGTATATCTGATTTTCCTTAAAGCTTCTATCAGTGGGGGAAGAAAGGTGGTCCTTGGATCATGCTCCCATGATCCTCATTTTTATTACTTCATGTTTTAATGTTTACCACTTAAATGTGGTTTCGAATGTGCTTCTGAATCACTATTTTGCAAAAAAGAAACAGATGCTGCAGTCCGTCTCCAGCTGCGTTTCTACCTTGCCTAAAAATTGGTGCTTTTCTCCTTTATTCTTTAGAAACGATATTTTTAAATTAGATTCCGCTTTCCAGATAAGCTGCTCTTCACTCTTAATTCAAGGGAACAAGAGGTAGCCATTGGTGTGTGTTTGATCTCTGAAATATTTCAGTCTGCTGTGTCATTCAGTTTGTTGGATGGACTTGAAAGTATGCTTTGGTTGCTGTTTAGAAAAATCTAGTGCCCCATAGGTGCAATACATGATAAAAGGAAGTAATGCTCAAGACCTATTGTGTGTGGATTGCTGCAAACTGCTTTTTCTCTTACTGCTTTTAGCTTGCTGACCTGTAGAAAAGGTTGTCTCCATGTTTTCTTCCTGTTATCGATGTGAAATTCTTCATTTCAAGTACGTTTTCATTTTGCTTTGACCTGTTTTTATAGTTTTTAGTGCTGCCTGTTTAACACATGTGCAGTAAACCGCTTCACTGCTGAGTTCCTGCAGATGTTGTGAGCTAGTATGACTTGTATAACTGCCTCCATGATGTTCAGTCATGGAAGACTTGAGTTAGGAAGAAACCAAATTCAGTCATAGATTTCTTCAAATGTCCTGTCCTACACCTGGAAAAAAGAGTATGGCATTTTCTTGCACTGTCTGTGTGCTGAGGTGTCGGGGATGGTTTACTTTTGTGGCTTTAAACACATTAGGTAAAGCTTGCAGCCATCCAGTAATTGCATGCTCCAAGTTCATTTTTTGCATCTACAGCAATCCTCTTAATGTTACCTCTTTAAAATTGTTAGTAAAAATCATCAGATAAAAGGTTTTTGTACTGTGGATTTCTGCTCTGAAAAAGTCCATGAAATAAACACTGTGTTACCAGCTAACTGGCTTCTGAGTTTAGGTTTACTGGGGGTTTTAGCAGGCTGTTAACAGCTACAGGTATGGCCTTTTTTACCTTCTGATTTGGGGGGGAATTTCTCTTATCAGATCACCTCTGTTTTCCTGATTTCCTTGTGTATAAACTCACCCTAAAAGAGAGCCATCTCTGACTACGTTTTGTTTATTACAAGTTCAAAATAGCTGGAAATCTGAAAATAATTTTAGCAAGAGCATTCCACTGTTGAAATAGTGGCCAGGACAGTACTATTTTTCATCTTTATTTTGATAGAATAATTTCATGTATTTAACGAATTATAATTTTCCTTATTTTCAAGACAAATTTCAGAAAGACAAACCTTAAACGGAGCCATATCAGTGCATTTATCTGGGAGCAAAGTCAGACATCAGGACTGTGTCACAGCCTGTCTGCTTGTGCCTGGATGGGGGAGTTGAACTGTAGGGGGTAACCTTTCACATGAGTGTGCTAGGCAGTGTTTGCAGGACATAGTGTCTTTCTTTCTATGTTTCAGCTGGGTTTTTTTCTCCCTGCTCTGGAAAATAGTGTTTTCTGTGATGTATCCTAGACCTTTCTCATCCCTCCTGTCTCTACCATCATAGGTATAAATGCAAGATTTTTCTTTCTTTTTATGGCAGTTTCTAAATAATGTTGCTAAGTTTATCAAGTCATATATGTAACCAACATTGTACACAGCAGTTTTTTAGAAAGTGGGATAGAAAGGGAAATAATTAAATCAGTGCTACTGGTCAAGGGTGGCATTGAGGTGTTTTCCAGGGGAAAGAATTTTAACAGTAAAGCCAAGACCCATTGGTCCTATTCTCTGTGCTGGTTCACAGCATTGTTTTTGTCCCTTAAGTCCCACTAAAAATCTTGGCTGCAGGCCCCTCCAGATTGGAGTGGGGAGGGGATTAGAAATATAAAGATTTAGTATTCACTCTTTAAAACTGATATTCTAGCTCTTTTCCTTGCTAAGGTAGAATGAAAATTATAAACGATTGGTAAATGTCAACTAACCGCTAGACTTGAAAGAACCAGCAGCTGCTTTCTGCTTATGAAGCAGAGAAACTGTGTGGGAGGAGATGTAAAGAACCTCCTCAAATACCCACTATAACAGAGGGGTGGGGGAGAGACTGTACTGAATATGGGGTTTAACCTTTAGAATTCTTTTTCTGTTCTCTCATGCTCTTAGACTTGTATGAAAATGCAAAATGGCAATTGATTTGTTTCAGGTAAAAGCATCAGACAAGGCCCCATGCCACCTAAAACTAATTTCTGATAAAAAATGGAGTACTCAGCTTGCCTGTATCCATTTTATGTCTGTTAAAGATTTATGGTATGAATCTCATAAACAGTTTTCAAATGTATTTAATGAATAATTGTTTGCAAAGGGCTTGAGTGTGCCTCAAATCAGATGCAACGTTTCAATGCAGCAATATTATTAACAGCATCGTTAGTGTAGTATTGAAATGGCAACACTTAAAAATTCATCTACCACAGATCTGAAATGATGAGTTTGTCTTGAATACAAATAAACAGAGAGGAAATAGATTGGGAGGTATTCATTCATGATGTATAAAATGAGATAAAAAATAGGCCACAGGTTTACGTTAATATAAATTGAGACAAATTCTAGCTTGGCAACACTGACCTAAAAGCTGTCTAAACAAAGCAACTAATGTTTACTCTGCTTCTAAAAGGAAGTCTGTATCTGCTGTTGAGAAAAGACAAAGGGTTGTTCTGGGATGGTTTTGAGGGTCTTTAAGTAACTTATTTATAGATCCTTCATCACTTTCTGATATGGAAAATATATGTATAGCCTCATTAGCTCATAGCAAAAACTATTTTTAGCCCTTTTAAGACTATTTGTGAAAACAGACTAGAAAATGTAGAAAGAAAAAGGATTGGATTGTTAGGGTTTTTTTTTCCCCCCTGAAAATAGTCAATTACAAGACACTTAATAAATGTATCTGGAAAGTGTGGTGGCAATCTGGCTTTTATAAAAGGAGACCTTTCTCTAGCTAGATGCAGACTGTACTGGGCAGATGAAAGAGCTCTCAAGGAATGATAAATATTGTTCAGTATGAGAAGACTGTTTTTACATGAACAACTCTCATATTAAAAAAAAAAAATAGAACTTAAACTCTGTTATTTCACCTGCTCTTCTTTTAAACATGTCCTTTTCTGTTTGCTGACTACTCCCACTATGGAGCACTTGTCCACAGTCCTGGGAATTACTACTAACTCCCTAAGATGGGGGTGGGAAACAAGAACTGGTGAACAAGAACTGGAAGGGTACCAGCTGGAGGATATTTGTGACAGATCAGAATAACAGGAAGAGAGTAAAAAAGAAATGGTCAGCACTTCTGGCTTTTTAAAAGTGGGGTGCAGATGACTTGATGCTATGTTTTTGCAATGTCAAAGTTTCCAGACTGCTGGCTCAGTCAACCACATCTTTAATTTGCCCAGTTTATAACAGCTGCTTTGGCTGCTACAACAGAAAGAGAAATTATAATTTCCAAGCCTTCATTTCATCCCTCTTACCTATAATCCTCAAGCTCCAATCTGTCTGACCACTTGACTAGGCTTTTTAATTAACAGATCTTCTTGGGGGCCCTTAAATGTGTTTTGCATATACAGGAGCACTAAACAGCCTTGGAAACTCTTGATGAGATGAAAAACATCCTGCTGGGAATATAAAATGGCACATAATGCCTAGAATAATGATTTCCATAATTGAAATTTTCATGTGCTGTATTAAAAGGCATCATTTACCTGGGGTCCTGTTCGTTTGAAAAGAAAAATGGTTTCATTTCAAGAACTTCTCTGTTTAACTCTATCTCTACAAGGTTTTGTTGATTCCTCAGAAGAAGGCTTATGAGCTTGCAAAAAAGGCACAAAACTGAGGATGAAAGGCTAGCATTTGAATATCTTTGTGCAGTCGGTGATTCAGATGTACTTACGTGATTTGCTCAAATGAGGCAGGTGGTGGAGTTCTGTAGTGATCTTTACTTTGTACCTGAGACCTCTGGTCATTTGGCTGAGGTGGCACATTGTTAATGATGTGTTAATAAACAACGTAATTTGGGAGGGCAGACTCTTCGATGGAATGCAGTAGCCCTCCCTGCTGCCATTTTCTTAATGTAATCGAAGAAAACATCTTGTTTTAATAATTTACTAATTGGATGGCACAGCAGCTAATCTCTGGGATGTACCTTGGCGACCCGATTACATGTTCCATCGACTTCTGGGGAGCTGACACAAATGATGTTGGTCAAATTGCCCTCAGCTCTCTTCATTGCTGGTCTGTAGCTCTGTGGTGATTTGTCTAGAAGGTAAAGAAATAAAGAATTTCGTTTGATACTTCAGGATATGTCCAATAGATGAGCCAATAATTGATCTTGACATTCCCCAAGGAAAAATCGCTAGTGTCACTGTAAAGGTCTTAGCGGTTTTGTACATTCTATACTAACTTTTTCTTCAGATTTTCAGATAAAATAAGTTTTGCTTCAAGCCAGCTCTAAGTGAAATTAGATTATTCAGAATATTAAGATGTGACACAATGCTGTCAATAGGCCTTATATTTTCAATTGTTTAAACATCATAAATAGTTACATCGGTGGTATTTTTTCCATGCTGTTCTAACTTGCTGTTCATGTAGGATCATTCAGACATATGAAACAATAAAAAATTGCCAGAAAATGAGCTCCAGTATTATTTTTCAGTACTACAGATAAGTGTTGGCAAGATCAGTTTCTGAAAAATCAAATACTAGACCTGTGTGTGTCGGTTTTTTTCCATAATGTAATTCTGAATTAATTTTCTCTAACAGAAAATTAATCCTGCTTAACTACTGAAATGCAGGTCTGGGTACTAGTCTGATCTTTACTGCTGACATGCATCAATCCTAATGAAACCTGCACCACTCCTGCACTTTTTTAGTAGCTCTGAATATTATTCCAATCTCAGTCTGTGATATTCAAAAGCAAATGAGGAACTACATAAATGCTTCCCCCTGTCACTGAAGTGCAGTGGGTTAGGTGATAGGATTCTCAAAGCCTTCTAAATTCTTGGCATTCAGGAAAGAAAATGCCAGGGCTCTAGTAAAAAATATTTGAGTTGCTTCTCAAAGCCACTTTATTAAATTGGACTCCTTTAAACAAGTTTAGTACCAAGTAAGTACGGTATATTAGATCTAAAAATATTTTTTTTCAAATCTATACTTTTTAGTGGTCTAGTGGTTACTTTTACTTTTTGAAGAACTTGTAGCCTTTCAAAATACTGTAATTACATAGCATGTTCTCAAAAAAACTGGTGTCTAGTATTAACCATCTTGTGGTTTCATGGAAGACATTTTGAGAATTTCGGATCCATCTTGTTCAGCTACGCCTTCTCTATTATGATTAATGGAGGAACATACACGTTTGAATTCTTTGAATAGCTTTAAAAAGTCTCACATTTTTTATTTGTCTATTTTATAGGACATGAAAAAAGCCCCATCAACCCTCAGGGCATTAAAGCACAGTGCTTTAATTACACAATGCCCATTAATGCTAATAAATTTCATGCTAAAGACCTATGCTGTACTGTACCAGTGCCAAGTAAAACATAAGTCTCCTTCCTTTCCAAGCCCTGTGTCACACACTGCCTGGACGTGCGACCATTAAAATGAGCGCAGTTGCAACGACAGACATCAGACACTGATGCAAGATTTCATGTTGGCTTTCAACAGCTTCTATAAGTTGAAATAATGTTAACATTTGTTTTTCAAGTAATAATCTTTAAAAGAATTTAGATAGGAATAGCATTAGGTGAGTGATGGAACATGTGTGAAATCAAGTGATAATATTTTTCACTGCTGCACTCTTTCGATAATCTGATATAACCTGAGTTTTCTCTGTGAAGATTACTTTGTATTGATGCTCTGAAGAATGAGTTTACCAGCTGTATAAGATAAAGTATGTTTGTAACTGTTCATAAATCTTATTTCATTCTCTGCAGTTTCTCTTACCTAAGTCATTAACTGCAGAATCTTTCTTCCATATAGCTCTTCTGTTTACATTTCTAGAGTTTCACCTCAGAACTAAATTTCCTTTTATCTTGGAATATTCTTGGAAATCAGGCAGTCATATTATTCTTGATTTATGTGTACAAGTACAGCAGTTCTACTTTCAGGGTGGGTGGCGTAGAGGATGAGTCTGGGATTCAGTTTATGAGACTTTGAAGTGATGGGAATGTGACAGGTGTATCAGACTGGGAGCTGCAGACTTTTTTTCATCTCTGCAGTAAGATGACATCTACAATCTCTCTGTACTAATTAAATGAAAATGATGGTTTGGTCTGGTGAGAATGGAGACCAAATGGACACAGCTATGCATTTAGGAGGAGCTGAGTGATGGTTGGATGGTAAAATGCATAAAAAAACCCCAAAATAATTTAGACACTGACTGGCTATGAGATGTTACAATATGCCTAGACTTAGCAAGTGAGAGGATAGTGGGATCAGCCAAAGGAATGTAAAGAAATTTCATTAAAAATAAATGTGGATTTGTAGCTAAATGGGCAGTGTTCAAGTTTTCTGATGTTCCTGGTACTTCACCTCAGGTATAATGTGGAGAATAAGGTTGGGTTTTTTTTTTCGTTTTTATTTTAATAAATAGTTCTGGACTATCCCCAATCCTTGTGTAACAATCAGTGTTGATATCCTGAAGGGGATTTATTAGTTAGTCAAAGGATTACCAGCCCTTCCTTTCTTAAGTCTTTTGGCAGAGCAGTGTTCAGGAGCAGATAGAAGTGAAGAGAGGCAGCACCTCTGCAGAATCAGAAATGTGCCACATCCTCTTGGGCTGAAGGAAGGGGAATGTGAGGGTAAACCCAGCAGAGGGCTGAGCTCTCTGCCCATGGTCCTTCCTGCAAGGCAGAGGGCCCTTGAAGGTCTTTATAGAATGCTCTCAGCAGTTGTTTATCCTCAGTCACAAACCTGTTGTTGATTCAGGGCATTAATCACATTTTTAGAATGTTTATTATATAACATTTTCTATGTTCTGTTTATACTGCATTAGTGTTCTGCTGCAAGACCAAAAGACTTTGGCTGAATTTGAGTGTCTCTGTAGAAGCAGCCTCCCATAAGACAAAGTATATTACACGTGGAAAGTTTGTAAGACTGCTACACATTAATGAGCACTAATTATCAGAGCTGGGAGCATTTTGAAAACCTTTCTGATGACTAAAACTCTATTTTACACCTCTACTTCCTAAACTGCCCATCTAGTAGGAGGTTATGTTATTTTTAACAGTGGCTTCTTTTACCACTGAGTCGTGAAGAATCGCACTTAAAGCAATAGTTTCTAATCTAATTCTAGTAATTCTAATCTGTTGTGAATATCCTTTTTATTTTTAAATTACTGAGAATCTTGAGCTGTCCCAAATCTTCCCCACCATAAAATGGACTTTCCCCCAACTTTGACTAGTTTCAAGAAGAAATCCTACTGTTGATTTTTCTCCTGCTCTGCTTGCCTGCATTCACCTCACTGCTGCGCTCCCTGCTCAGAGGCAGACCTGTTCCAGCTCAGTGAGGAGTGCCAGTCATGAAAGTAGTAAACTTGTTACGAAAAACTTGAAAACTTGAATGTGCCTAGGTGCCAGGCTTTTAAACTCATTGTAACTTTATTAATGACACCCTGGGGGAAGCATCTTTTAGTAGAAAACACAGTCAAACAGAGTTGAGCTAAAAAGCTGGATTTACTTTGTTTTGGTTGTGTACTACAGCTTTATCGGGAGATGATTTAGAGCAACAGCTATGAACTCTTAGTTTGGATCGTCTTAAACTGAAGGTTCTCCATGACTGAAAATGTTTTTCTGACTTTATGGGAGCTTTCCTTCTCCTACCCCCTGTAGCACTTTGCAGTTTAAAAAAAGCCATGTGTCAAATAGCATTTGTTAAGCTTACTCAATAAGCATATATAATTTCACTGTTTTTGAAACATTCATTCCTGCTCTGCTTTTGAGATTACACATGTGCCTGCTATTCTTCTCCCTAGTAGTTTCTACATGAAATCTATTTTCTCTGAAGAAATGGAACCTTTGTGTCTTTGTCCGCTCACTAGCTTTCAGGCATGTTTTGGCAGGGGCTCTGACTGTCGAGGCACTGGAGAGGAGGGGCCTTGCACTCATTTGTCAGCTTTTCTTGCATCTGTAATTTTTGCCCACTCAGCAGTACTGGAGGGGCTTAAAAAAGGGGGAGAACTTGCAGTTGTTGAAAGTTAAACTCCTGAAATAATTGCCAGACTGTAACAGTTTGGGAAAGAGGTGTGTGTGAGAGAACAACAAATGCTTTGGCTAAAGCCAGCTTTAGCTTTAAGGTTTTAGCAACTCTCCATTTCATGTAATTGCATGCCTTTTCCCCATAGACCTTTACAGGCAATGGTACTGTGTTTTTATAGATTTGCTCATTATGAGTTGATAAACTGTCTTTTCTTAATGATGATGAAAATAATTTCACTGGTGTTCAAGACTTGGTTGTTTCCAGCCAACAGTTTAATTTAAAATGCTTAAGTCTTTAACTTTTGTCGTAATCCTTTCCTGCAATCTCCATTCGCAAGCTGGGTGCTTTCATCTCCTCATGTAATGTAACTGAGCAGAAATTAGTTAATATTTTTATTACTAGAAGACAGATCCCTTCATACTAAGGAAAGCATTTTTCCTCTTCAGCTTTTTATGCAATATTAAAGTTGATCTCTCCTCCTCGTTTCAGTAGGCTATTTAAGCTCAGGGCTCATACTGTGAGCTGTTAATTAATCAGTGTGACAGATGAAGAAAGTATCCAACTATGAAAGGAAACCTTACTTCAGTGACTAACAATAAGAATGTGAGCCCAAGTGATTTAAAGGATTTTTTTTTTTTTTTTTTGTGAATGTGTGATAAGGAGCCTTAAGCTGTTTGAGGTAACGATGGGGGTTTTTTTGCTCAGATTGTGTCACTGCACAAACATTAAAGGGCTCATCAATATTTTGTCCTGAAAAGTCTAGACAGGAGTTAAAAGAGCCTCTCCTACAGTTTGAAGAGATCCTGTTTCCCATAATTAATAACAGGAAGCAAGTAAATAAGGCTTTACTGACAAATGAAACAGCAGCAGTAATGTGTACCCAGAAACATTAACTCCTGGCTGAGAAATGTAGCTGAGGTCTGCTGATTTTAGTGTACAGGAAAAGATCGCTGTGGAGGCACAGTAGAGCTTTGCTCATGTCTAATTCAGTTATGTGATAGCAGACTAAAAGTCAAAAAGTAATGATAATGCATTGTAATTATTGAGAGTGATTTGTGACCTTTGTTTACATCTGTGTTACAGTACAAGAACTCTTCCCCTGTCATTATTTGAAATTCTTTGAACTCAAAAGGAGATTTTCATGTTTATGTAAAAGCTACCAGAAGGCATTTCAGACATTTCCTGGAACAAACTGTATATATGTATTTTAGGAAGATAAGAAATGAAAGGAAACTTGAGGAAAAGCTTTCCATTTTCTTCCTTTTTGAAGATTGAATTTTTCCTTCAAAGATACCTTTTCAGAAAGTAGTTGGAAACCCTTCTCTTCCCCTCCCATTTCCTCTTCTTAAAATCAGTTAAACAACAAAAGAGGATTTAGACCCTCCATCTCTTCTGTACCAGTGTAAAACCAGAGCAGTGCTATTTATCTCACTGAGCTGTTAAGTACATTTCAGTAACTCCACATTGTGCAGACAAAAATTTAGCCTTGCTCTTGCCTGCCATACTTCTGGTTTCTTTGGTTTTTTTGGGTTACCCTGGAGGGGGAGTTTGGAGGCGCAGGAAAAGGAGGAGATTTCTGTCTGTGTGGCTGGAGGATTGGTTGTTTTCCTAGGGAGCAGCAATGACTGAATGCAATATTCAGAAGTACTGGGAAGCACATTTAACTCTGTGTTTGTGCTGGACCTTAAGTCTGGGATTGTTGAATTATGGGTTCATAGTCTGGCATGCTGACTATATGATACAGTGTAATACAGACTGTTTGTCATCTTCTTGCTGACCTTGAAAAGAGAAGAAAAGTGAATTTGTTTCACTGATTCTTAGATACACTGGACAGTAAATTCCTCCTTTAGGTATTTAATTTCCCCCCCCCCCCCCCACCCTGCCCCTTAGGTGAGCTGTTGGGCTTTCAGCTAAAAATGACAAGATAGGACAAAATAAGCTTGTTTGTAGAGCTGATGTTTTTTTCCTTTTCTGTATATTTTAGAAGATTAACAGCCATTGCTCCACAGGAGCATGGTGATGAATACTAAATAGTCCACCATAAGGCATTTTGGAAGGAATTCAGTAAATTCAAAGACACCCCAACATTGTATTCCGTAACTTTTTCCACTGACTGTAGCTTGTACTATTAAAGCAACAGACTATATCCCAAAGGAGGACCCTGCTGTTTACAATACCTTGTCAGGTTAAAATGTTTCCTGGCAGTTATTCTTTTATTGTTGACTGATTAAGTGAGATATTTGAGCACATGCATCTAACCTTAAGCATAGGCTTCTCCCATTTTCCTCAATGAGTTTCTGTATTTTCACAGCTCATAACTGGACTTCTGTTATCTTCTAAATGCCTTTCCCTCCCCTGCTAAGTACTGAGTTCTGTTCCCTTGAATCATGCATGCCAATATCTAGCTAGACTTATAGCTTTTAAATGAGACAACCTGTGGAATGTGGTGCTACTTGACACAAGTGCTTGGCTTCTTACTGAAAATAAATAGCTCAGATGTCACTGCAAATGCCTATTGTAACAGAGAAAAGTCAGAGACAACAGTTGAAGGTGTACTTTCAGGGTACCTATAAGGAGTTTTATCAAGTTTTTTCCCTAGCTCAATAGCTGTAATAACTCATGAGCTCTGAATGAAGTTTACTGTGGAAATGGCATTTTCTTTGCCACAAAAAGTTACCCTACACAGCAAAGCTGTGAATAAAATTGCATTACTTTTTCATTTCTTTTGGATCTTTGAAAATCATGTGTCTAGATCTATTATGTGCAGCATATAGGGTTAGGAATTTTTCTAATTAAAAAGGAGACAATATACAAGTCTCTTTAATACCAAACTTGAATATCTTCAATGTCATGTCCCAGAAAATAATCTTATATTGAGCCTGATCATTTTATTCAGTTTTTGATGTGGTTTTGCATTAAAAAGGTGGGAATTTCCATGTTTAGGGTGCTTCTTTTAGAAAGAAAGGTGATCCATCAGTGAACAGTTTGAATTCATTGAATTGTCAGATTATATATTACCAGTGCTGTGTGCACTGGTACATGTAGTTTGTTTAAATGCTTATTTCAGAGAGATTAATGACTATAGTAAATACTAGACTAATGTAGAGTAAGATTCCTGATATAACCTCAGTTTAATCTAAAGGTGCTGATATGAAATGCTACAGTTCTAATAGGACTAGGTACTGGTGGCAACATTTTGCTATCTTTAGTCTTATAGTACATGGTCTCCAAGTGGAACTCTTGATAACTAGACATTTCCAGGTTATTATCTAGATTTCCTGTTTACTTTATGTGGTATTGCAAGGATCATCTTGTGCCTTTTTCCAAAAGAATGAAGACCCTTCTTAATAGGGTATTATCTAAACCCTACTCTGTTAAAGTCTCAAGGTTCAAAGTAACTGCAATTACTCTGATTGTACCTCACCTTTTAATACAATAATATTTTTTGTCCTCTAGGATTTTTAATTACTTTTAGCATACTTTCCTTTGTGTGTGTGCTTGTGATTGGACCTGCTTCTCCATAAATTTAAAATATTTTCTACTTTAAAGGTAAAGATTTGTTTCTGATTTAATAGCAGGCTCCTTATAAGAAACTTAACTAGAAGAAAGTAAAGAAAAATGATTTTTCATTCAACTTCAAATATAAAAGTTTTTAATTAAATTCCATACCATTATTGAAATATGTTAAGAATATATTTTTATGGTGCTTCACATTTACTGTAGGAAGTCTTTGAAAATCCCTTTAATTCATAGAAATTGGAAAGCTCTGCTTATTTATTTTAAGCAATAAACTTTCTTTGGCATACAATTTAAAGAAGATATTCCTATTCATCCTCCTTTTAAATTAAACAATGATTGTATGGGTGAAAATACTGTAAATTACTGTGAAGGTGTTAAAGTAGAAGCAAGCAGATGGATTAAGACTTAAAGAATTTGCCCAAAGTTCCTTTTAGCATGACTGCTATTGACTGCCTCTTGGAAAATTTGGCCTACTGTGTGCAAAAGCTCTCCAGGCTGTCAGGGAGCAGAACAGAAGTGAAATAGAAAAACTGCTCTGAACTGCCATCAAGTAATAAAATCCATGGATAGCCAATAGGATATGTGAATTCAGGCATTTAATTTTCAGAGGTGTTCACTTTAGAGATTCAATTATAAAAAGAGGTTTAGACTTTCAGTTTCTTCTTTGTAAAACAGGGAGCAGAAGATACCTGCTAACATTAGAAAAGATCTTTGAAAGGGACAGACACTTACTGCTGCATTTATTTCAGTGATGCTGTAGAGTGAGAGGCCTCCTGGCTCTCCCAAGTCTTTCTGTCATGCATCCTACAAGGGGTTCAGAAGGGGGGGCAATGCCCTGAGTGTCTTCACTGTGCTCTCACGATTGTGACAGTCAGTATTGGGAGTGAAAAATGGAGACAAATTCCAATACTTCACATTCAGATTCTGGAAGTTAAAATCTTTGCTTTACACAGAACAGTAATTGAAAAATAAAAAAAAATTCCTGTAATGCCCTCTTTAACCATTAGAAACTCAAATGCGCCACTGTGATCAGAGGAAGATATAGCAGAATTGCATCTTTTTTTGGCAGCAGAGAAGTAAGGGAATACCTGCAGCTATTATTTCTTGATGTCCTAGTTTAAGTTCAGACTCACTTAATCAATGTGCCTCATGTTCTCACTCCTTTAAACACAGCTACCTGTATTTTTTGAAAAGCCAGGAGATAGGAATATGAGAGGATGAAACAGGATTTTTATTTGTTTACTTAAATGTTCTCGTAAAAGATTTTGTAGCTACCTTGAACTGGACCTTTCCAGAAGCATTATTTCTCCCAGGTGACCTAAATATAATGTGACCAGTTAAATAAATGCATTTTTGGGTTTTTTATAGTAAAGCATATAGGGATGTAGAACAAAAGAGAGTGATGTTTTCCTCTTCCACTGCTTTTCCCCTGAAAGGAAGTAATTTTCTATTCTCATAAAGAACAAGTACTATTCTCTTTTGTAAGTATCCAGTGCTTTTTCTTTTTTACTTTTTTAAAGTTCTTATTTTTTACTAGACTGTATTATTGACACAGGTGTAGTGGAAACCTTCATTTATGGTACAGGAAGGGAGTTCTGTTAAACAACTTTTACCCTTTTTTTGCCAGGTTCTGTACAGTACTTCCTCCCTGAAGTCATTATAGGATGTGGGACAGAGATGGCAAACTTGTTTCATAGGTATATAATATGCCAAATAATATTTTGGTGTGTGCAGTGAGTCTTGTCTTTTTGAAGTAGTATGGCATACAATACCTGATTTTACTAATTAAATTAGCATATATAGACATTAACATTTAAATTCTTCTTGCCTTCAAGTTAGGGCAGGTTGTACCTGCCAAAGTTTCTTCTCCATCTTGTTTCACTTTCAGAGTTTCAATCTGCTTCTCACCTGCAGTGAAGCCACAGTTGGGACACTCTGGGGGTGGTTCTGCCTGGCTGAAACAATTTGGTTTTTTGTTTGTTCCTCCACCACCAGCTGCCCTGGTAAAGGCAGCAGAGCAGTGCATGGCCTGGGCAGCGTTGCTGCTGTGCAGATACTACAGCCTGGCCAGTGGTGTTGGTTCATTAAAACAGTTTGAACAGTACATTTTAATTCTTTTAACTAGGAGGAGAACTTTTAAATCACTCTCTATCCCACAAAAGCATTTTACCTTATGATGCTGAGTTCTGACATAGCAGAAGAGTGCTTTGACTCTGCATTTGGAATACTTCTAGACAAAATTTCTCTCTGCAAAGATAAGCAGTACTTAGTGAACTGAGACCTCCTTTGTGTTCCTTTTGTTGCTCTTTTTGATTGACTGTTAAAATAATTTTTCCTCTTAATCACTAAATGATGCAGAATTGCATATTCATTTCTTTAAAAATGAAGTGTTACACTGATCCTTCTGCCTTAAAATGTGTGGAGAACCTTTTGTAAAAATTCATGTAAGGAAAAAGTCAACAGGGTAAAGTACCAGAATGATTTAATTATATAAAGTACGGTGCATTAAGGTTTTACTGGTGTTTGGCTTTGTTTTTTTGGAGAGGCTTTTGTGGGGGTTGTTGTTGTTTTTAATCCAGAGATCTCTAACCTTTATGAGACTCCACTGAAAGAAGAAATTTTAGTCATCCTCCACCTTCTAATCCCAAGCATGCTGCCGTGCACTTGGCTTCCACTTGATAAAGGAAGATACATATTTGTTAAATATTTGTGTGCCTCTCTTTTAATCATATAAACCTTTCTAACTGAATGGTATTGTGTCTTTGTACATAAATAACTGCCTCTTTTGTTGGATAGTATTTTTTTTTATGATATTGCAATAAACAAACCAGCATTTTAACTTGGGAGGCAACTTCCTGGTGTTAAAAACCAACAAAAGCAAGTCCAGCACATGATTCACAGTGAGAAATTTCTCTTAAGGGGTTTGCCCTAAATTTGATGGTCGCTCAAAATACTTATAGGTTCTGAATTTGTATTTTTTATTAATTCTACAACTCAGACAAATCTTTGAAGACCCTCTGAAACATTCCCTCCTTCTTTTAAAAAAAATTTCTGAAGTGTATACCTTGCCTTCTTCATAGCTTCAAAATGGAAGACGAAGGCTGTGGTAAAGACTCTTCTGCTGAATTCCTGTGAAACGTGGAGTTTTCTCCATGAGAAGTCCTCTGCAATCAGTACCAAATACCACACTAGCATGGCTTGGAAAATGGAATCCTGCAGTAACTTTGATAGAGGCTGAAGATGTTTCTCAGAAAAAGAAGCATCTCTTTAACATTCTCAACTACAATACCATGATGAAGGTTTTGAAGGCCCAGCAGAAGGGTCTCAGGTACCTTTGTTAGCTGCACATTTGCTTAGCTGTGGTCATAAACAGAGGCTGAAAAGGTCTTTATCTTCTCTGGCTTGTTACAGGTATCACCTATTTTGTGATGGTGGAATCTTGTGGAAGCAGAATTATTTTTAAAACAGAGCTGAATCTCATTTATTTTCCTCTTTTCCCCCAAATTGCACTAATCAAAGTCCAAAAGCCATCCTTCCCCTCTCCTGAATAAATTTGCATAACTCATGCAATTGCAATTCTTTATTAAAACACCTGAAAAGTAGATTTGGGTCTGGGATTGTGATAAATATACTTTATCTGGGGGACTGATCTTAGGGCATTGTTATGTTTTATTAGATGATTTTACTAGATATTTAATTGGAAATGTTTGGATAAGTAGATGCACTTGTCCAAAACAGACTAAAAACTTTTTATTAGAAATTATTTAGGTTGGTACTGTTGCACATAAGATTGCTTGCAAATTTCCTCACAAATTTTGTATTTAGTTCTATCTTGAGTTGTTAATTATGCCAAACAACTTTGAGGTACTTCTGGCCCACTACATTAAGCACTAAATAACTTAGTGGGAGGCCACGTTGCTGTGCCTGTATAAGGGTAAGATAAAGTATCATTACTCAGTATGTTGAATACATGTGACCACTGAATGCTCGATTGCTAATTTATACGAAGTCCTTCACATAAAGAAATGAATCACTGTATACCATTCATTGCTGTTTTTTTTAACTGGGAAACTGATAAATATTTCATGACCACAGGTAAGCAGAAAACTCACTTCTTCCATCCCACAAAACTTTGAGTTCAAAACTAGTCCTGTTCTACTTTGAATTTCAGTGAAATTTAGAAAGAATTAAGAGATCTGTCTGAAATAGTCAATTTACTGCTAAATGCGAAACAGCTATTTTGGAGTCAGTGTGTCTGTTTTTTGACTATAAATTCCCTCTTAATCCCTGGAAATGTTTTCTGAAGGAGTTTTCTTTTAAAATGATACCACTCCACATGAAGTTTAACTTTATGAATCACCATCCTCCAGCTTGACAGAAAAGCCGATATTCAAAGACTGCAGTACTTGTGAATAAGGAGTCAAACATGAAGTGAAATCTTCTTACGTTTTTGGTGAGAAGTGGCACTTGATCCTTGAGGCAAAGAAATTCACTTCAACCTACATGACACATCACATTACGAGCAAGTGCACTGGCAGGGCTATAAGATGAAATGCCATTTTCTGTTAAGTTAAAAGTAGGACACGTTTTTTTCCATTTCTGAGAGTTCTATCACTTCATATAGTTGCTTTTGGAAATGAAAAATGGCAACAGCCCTGTACAGAAGTGGCCTATGAATTACAGAAAAGCAGCTTATGCTGAGTAGTGTGGCACAAGAAGATGCCAGGCATTTCACAAGGAGAAAATGCAGCACAGTCACATGGAGATTACAGAGCCCACAAAATTTAGTTATGCTAAGTCTCTTTTTCTTAAATTGAGAGAAGAATGAATAAAATATAATTAGTTATATTTTTAGCAGGCTTATAGATGTTCAAGATGCTTACAGAACTTGTACAGTAAGTGCAAGAGAGAAGTGAGAGAGAAAAGAGATAATATGGGGGTTTTAGGTTTGTTAACTTGAGTATCCTGATCTAAATTACTGCTGCTCGGGTTTGAGGGTGATATATAACTCTGTGTATCATCTACCATACAGAACTACCTAGATTTTTCTGTTACTCTATAGCAGTGTCCAAAAGATGGTCTCCTTTGGTTTATAGTAGCATGAATAAAGGGAATAATCCTAACACAGCTTCTCACAGCTTGGGAATCAGGGAATAAACAAAGCGGAGTTTCTCATATTACATCATTCTGAGTCTGGAACAGGAGCCCAGATGGGTGTCCTGCTGGCTTCACCAGTTTTTCCTTAAGGAAGCTTATAAAAATGTTTTTATCTACACTAATAGTTTTGTTTAATTGTCATTCTGGTGTTTATGTTGGAATTGTGTTCTACATATGGATAAAAGCAACTACAAGGCCATAGAGGTGATGGAATGAATGAAGATAATTTTATTCTTTGCACCATAGTTTGATAAATTGCCTTGTTTAAAGATTTTTGTTGTTGTTTTAATAGCTTTGAAACAATTTTATTTTTAAGAGTTTGAATCAATGGAAAAATAATAACAAAGACTTAAAAACAAGAAATATACTGCAGTGAGGACTGTAACCCTGTCTCACAAAAGCTTTTGCTTATAATAATAAAGACTGGAGTTGTAATTAGCTTTTTTGGAGTGTTTTTCACTCCAGCTGCACTAGACAATACTCTGACTTGTAGTTAATACATACAGACATATCTACTTATTTTCCTTTGCATTGCAGCATGTGTACTTCCCTAATTGGCAGCTTGCCATTTATATGTGGAAAACAAGATTGTGTTAGCAAGAGGGAGAGAGTGAGGTATCAAATGTCTGCAGTGCACAAATTTCTGACTTAGATTACTGAAAGGAGAAGAGATTTAAGTTTGAATTTTGTTATTTGGAGCACAATGCACTTAGGTCTTCTGAAAGGCTAAATATGAGTTACAAATAACCAAAATCCAACTTAGACTGCCACTGTGAGATTTCACTTTAGGGCCACCCATTACTTTCATTTAATGTGGACTCTATGCTATATCCAGAAAGAATGGATAGATTCAATAAACCCACTCAAGTTTTCTCTTAATTCTGAAACTTACGTCAAACTGCTAAGATACTGTTCTACCCTAATGAAGGATGGGATTGTGAAGGCATTCTGCTTTAGTTTTGGGAAGTTAAAAATCATAGGTAGGAACAAGATGATGGAATACAATGTTCTAGGAAATAAATGTCCTTATGCTATACAGGAACTAAAAAATTAGCATTAATATCCCACACATTTTTTTAAATTGGAGAATTGATGTAACAACAAGAGCTCTCTCAGGTGCTATATCACTGTCCTTTTAAATGGATGTATTGCTAATCTGATTGAGGATCACTTGGCACCAATTTCACATGGTCTAGCTAGGCCAGCACAGTCTATCTTGAAGTAAAGCACTAAAATCAATTTTATCTCCCTGGGAAAGTCTTGCTATGTCTTCAAATTTCTCTTGCTACATCTTAAGTGAAACTGATCATGAGTAGAACTAATTGTAATTCTGGACTTTGTCTGAGAAGTCAAACTTTCCACTAGTACAAAATACTTACATAGAACCAACAAGTTTTAACTAACTACCTAAATTCTAGAAGACAGAATTTTAGTTCTTTATAAGCATGGATCTTGCATGTTTTAAGACATTCACAGCTTAAGGGCACAGAAATAATTCTTTTAAATGCTTTCAGGATGACTCAGTTTAGGACTTCGGTTTCCTTAAATTTGTTTTGTCAGCATCCCTTTTTCTCTTCAGTGTATGACAAGTGCTTGTAGTAATTCAGGTGTTGCAGATGGATTACAAACTGAAAAGTATTGTGTGTTTTGTGCCTGCCAGCCTAAGGAACGGAATGAATAGGTTTTGAGTACTCAAAAGCAATGCCTTTCTAGACAGAGTACTTGAATTAGACAAACAGACTCTGAAGACTTTCTGACATAGGCTGTCTGCTATAGCTTGCATAAATCTGTGCTGAATGAATACTCAACCAGAATTACTTGAAAAGAGTCAATAGAAGTACTGCCAAATGAAACAAACAATTCTCTTAGCTCTGTAAAACTGAGGTGGTCATCAATGAACATAGTCACTGCTGTATTAAGGATTTAGTTATTAGAGGGGATAGGAACAGTGGAACACAGATAAAATCACCAACGTTTGCCATCTTTATTCCAATCTTGCATTTTATAGTTCTCATCCTGAATTTAGGGAATTCAGTAGCTTCCCTGATGTAATCAGTTAGAAGCGACTGTGTTCAATGCATATAATCCACTGTCTTAACAGTCTGTATGATCTCCACAGATTTTAAAAGAATTTCCAACTGATGGAGCTAGCCTTCAACCCAGCTTTGCTGAGAGCTTATCCAGTTTGTCACACAGGAATGAATTCAGTTTCATGAATTTGAGCACATCTTTTCTTTCTTTGCCCTTTCTGTTTATTAAATATAGTAGCCCCTATCCTCTAGACAGGTTTTGTCGGCTGAAACACAGCAGGTAAAACACGTAAAGAAACTTTCCAGACAACACAAAGTGATTGTTTAAGCACCAACAGTAGCCTCTTAAATACTTTTGATTTAGGTGTTTCTGTGAAAATCTTGATGCCATTATCATCCACACATGTAACTAACTTTAACTTTTAGATTAGATCCACACATCTAATCTAACTAACTTTTGAGCTGGCTGGTGAAATGGTGATACTAAATAAAACATACATATCAACAGAGTTTGGAAAAAGTTGGGTGGTGTAATTGCCTTTATCAATCTTCAGAGAATTGTCTTCTCTCATCAGCACATCAATAATATCTTGCTACACAACTCTGACTCTGGCCTCACAGTTTTGAGGATAAACTAGTCACTCTTCATGATCCAGTTCCAGAGATATAAAGCATGTTTGCCCTGCTTCATTCCACTAAAAAGGTGTTTCCCTCCAATATATCTGTATTTTCCTCATCTTCTCACCCGTGCAGGTAAAACCAGTCACTTTCCAAGTGCTCTAATGAAGCGATATAATTTTATTATGTGGCTTAAAGGACAGCTAGAAAATATTTAAATACCTGCTTACACTTGAAGTTTATATAATTCTCTTTTAGTCTGAAATAAGTTTTTAAGTTTTCATAATAAGCCACTTATTAAACATTTGTTCCTAGTAGGCATCCTTTAAGAAATATAAAAAATATATTAGGATCAGTGTTACAGGACTATGAGTCAATTATCCTTATGAAGAAATCAAGTGAAAGAACTGTTTGAATAAAAAAAGTTATTAACTGAAAATTGTATTTTATTTTGAGAGTATATAAAGAAATGAAATGTTCTGTCAGCATCACTGAGATAAAGTAGTGCTGGTCTGTTGAGGAAAGCACTTACACTTAAAGCACTTTGTTTTGGAGGGACTTTTTTAGATTTTGCTAGTGTCAGTGAAAGGTAGAGTTACCAGCTCTGGAAGGCAAAAGTGCGCAACTTCCATTTGCTTCAGCAAACTTCTGCTTTTGTTTTTAATCAATCTGGAAGTAATTTGAATATGAAAATAATGAAAAATCTGTTTTAATGCTGCTTTTAACTGTCATGTTTAGGAAATGTGTTCTTGATTTCTCAAGATAGGTATTCTGGTAGGTAACAATAGGAAAAGCACTATATGAGGGAGACATTGTCTCCTCGTCGTTCTTAGAGCAGGATAAAATGTGAGGCTTCTGAGGCTGTGAGAAATGAGTTTTCCGTACATGAAATGTTTTGACTTTTAACTAAAAGATTGAGTTCTATAGTGCCACCATCTTTTAAAGATCAAATCCACATGGCACTATATGGAATACAATATCCATTGTTCATACTTCTTGAATGACTTGGAATCATGTGTTAACATGATGAAACCAGATGGGATGTTCAAGCATTAAACTCCATTCAGTGGTAGCCAGATGTCTTTCTAGGAGAATGGGGGAGGGATCCTCCAAATAGAAATTTCAGAAAAGATAGCAACTGTCAAAATTTGAGCAATTTATTCAAGTAATAAATACATTATGTTTGTGATTCAGTAATTGCTTATCTTTTCTTAGGCAAGTTTGATCTCTTTGCTCCTGTCTTCAGATATGGATGCATCACCTGACCCATAAAGTTTATTCACCCCTAGCCCTGCTTTTCCCCTTAAATGAGGAAATAAAAGTAAAATAACTGGGTAAGTAAGCTGGGAGATACAGAGTTTGCTTTTGTCACTCAACTAACATCTTGCAAACAAAAAAAGTGGAAAAAGAAGGCAGAAGAGAACAAAGTAGATAAGTCAAAAGCAAACTGCAGAATTTATTACTAAATTTTAAAAAAGTTTATTGAATGGTTAGCAGCCACTCAAGAGAGTTTGTGTCTCTAGATTAGATTAACGAATGTTTCTATTATAAGCCAGTTATATCTGCAGCTAGATTTGCAGAAAATTCATGGATATCTCCTTGTGTCTTAAAAAACAAACCAAAACAAAACTCCTTCAGTTGTGCTACCTCTGACCCTTAGAAGAATTCCACTACAGTGAGCTTGCAGCCATGTGGAGAGACTGTAAATATGTTTAGACAGGTGGTACAGTCTGAGGCCTTCTTTAAGGAAATGGAAAACAATTCAGGTCTTCATTTGGAAATATTCTTATATAATGAAGTATGCCCAGTATCTTTTAGTGCAGAATGCCTTTTCCAGTGAATCTCACTGCTTGTCATGAAATAAAGTACAAGTTTTCAAACAGAACAATTGAGAAGCAGTCTCCCCCACATTTGTCTTTAATGCTATCTTAACATCACTTATTTTACATTTGTGCAGTAAAAGAAATGACAGCCAATTTATGTTTCTAAATTTAAAGCTACTGGATGACAAATCCTTGGCAAGGAGGGGTGCACAATTCTAGTTATGCTTGCTGCCTCCTGTTGTAGAGAGCTAAGGAAAAAAGGAGCAGGAAGCTCATTAAGATCTTGTAGCCAAAGGCTACAAACCCCTCTCTCATAAAAGTCTCAAATTTTCTTGACTGTCTCCTCTTCCTTTGCAACATCCAAAACACGCAGTGAATCTTGAGGGCATCCAGCAGGAAATCATTGCTGTCTGTTCTGTGTAAATCCCAAAGAAGGAAAGAAAAGGACAGGATATAGGCACTACATAGTGAGTTACTCATCAGAGAAGCATTGCAGGAGGACAGAGTAGAGACCTTAATACGATAAAAGTTGGGAATTCAGCCAAGTCCCACTGGTCCTTTCAATGGCCTTGATGTTTTCACAACCCTTGCAGGCAAGGCATCATTCTCCTTTCTCCAGGAGTGTGTTGGGAACACGATGGAGGCCTACCCCGCTGGAGCCTGCTGGGATGAGGCTAGAGGTGATTCCCTGTGCTGGTTGCTACAAAGGTACAAGTGTGGTGCCATCTCCTCAGAGAAAAAATGCAGTTGTGCATCTAAGAAGTAGATTCATGAACTTGATACTCGTTCAGTGCTAGTCTCTGTTCCCTTTGAACTATTTCTTAAAGTTCAGGATTTTTTTCTGTGCTATAAATTTAAACCAGTATTTCAGCAAAAACCTTCTTGATTCCTCCTCGAAAAGGACAGGAACTTCATCAGCTTTTTAAGTAGCTTAGGTTTCACTTCCTTCGTTAGCAGGATGATAGATTTTAGTTTTTTTTCATGGAAAAGACCTTAAGTTACCCCAAATTTAATACTGAGCCTGAAAAACTCAGCTAGAATACTGATACTGAAAGAACAGTCATGATTAATGATTCTGTAAATGAAGTTGTGTAAAATTTATTCCCTGAATATAAGTACAAAGCTGGCATAGGATAGTGGTTAGAGGGATATTTTTCTCCTCTTTAGGGAAAAAAACAAAAAACAAACCACTAAAAAAATCCAAGTGTTTTGAGGATTTGACTATAAAATAAAGCAGTAAAAATTGATAATTACAACTAAATACAACTAAAAAATAAGTTTGCCAATGAGATGAGGAAAGAGGAAGCTTGGACTTGCATACAAAATGTCAGGTGAATCCCACAGATTGAAATACCAATGTCCTGTAAGTTGACTTAGCAAAATTCCATGAGACACTGCTGCTTGCTTTACTGTACTATTTTGTGTTTTGAGGAAATAACAGAAACTAATCAGATTGCAACCCAGTTTTTTGAAGTTTCCACAATAATGAAAATGTAGATTTGAAGTCCTGATCTTTCTTGTGTCAATTTAATGGAAGTATTTCTGTATCTTCGAACGGCTCCATTAAAAGGCAATATTTTACTTGCATTTATGCTTTAAAGTAAAGTTTTTAAAACTCTCATCATATATAGAGTAACATTGTGTATTTATGTAACTAGTTCAAATCTTTATATCTTTATGTTTTGCTGTTTGCAGAGGAATACAGCAATTCAGAGCAGAATTGCTTAGAGAAGCAGATTGGATGGAGGTAGAAGAGATGGGTAATCAGCAAATGGATTTCACAAGAGGAATCTGTCTCTAGTTTTAGAATTTTGTGAGCTGATGCTCTTGAAGCAAACCTGAGCTCTGGTCCTGACATGAAGAGAATCTGGAAAGAAGGATGATCCTCTTCCTTGTCTCTGATATATTAGGAAATAGTTTACTTGAAGAAAGCTAGAGGATTTTTTAAGTATTATGCAAGACTGAACTATTACGTAAGAATTACAGAAGGAGACACCTGGTTGTTTGGGGGTTTTTTGTTACGGCTTTTTTCAAAAGACATGAAAAAAAATAATGAAGCACAATTCAGAGATATTTTGCTTTAATTTACTTTCTTCAGGTAAAATGCATAGTGAAGGCACTAGGAATGATTGTAAGTTAGAGGATGAGGAAAACTTATTCACAGGAAAATGAAGATTCAGTGGACAATGTTTTGCGTTTTAGGTGCACGTATTGCACGTAGACTGATAATTCATAAGAGTCAATGAATCAAAGCACAAGAATAGTATCCTATTTCTGCCATGCTATTTTTTTTTCAGCAGATTTAGTTTTCTATCTGACAATTATAACAAAACAGTTTAGAATTTACAGAGAATAAGAATGAGTCTCTTCTGAAAGCCATGATTTTGATGTTCCAAAATAGCAGAAAATGAATTTATATTTTTGGTAATGTAGTTTTTATTTACTTAAATTAGAATCTTGATTAATTTCAGTTTTATTCATTTTTATACTTGTAAATCATTGTAATGTCAGTTATTTGCAAATATTGCAAAACCTTCATCTGAGTCTGTAGTCCTGAAAAAAAACTGAAAATAGCCCCCTAAAGCAAGATAAATGAAACCACTTCCAGACAGAGGATTCTGATGTTCTGGGAGTGAAGGACCCAAATGGCTGCTTGCCCTGATACACAGCAGACTTAAAAGTGATGATCTTGATGAGATAGTAGGTGAAAACTGTGAGAATTTACTTCATTCTGTTTTTTTCAAGTCCAACTCTTCAGTGTTCTGTGTTTCCTTTACAGAAACAATGTCTGTTTTCAGCCTGCAGAAGTAGTTGAATTCTCAGCTGTGCAAAAAATACAATTATGACAAGTACACTTGACCTTCAGTGAAATTAAGGAGAGTACCACCTGCACTAAATATGTCTTGTAAACAGTGTCGGGAGCAAAGGGATACAGTCTGGCTAGAAATCAAATCCAGTTGCATGGCTTACTGCAGTAATAACTTTTCAGGTTTTTAAAGTTTTGACTTCTAATTGTGCCCTACTCTTAAACAAGGAGTGCTGATGAGTTGTTAGCAGCTGCACTGTGAACAGGAGCACTCTTTGTGCCGAGATAAAGCTGCCCAGCTCTAGAAATAGTCTGTCATTCAAGAAACAACTTCCCCCCTCCCCCCCACCATTATTCCGTTGTAGTTGCAGTGATACAAATTAAATTGAAAAACATAAGAAAACTCTTTCAGGATACACTTGCAGAATATTTTGACCCATTGACCTGTGCCTACTCCTGGAATAAACTACTATATTAAGTTCCATATTTCGTTTTAAAGAAAAATCTCCCCCAAAATCCGACCCTGTAAAACTATTTAGGTTAATAAAGATGGCCTAAGCTAATTTTTTTAGTGATGTCATAGGAAAACACTAAAATATTCCTTTAGAGAGGCACAGTGTCCTGTAAGCAGTATAGCTGCTTAGGGTATCTGAAAGGTAATCCAGTAAAATAAATGTTTTAGTTCACATGCAAATACATCTCTGTCATATCAATTCCCTAAATACAAACCCTCATCTGAACTCTTTTTTTTTATGAAAGTCTCACCTTGAAATAATGCTGTGCATAGAAGATGTGTTATCCTGGGTTATTCTGGCTAGACCAGTAGGGTTTTCCATAAAGCCTACCTGCTGCTATTCACCTCTTTTAAACCAGTCCTTTTCCTCCTTTCTTTTCCTTCAATGTAATGAACATTTCTCAGCATAGCTCAGTGAGGAAGGAATGTGGGGAAGTCAGTCAGTTATTTAAAAGTTTTAGATTTCTAAATAATAATTTTTATTTTGGGGGGGGCATAGTTAGCTAGTGTGGATCACAAAGCGCAGGAACCGTGACTGGGCAGTCTTGGATTTGCAGTAAGCTTTATGCCACTGGAGAAGGGTGAGTTTTAGTGCCTGGTATTACACAGTGAAAATCTTCAGTGCCAGGTGAGACCCAAAGGAGCCAGAAGTCCAGCAGCATTGGGTGCACTGGGGAAAATGGGCTCCTTGCCCACAGTGGCAAGAAATGCCCACATTGCCCTTTCCAGAAACAACACAACATCTCTAGTAGTCTTCAATATGATGGTACCCAGATTATATTTTCTCCTCAGAAAAGTTAAATTGTAGACCTCAACAATCTTAGCAGCCATCTACTAAACATAAAGCATAGAGAAGTAATTATGTGTGTACTTTTATATTATCTTCAATACTGAAAACTGTAGAATTAATAGATTTAAAGCACTCTTTATTTTTGTAAATCAAAATTGAAATTTTACAGACCTTATGTAGTTTAGCTCTTTTTATTATTAGTTTCTAAAATTGTTGTTTTTCTTTAAATTTTTTATCACTTCAAATCTAATTAATAACTCTACAAGAAATAATTTTTTTTCCTGAGGAAAATGAGCTATATTGCCTTGACTATTTTGTAGCAATGGGTTTTGTTTTTGTCTTCCATTTCCATAGCAAAGAGAATTAATTTAAGAGAGATCAATAGCATTGCTGGCATATGTTGCACACTCCTGGTATAATTCACAGTGCTGGGGAGCATGAGATGAGTTTATATTTAATTTTGTATCTTGTTGTATAGAATTATGTAAATTAAATAACCTTACAAAGAAGCCTTTGTTTTTATTAATTTAATGCAGTAATACTAATAAGGAAAAACGTGTAAAACAAATCATTGTCTGTACTTAGGATAAAAAAAAAAAGTGCTAACTCTTGATATTGGGTGGGCGTAATGGATGTGTAAAGTGCTCTGTGCACTTTGCAGTGTGTGAAACCTGCAAAAACTTCCAATAATGTTAAAGCACTTGCAAAAATGTTGCACCTGGAGCAGGGAGGAGTGAAGAGGGCAAAGGTCAGCATTAGGCATTAAGACACTGACTAAACAGACTTTACACTCGGTGAAAAGTCCAGACAACCCCTGCAGTGTCATCTTACAACTCTGGTTTTCTTCTTTTCAGGACATAGTAATCCATAAATACACTCAAGTCACCAGCAGCTTAGCTCTTCCCCCGCTTCTCCCCCTTTTTAACTCTCCTTTCATTTATAATTCTTACATAAAGATCTGAATTTTTAACCCTTTCCATGTCTTTTAATCAACCTTGGGAACTGCTTTTCTTCACTGTTGTCATTTGCTAGACTTATCTTTTTAAATCCTTTTCCTTGCAAATTTCTCTCTTAGAAAAATGGTTTCAAATAAGCTGAAAAAATAATGCTTGAAAATAACTAACTCAGTGTATGGATAAGACATTCTGGGAGATTATCTGATTTTTACTTCTAAAAAAAGGCAGTTATTAAACTCTGTAAACTACTTAAAAGCAGTCTTTGTTTCTGAAGCTTATTAACCAGACACGCTATGTAAAATATCTCATGGGATGTGGTATAGTTTTGTTGTTTTTTTTTCTGCAACTACTTCTGAGCTTTTTTGTTTGGATAGATGAAACTAGTTTCAGCTGGGATGCTGCAAGAGAAGAATCATCTTGTTTGCCATTGTTTTTTTTCAATCAAACAAACAGTGAAAAACCTCATCAATTTCTCTAAATTGGAAAAATGCAGAGGTAAAACAAAGAGGTATTTGTACTTTTATTATACAATTAAGTCTTTCAGTTTTGCATCTATTTCACTTAGTAGATGAAAGCATGAGACCAAACTGATTTTAATCATTTTATCTGATCCCATTATCCATATCCCATGGCTTAAGAGACTGGATAGACTCCTAATATAGTCTGGAGCCTTGACAGTAAAAATAGGCTGGTGAAATACAGCCCATCAGTTGCATGTAACCGTGCACATTTTGCTCACTTCCTCTCCTTCTTCTGAGCACTGCACGAGGCTGTACTTCCATGCAGGATATTTTCCTCTCACCCGCTTTTCACTTCCCTACCCTTTCTGTAAACCTGCTGAGATGTTCAGCAGCTCTGTCACATTGCCTTTTTCATTAATTATTTTCATCTTGTGAGCAGCACTGATGCAACATAGCTGAAAGTCAGAGTATTTCTTTCATGCGTACATGAATATTGATTAGTAACACCATTAATAAGAAAATGCTTCAGTTTTTTTTTATTTTGCACAGAGATCCCTCATATTTCCTCAGGGAGAGAAAGCAAAATTTCCAGTTCTGTGTGTGTGACATGGTCATTACTCGGTCGCAAAATGGCAGCCTCAAAAGGTCTCCTGTCAAGTCTCTTGGCCAGTGCAGGCTCACTGATTTCTGTTTCTGCACAGTGATTTTTAGCATAGCTGCTGAAGGGTTTCTAACTTAGTCTGTTCAGTGGTGGGAATCAAAGAACCATCAACAGAAAGGTGAATGTGGGAGCACAGTTGAATGGGGGCAGAACCCAGCAGAGGTATTTACTTTTCAGGTCAATGTGCTCTGTAGAAATTTAAGACCTGTTTCAGCACGATGCTTTGGGCACGTGCTGAACTTCGAGGTGGTTCGCTGGGTGGCCTTCAGGCTTCATAAGTAAGAATACGCTCGACGCCATTCCAGGATCAGCTCCTGGGTGCAGAACGCCAGAGGCAGTGCGTGTCTAGGGCCCAGGATTGAACTCTGGTCATGCAGTGCAGCATTTAACCTGCTCTGTCTCACTGGTACCCTGGGACTGTCTGTTAAATAAGCCATTACTGGAGTCAGCGTTTTAGTGGTAGGCTTTGGATGAGTGTTGAATCTAGAGCATCTTGACAGATGGAGCAGTATCTTCCATTTATCCTATATTCTGATATTTTGTTGCAAGTTAGTAAAAAATAAGAAATGAATGTTCAAGTACATGAAGAACTTTTAGAAAATTAAGCTAGAACTGAATTACATTGATCTCTTGAGAAAGAGGCTATGTATCTTGTCTTTTTGTATCTTTCTTGTTGTAGAAATACCACACCAAAAACGATCTCACTTAATAACGAAAACAAAAGACCATTGTTCAGTCTAGTATTTTATGTTGTTTTCAAGCATCTGAGGTCTCTCCTGAATCCTTTCCTGTGGTATCTCTTTGCTGACCTCGTAATTATAATCACACACTCAAAACTTAAATTCTGATAATGTGACATAGATGAGAAGCCAGGCACTTAAATGACTTGCCCAAGGCTAGGAAACATCTTGCTGGAGAGCTGAAATCAGACCTTTTACCATGTCTGCCTGGCTAGACCCAAGGTCTGTACTTTGTTTTATGTTCTCAGGCATGTTTCTTCATGCAAATGTTATTTGGACTGCATGCTTGACAAATAGTAAAGGCCATGCTGCCCATTGAATTTTCTCCTGGATTGTTCTTCACCTTAAGTTCAAAAATTATAGCAATCTTAATGAAACCGTTTTTTTTTCTTCAGGTTATCTTAATGAAACCGTTTTCATAACTCTTTTTCAGAATTTATATTCCACAGGTGTTGTTTATTGATCTAAGTTTATAGTGACAATATGAAACTACCAACTATTCAAGCATAATGTTAAACTAAACTGTGAGTACAGTGAATTTGTACAAAATAGTACAGCCTTAAGTCTGTTGCTACTTTGTTGAACGAACCAATGCTCTATATTGCTCTCAGTTAGTTTTTCCCCCCCCCTTTTCTTCTGAAGGATTCCTTTTACCCACTTACCTTATCCATGGGCTACATAAACACACAGGTAGGACTTTGTACATCCTTTGCATGCTCTACTTGTTAAATCTCAAATATTGTTATATTGCTTCACACACATCTCACTAAATGCAAATAAAATAGTAGGTAAGGCTGCAATGATGTCCTCTGGGTGTGTATTTCTGTAGGTAATGTTTGTGTGTGTAATACACACAGTCTGTACCTCACATGTAGATCACACAGACACAATTGAGGCTGATCACAACCAACGCAGTGTGGGTGGGATGTGTGTGGGTAAAATCTATGTAGGTAAATTTGAAGCATTTGAAGGTTACAAATGTTTTAAGGGTCAATATTTTGGACAGTGGAAAAATAAATTTTTCAGACTCTTCTAAAATGTACTTTTCAAAAATTTCTTTAAGAACCATATCCTTCAAATCTTCTGCCTTCATTAGAAAAGGTAAAGCAGTTCATGCTTTAATTCAGACACATCTTTCAGTCTTTTTGGTCATTCTTTCCTTGAGTTTCTTTTGGGAGGTTTGTTTCCAGTTTCGTGGGTTTTTGTTTTAATATTTGGCCATTAAATGATGTCAAGTACCTGCTTTTCTGGTGTCAGACATACATCTTCCTTGTTACATGCATTTCTAAAAGAGGAGCTCACTATAAGTTTTGCCTGAATGCTACTACATTTGCTGCTGTACAAATAATAGAAATTAAATATACTTAATTATTTTAGCTCATACTAGAAAAGATTCAGGACAAAGGAGAGATTGATGCAGTGTGCCTTACAATGGTCCTACTGATTTCTCTACTGGCCTTTCCTCTGCACATGGTCAATTAGAATTGAAAATCCTGTGCTGATTTCATTCGCTGGAATTTTTAAGCAGGTCAGGAAGAAAGATGTTATTGAAAGGAAAAGTCTCATCTAAATAAGAAAAGAACACGTGGCCATCTGGTCTAACTGTACCATGCTGAAAGTAGTTTTGACTTTGCTGTAGTTTGAGCTTTGCAACAGTTTGCTAAAATATCAAACGGAAATATGTTTACATTAAAACAGTCTGTGCTTTTTATCTATAAAAATGCAATGTACAGTTCTCTTCCTATCTGTAATGCATGAGCTCCTTTGACCCTGTTACCTTATTGAGACTGTCTGTGTTTTTGGTAGGTTCTCAAGTTACTTCAGCTCTGTAGAGGTATAAGTGAAACACCAATCTTTTGAAAGTTTTGGATGCAATTCTCAGCACTTTATTCCTAGGACTAAAAGTCACACCTCTGCTTGAACTAGGAAAGGCTCAAACAAGCAAATGCAACAGGAAGCATGGGGGGAAGAGGGGAGAGGAGAGTTTAAAAAAGGAAATTAGAACTTGAAGTTTGTGTGAGTAGAACCGTGGAATTTGCACAACCAAATGTAGGCCACAGGCTAAGAGACAAACTGTAATAGATATCAAATTTTTAAGGAATGGAGTCATAAATAAGCATGAGCTTCCATGATTGCACTATTTCATCATCAACTATTAAAAAGTTTAAAGAAGTCAGTAAAAAAACAGAGTTCAGCAATTTTCACACAAGCTAAACAAATTCTTCTTGTAAAAAACTAAGACACACAGCTCCAAATTTGAGGTATGTGGACAACAACAGCAGGAGAGGATAATGCCATTTTTAAAGCAACACTGGTCAGGTATCTCCTCCCTGCTCTAGGCAGAGCTTTTGTACCAGCACTCACAAAACCCAAGAGACCTTAGTGGGAGAAGGAGAGAGTGTTGAACTAAACATGGAGGCAAGGACCCTGTATTCATATTCTCCAGCTTAATGCTTATCTCTTATGTGATTAGACATTACTTTTACACTGACAAACATTGCATAAATTGCCAGTTGAAATAGCCTTCTAAGACAAGATAGTGTGTAAATCACTTCTGAAGTTTAGAGAAATTGATTTTCATAGGATTTCAGCCTTTAGGAAAGGATAAAAATATGATTGCCTTGTCATTACCTTAAGAAAATGAAAGTGAGCACTTCATAATTTAGCTGCAGGCATTATTTCAAAACACATTTTTTGAAACAAGTGACAAATTTTCTTTTAAAACATAATATGCCAGGAAAATTAGAAAGGAAATTATCACCTTAATATTACTGAACACGTGTACATACATATAATTTACAAATATATACTCCTCATGTATGACCATTGTGTAGAGTTTGCTTGTATATTTCATATATGCAGTGTAAATTGTTCCTTTAGAAAAGCATTAAATCCCTTATTTACAAAAAAATAAAATGCAGGAATACAAATATGACCGCAGCTCTTGATTCATTCACTTAATTTTCCTGACATCTCTATTCAGGAATTTTTACTTTCCTGTGGATATTGCTGCCACTACATGCAATCTTTTGTTTGCATGTCTCCGCTGCTATTTGGAAAGGAATTTTTTTTTAATATTAAATTTATGGGATACTTATGCTGGGTTTCTTTTCTCATAGTGTTTCTAAGCAATATTAGAGAAAAAAAATCTAAAAAATTTCTTATCTTTCCTTTAGGATACCTGTTAGAGTGATTAAAATATAGTTTAAGCATTTTCAGGGAGTAAATTAACAGCACTGTACATGTGTGCATGTGGTTGTGTATTTTAAAATGTATTTTCTTTTAGGTCTTTTTCATACAAAGTTCATATTGGAAAGCAAATATTAGTCATATTTATCGCACCATAATTTGTACTGCAAGACAATGAAATTCCAAAGAATTTAGAAAATAGGTCGATCTGCACAGCATATGTTTAAAAATTAAATAGAATACAGGCTTTGAATCCGCCTTTCCCCTGTATGTCTCTGCTAACCCCACCCATAGCCACACCAAATTGAGAGCAACTATTTTGGGGAGTACTGCATTCTCAAGCCCAACTTTGTGGCACGATGGCACCGGGCCACTCGGCATTTCTTTGGGCTTTGGCAACAGGAAGGCCAGGGCGTGCAGGGCCAGCTCAGTCCCCTGCCATGCTCCCCTTCTTCGGTTTGAAGGCAACCTATTCACAAAGCATTTTGCTACTGCCTCATTTAAAACTATCGTAAAACTGTCTAGGAGCTCTTGCTAATCTCTCTAAACACAAATATTTTGTAAGATTTCAGCTTGATGGGCATTCAGAAACGGGTGTCTGTACAGGAGTTATTTGGCTTTATGTAATATATCATATGCGCATGCAAAATCTTTACCTATATTTGAGAGCTACACAGCAATTATGTAAGTGATGCATGAACTTAACATAAAATACTGCATTGACTGTAAACCTAGAGTAGAAATCACAGTAAAACGGGAAACACTGGATGTCCCTAGTTACACTGCGTTGGAAAGTGTGTGTGCGTGTGCATATGTTTTGTACAATAATGTGTATATATGTTTACAAAGTTTCTTATTTTGTATTTTTTTTTTTTTGCAAATCATAACAAAGTTGAAACTGAGCCTGGCCGACATAAGGAGGAAAGGCTTGTGTTTGTCTTTAATCTCTTCTGCAGCACGGTTCAGACTTCTGTCTGATCTGCACATAGCAGAGCAAGGGGCTCGCCGTGCATTGCGTGCAGGCTCCTTGATTGTGGAAGGGAAAAAAAAATCTGGCTGGAATCCAGACAGGCGAGCGCAGTGCTCTGTTGATCATTGTGTCTAGCCTTCAGGTGTCTCAGCTCACAGTGGGCGGCGGTTGGGGGAGGGGGAGATAACAGGAGGGCAGACAAAGAATATAACAGTGTATTTACCAAAAAAAAAAAAAAAAATCATATATAGGAGATTCATGTCAAATCCTTTTTTAAAAAATGCTTCTTTTAACGTTCCTTTCCCTGCAGTGGGAGCAAGCAAACATCTGTCCAGGAAGATTTATTTAAGCCATAATTAGTAGCGTCTGGAGTCTTTCAACAATTTCTCCTTATTGCACTTAATTTTTTTTTTTTTTTTTTAAAAAAAGAAGTCTGTTCATCTTTCACTTAGAAACTGTTTTCACTTCATGCATTATTAGAGATCCAGCCCAGCCAGGACTGAGTCAGATTTCTATTGTCTTTGCTTTTTCCCTTCCAATCGTAGTTTTCAGAATCTAACTTTTGGTATGGAAGGGGGGTGGGAAGGATCATGCAGGCAGGGGGGAAAGACCTTATTAAAGGTCTTACAAGCATGTGGGGGGAAAAAAAGAGCAAAAATACAAATCAGTGCTGTTTATTATACGGTTATTCGTTTGGGTTGAATTTCTTTTCTGAGGAAGAAGAAAAAAAGCGCTGCTTTGTCTGTTGCTTCTGTTTGAGAACTCTCATAAATCTTGCCCAGAAAGCAACTTGGGCTTAAGGAGATCTGGCCAGTAAAGCTCTGGGAAACAATTTCAATGTCTCCTGCTATGGATATTCTCTTCTTTCTGCCCCCTTCGTCCCCGCTGCCCCCTCCACCCCGACCTCCTGACGTTATACCGTAAAGGGACCCACACCCTTTCCCACCCCATCAGGAATCTGAGTGAATGCAAGCTGCAATCTAGAGGTAAAGTTGCTTATCAAAAAGCCTCTCCTCATGCTGAGCGAGTCCAGATATTATACACTAGTTGTGTGTTTTCAGTCCAGCCATAACCCTTTCCTAACACTCCCCCCGTTGCCTTGCCTCTCCCCCTCCCCCCGTGGAAGGGGTGGGATGGGAACCTTGCTCGACTTCATTGTTCCAAATGTAAGAGCTATTTGCCCCAAAGTGTCTTCGCTGTCTTTCATAGCTAATTATAATAACTGTCAGATGTCTGCAAAGTCTGGGCTGCCCTTGCTGGCGGAGTTAAAGTTTGCCTTTATGTTTTTCCCTTGGGGACAGATCAGGCCTGATTAGACACAGAGTACAAATAAAAGTGAACAACATACGTGTGTAGGGCTTTTTGTCTTTGTTTTTCTTTATGAACAAAGCAGCACGCTGGCTATGTCAGGAAGCAGTGTGTCATGCAGCGTGCATGCAGGCACTGCCCTGGAGGATAAGTCGCTTTTGCTTTTTTTTTTCCCTCTTTCTTTTATTGAAGCATGCAAGAAATATTTCTGAATTTGAATAACACTTTACATACTTGCTCATCTTATAAGAAAAGTAATCACTGATTTAGGGCATGTAGCATTTTGACATTTTTAAGAGATTTCCTTTTCTGGGTGAAAATAAAAATAAATAGAGCCTGTACTCACAGTTTTGTTGTGCTGTGCAGGTCGCTGTCTCCTTCTGCAGCGACAAGGAGGGTTGGAGAATGTCAAGGGTGCAGAATCCCAGATAATTCAGGAGAAATGTACAAACGTGCTTCCTGAAGTCGCCTGGAAGTCAGCTACTTGTGCTCAGACATCCCATTGCTGCTCTGCACGCTATACTATCTGCAGTTCTGAATTGAACTAAATACTGCCCATGTGAAAGACAGGGGAAACACAGTCATGTGGGACACACAAATCCACTCTATTGGCTCTGAAGGCACAACTTCAGCATTCTTGCATTTCCACCATTGGTTAACAGTTCAAGCTGAAAGAGTCTAGGTCCTCCTAGTGAGTCCGTTTTCCCTTTATGTTGGAAGAATGACTGTAGGATTTTACAGTGACAGGATTAGTTAAGAAAGGGACTGAAGTCATCCCTTTGACTGAAGCTGGTGGGTGGGGATTGGAAGCTGTGCTTTTCTCAAGTCGACGTTTTTCCTTTTTCTGTCTGCGTTCTCAGCGTCAGGAAATGCTTGCAGTTAACTTGGGCAGCAGAGAGAAACTGAAGGGACTTTTTTGGGTTCGGGGTTAGGGACCTGGCTTTTAGAGCAACACAGAATTACAGACAGTATAATGATTTTCATGGGAACAACTAATCTGGTTTACTAACTGGTTATTTTTCCCTTTTCAGATTTTTTTTTTTCAAGCTCAGAAAGGGCCATATCAGTATCATTTATCCTGAACTTTTGCATCACGTAAACCAGATAAATGAATCCAGCAGTTTGAAAGCCTAGACTGATAATCTGACAACAGAAGAAAGATTTTACAGGCCTCTTGGATCTCTGGGGAATATTATGATGTGGTCATAGTAATATTTTGAAAGAAGCAACAAATTCCAGAAAAGTTGTAATTGCTGATATTTGATACTAATGCAGATATAAAGATTAAGTAGGAGGGAAGAAGATTGACTATTCCCTATTTTGGTATTCTGTCATTTGTCTAATTTAGTTATGCCAGCATGAGCAGTAATTTGAAACGGTACTCAGTCATGTGTGACATACTTCTCCAATTAACCCTTATTAAAAAGACCTTTCCCAAATCCCATATGCATGTTTTCCTAGAACTTCAGAAAAGAGAGGTATGACAGATTTGCAGGGTTTGTGTCCCTCTTCCTCTCTGGGCAGATTTATTTCCTCTTACATGTTTCCAGTGCTATGTCGAGTGTAGTTCTAAACACACCCAGCGTGTGACTCCTGTTGGTGGACTGTAGAACTTGGGGCCCAGTTTAGCAGTTGAAGTGCTTAAATATGCTTGGAAATTTCCCAGAATAATTAATCTGGAATAGTAAATTCATTATATGTCTGTGCTGTATGCAAGGCCAAACCCAGACTGCTCTGCTGGCAATCATGGTGTGTATGAGATCCTATTTAGCAGCTTATGCCTGGCCCTGGCTGTCAGGGCATCTTTTTGTTTCTTCCAGTCAGGCTTGTTCAGTCCACCTTAAACCAATGCTTCTCCCTCCTCAGAGTTCACCCTCTTAAGCTATTTATAGACTTTTATCATCACCTCACTGACCACCCTTGTCATCACTTAGCTGAACACCATATTCCAGGTGTAGCTACGTAAGATATGGGAACATTTCTCCATATCCTGTGACCTGGTATGGCTGCAGCAAATCAATATGTGTTTGCTTGATATGTGAGCAGGAAAAATACATCTCTTAAAAATAAACTCACACACACAGGATTTTAAAGAATATAAAGAAAATAAATATTCTACTCTGAGTTAAGAAGGCCTTGTAAAGATCTTCTTTGCTTCTAAGTGCTAAGATGATGCAGAGTGGGGTTTTTTTCAGCAGGCTCACTTACAAATACTATTTAGTAACAATATATAAAAGGTGTGGTTTGGTGGGTGTTGTTTGGCTTTTTAATCTTCATGAAGAAAGAAAATTGTCTGGTTTGGGTAAAATAAGGCTACAGCAGTAGCATCAAAACTTTCTTTCCACCCTTCAAAAATGTTTTTAGCTCTACTAGGCTTTCCACATCTGGACTCCAGAACACTGAGGGAAGAGAACTGAAAACCCTGGGAGACATTTTCTTTTTTTCACTGTGCTGGTGGTCTTCATAATTTTGGTTGCTTTTTTTTTGTTGTTGTTTAATTCAATTAAAGAGGGAAGAAATACTAATAAAAGAAAAATTACTCTAGAGAGCAGTAAACTCTTTGGTTTTAAGACCAATACATGGTCTTGTCTTAAATACATCTTTTTCATGACTGTCAGTTTCTGATTTTAAAATGCTGAAAAGCTCCTTACAGAAAGGGAATAAACATCTGGGTTCATTTATTATTGTTTAGCTTTTTCCTCAAATAACTCAAGAGTGGATTTTGGGAAAATGTAGGGACTCTGCAGCAGTGATTATTTACCTGCATTTCTTGAGCCATGAATGAAAGACCTAGATGATGCAAGCAGATATTTTTGTGACTCACAGTATTTTGGAGACCAAATTAATACTTTGCATCACTGTTGCCGCTAGAGAGAGAAGTGTATCTTTATCTGTATTTGTGCATCTAAATGGACATTTTATGCTCCCTGCCATGTCTATTGTAAAGAAAACAAAATGAAGGTTTAGGCTACATCATATTCACTCTCCTTGAATAATAAACTGCTTCTTTTGCCACTATTGTTGGTAAAGAAAAATTCATAATTGTAACAGTCAAAGAATTAGAGCATCGTGAAATTATCATTGTGTGGAAAATAACGTTGCTTTGCTGATTCTGTCATTGTGATGAAGTGTAACACATGAGATAAGATGCTTGATGAACTGGGCTGTCAGAGTCTGGAGATCCTACTGTTCTGTGGTCTTCCTTTAACACCACATAGCTCCATTCCTGGGTTTGGGTTAGAGTGTTTTGGTTTTGCAGCTTTTCCCCCCGATCTAGCAAAGATTGGTAGGGATGCTTAACTCATGTCTAATAGAGATTCTGTTCCTAAGAATTTTTAAGTTTCCCTGGCCAGGAACACTAGGAATGAAAAGACATGACTGAAGTTAAAAATTATAGTTACTAAAGGAGCATTTTCAATATTTGGAAGCATTAGAGAGCAGATGGTTGGTGTGAGGGTGAGGAAAAGTAGGATGGCCTTGAACATCTTGTACAGGGTGCATTCACAAATAACTTTTAAAAACAGCTATTGATTTTTTTCATGTGGAAATATGAATTTCCACAATAAGCTCAATGTCTGCTTGGGAGGAGGAGCAGATTTGCCCCTTGGCTTCTTCTTAGTAAGGTATTTAGAAAGACAAAACATTTAGAAAGAAAACATTTAGAAACACAAAAATCAAAAACTGAGATAAATTTCTTTCAGAAACAATAAAGGCACTAATGCAGTTTGCATGTTGATGTTGCATGGATACTTCTGAAAATATGTATTTTAACTGTTCCTTTAGACAGTCAAATGCAGTCCTATCATGTGTCTGATGCAGATTTCATGTTGCCCAGCATTTTTAAGCCTTTCCATTTTTCTTTTGGTGGAAAGTAATTGAACTTCATAGACTGTGTATTTGCTTACAACTTTGCCAGAGAATTCTTGCTGTTCTATACACCTTTGCTTTTTATAATTCAGCAGTAGGTGGTATTTGCTAAAGTTTCAAGCTTATATTAGTCACTGCTAGTAAAATCCCTTGAGGTTGGTAGTGCATAAGCATAGAAGAAATCAGATGAAAAAATATATCTCAGGAGATACTGGAGAAGCCAGAAAAAGGCAGAGAAGAAGAAAAAGTCGTTGAAAATCATTGAGAGAGAGCACCACCCAAAAGCCATTTCAAGGTGAGAAATTACCAGAGCCCAGAAATATGCACATGCAGTGTGTGCACATATTCTGGAAATGTTCTATACCCTGGTTAAGAACAGCCCAAAGCTAACACGAGGAGTTTTTCAAATGTGTCTGGTACAAGAGGGTTGTGAGTAAAGGTTTGTTCTCATCTCCTGCACCGGGAGGGGTGAAAACAGCTGAAATGTTGTCCGAGTAAATAATCCTTGCTGTATATGACCTAGTTGGGCAGGCTGCAATATCTACTATTGCTACAAAGAAAAATGAGTTTAGCTGTTAATATCATAATGGATTTTGTGAGGCTTTGGGGGGGGGGGGGTGTGGGGGTGGTGCAGGGGGTGTTTGTTTTGCTTTTTTTTATTCCAACTGAGTCTTATTCCTTGGTCTCCTCTATTTCTGTTGAAGAAGTGAATGAAACCACATGAGATACTGGAAAGGTTTTTCAACAGTCAGAGAGGAAGCTGGTATCCCCTCACTAGTGAAAGTCAGAATTACTTACTCCTCTTTTCTCTGCAGGTCTTCTGTCTGCTTAGGGGACAGCTTTTGGTGGGTAGCTTAGATAATATAGCTGTAATTTAACCACTATAAAAACTGATCTTGATATCTTGATCTATGCACTGGAATTCATGCATATGTTGAGCTTGTAACTGTTGTGTATTTATAAACCTGATTTTGGTTACAGGACTGTTAGTGAGAAATTCAGATCTCATTCAAGTGAACTTAATACAACAGGAAAAAATCCAGGATTATTAACTAATTGATCCTAACATTTTTATTAGTTTAGTCAAGTGAAAATTAAAATAATGCATTTAGAATTGTATTTGTAAAAGAAAAATTCTAGATAAAACGAAATGTTATTTAAACAGTAGGTTGGTAACTGCAGTATACCTCAGATCAAATTGAGTGACATGAGTCTTTTTAAGACATGAGTCTTTTAAAGCTTAGCTACAAATGAGATCACCATAGAATTAGGCTATCCAGAAACACTTGATCAATAAAGCTAGAACCAACAATTTAGTCGGTTCTAATTCTTTTAGTCACGTAAACCTTAAAATGAAAGTTAGGCAAACAGTTTCTATATCACATCTGTGTATTCTAGAAAGTCTGGTCAATTCTTTTGAAGAATGTTTTTTTTTTCCTTTCCTGGATAATTTCCTTAATTTTTAAAAATTCTTCGATTTCTGGAAGAATTAATCATTTTCTTTAATAATTTGTTTGATCACTTGTTCTCTTAAGTCCTGTCAGAGTAAAGAATTTATTTTCCCTAAAAAATGCTTGCCTGATACTCATCTGCTTCAGTTTTCATCCTAAAAAATGAAGGCTTTATAGGGACACTCGGACTTGGTGACCTCAACAGGAATTTTTCTCTCAGACTACTCTTACAAGGTTATGCAGCTTTTTCTGTTTTCAGATGCAAGTTGTTTTATCCCTAATTAATCCACAGTAATATATCAACATATATATTTTATAAATTATTTATCAAACTGTCATTTCCTTATAGATGTCTGCAACTGGCATTTTGTATTTTAATTTCATTGTAAAATAAGATTGGTTTCAAAATCTAGAACTTATCAAATTATGCGCAGTCCAGTATTTGGTGAAGAATGATAGTATTTAGCAGTTCATGTTTCAAATGTAGAAGTCTTTTCATTGAAAAAATCCTACATGGTCTGATTTTGAATATTTTTTATTGAATCTATTATTCCCTGGGATAAATGATCTCTTACTTCACAGAGAAAATAGACGAATGTTGAAGTATTTCAAAGTATATGAATTCACTAAATTAAATAATGTATTCCCTGCACTGTCCCACCCCTACAGCACTGGCTGCACAGTACTGCAGTATTTTAGGTGAGATTAAAGCATCATTCGGACACAAGCCTATAGTAGTTGCAACATCTTTTTCAGTAAAAATATGTTAAAGTAAAATATGTATTCCAAATTTTTCAAAGTAATATAGTGTTTGTGGACCAGTATAACAAATCTTGGAGATTATTTTTCTTCTTTGTCAATAATTTTGATGTAATGAGATTTCCCATTTTTAATTCACAGTTATTGTCTGATATCTCAGTCTATGGATTAAGATAGTAACATCCATTTCTGTTTCAGTTTTGGGTGGTCTTAAACCAGGACAGTTTCAAAAGGATTTGTTTCTTTAAACCATCTGCCTTCCACATTTTACTTCTTAATGAAATAATTTATTTTGTTATTTGCTTAAAGGACGTTAATACTGCATAAAAGCAATAACAATACCATAGTTTTCCTTACAAGAAGCCAGACCTGTTACTTTAAGGAAATGCATTTTTCCTCTGGTAGCTTATGAAAATTTAAATTAAAAGGATTTAATAATTTAAGCAGCATAGTTTAGTGACTGAGTGTTGAAGAACAGAGGAGTTTGAAATTGCTAGCAAAACACAAGGCATTTCAGAGAATATAGTTCAATACTGCCTTCAGGCACTGATCCTTACTAGGTGCATGCAGGGTACAGATGCTTTCAGAAATAGAGGATTGTATAGTTGAGCAGAACTGCTATTCCAGGAATGATATTTTATCTTTAATTATATATTTGGTATTGATTAATGAATTTCTTATACTCTACAGAGCAAAGAATTCATTTACCAGGAGGGATTTGATCTTGGTTAATGAACAAGGTGTAGACAGGGAGGATGAAAGTGGCGGGGCAGAGGGAGCAAGTCAATGCAAACTGCACTTGTTCAAATATTTCCAGTTGCAAAAGTATGTTTGCATATTTGTCTGATCCTTGTACAGGAATAAAATCCTGTCCTGAGCCCTCCTGCATGTCATCCTACTTAAAATAATCTCTACTGTGTTTTTTTTACCCATTTTTGTTTTTTAATAGAGCCATCGTGATATCTAAATATCCTACTACTCTGTCCCTCTCTCTGTATCATTTGTTCCTTCCCATTGTTTAATTATGGACCTCATTTATGGTAATATCACAATCAAAACTGAAGGTTTCTTGCTTGAGGGATCTTGACTGAGATCCTGACCTTAGTGAAATCAAGGAGAAGAGTGGGTTTCAGTTTCTTAAGTGGCACCAGGATTTCACTCTGACTTTATTCAGGACACCTCTGGACAAAGGGAACAAGTAAGAATGAAGTGCTTGAGTATTAAGCCAATTATCTCTTCTAATCAGAACATGTATAGGGAACTCTTAAACTGAAGAAAGGGTGAAATCTGCTGAATAAATTATTCCCAGTAAATAGTGCACCCAGCTCTAGTCCTGACAGAGATAAAGCTGCAGTGGCATCAAAGTGTCTGCTCTTACAGGGTGTTGCTCTGACACAGATGTCAAATGACAAATCAACATGAGGTGAACACATGAGTTTTATTCTCTGCCTTGCTCAGCTGGAGAGATTACAAAGGGGGTGGTCAAATAAGCTCCAACAATGCTCTTATAACCTTCTTTAGCTGTAAAAGATAAATAAAACTGGCCAGGAGGTAACTTCTGTAATTCCTTAAATCTGCTTTGCCGATATTACAGTGTAGACTGCAAATAACTTGGGACCTTTTTCCACAGCATGGAGGGAGGCAGGGAAATCAGTGAGAGCTTGTGGCCAGCCCCTCCAAGACTGAAAAGACACCTGAAAATTAAAACCAGTTCTTTTTGTCTGGTGAAGTAAATGTTCCTAAAAAGGAGTTTAGCTCTGGTTCACTTCCCCAGTATTGAATTTACCTCCATGTCTTTTGCTGGGCTGTGGTGAGATATCTCTGAGACTAAGTAACAGTGATGGAAATACTGAAGATATGAATAAAAAGTGATTGAAACCCTATGCTGGGGACAGTATTCTGACTGTCTGTATTCTTGAAAAATGCCATGAAAATCATAATTTTGTTTGGGCTTCTCTTACGCTGGTGAGTAGCATAGGTACTCAGCCCGTTTCTCATAAAATTGTGTTCTTAATGAGGAAAAATCAAAAGTATTGGAGAAAAAGTGGTTTGAGTGTTTCCTGAGGACAGGCATGTAGGGAAGGGCCTCATTCATAATATTCATAATTCTTGTAGGACCCTGGTAGAACTGTTTGAGTGTGTGCTGCAGGAACAGGGCAGTCTACGTGCAGAACCTGCCGTGGCAGCTGGGGCACATGGAGTCAGCAGCAGCTCCAGCTCTGCAGCCTCAGAGAGGAAATCAGAGAATTCAGATCCAATGCCTCTCTATCCATCAAGATGTCATTCATGCATATTAAATGGCATAACACTGATAAAGTCTAATTTTAGCTGAAATAGTCTTTACAGCACCAGATTTTACTTTGGGTAATAAAAGAGAATGTTACAAAAAAAAAAATTTATTCTTTCACTCATTTCTTCAAAAGGACAGGAAAAAAACCCAAAAAAGCCAAAACCCCATTACTTTTGCTTTTCTCCCTCCTTCTCAGAGAAAACACTGCCTTTATAGTGTTTGTCCCAAATGTAACATCACAAGCCATAATTTAAAATCAGTGTAATTTTGTATCAGATTTTTGGTATTTTTAATGCTCTTTTAGAAACTCTCCAATGAATCTGAAATGTAGTTTGTAGTCCTTTAAAACAGTGGAAATCTTTTCTTTGCAGTGATGGATTTTCCCAGATTAAAGATGATAATTAATGTATCTTGGTTAAATTTCTGTAACTTTAATTCCAGTAAATTTCTAAAATTTCTACCAACTAGTATCTTTCATGAAAGTAGAATTATTCTAAAGATTAATTTTATCATATTGTTAAAAACTGTGCATCATAGGCAAACAATCCATGTAGAAATATGTGCTTGTTCCTTTGAGAGAGGTGAATAGATAAACTGTCCAAGGTACAGGGAAATAGAGCATGGATAATGCGGGTTTGAGATATTCTGTTGCTTAAGTGATGCATTAAATCAATATTCTGCAAAGCTTTTTCTTGTTAAGTTATTTACTTGGCTGCTGTCACAATTCACCATTTAGGTCATCATCTTTTTAAAAAATATATTTTCTTGTGGCCTAATTTAACTTCATCTAAATACTCCAATTCCTCAAGTAATGAAACTGCTTCAAATGCTGAAACTAAAACTGTTTTAATGCCAATATTTACACTCACATTCCTTACTTGGTTAAAATGTTAAGGAAAGAATAGAATTTCAAGTGAATTTCTAGTTTATCTGCATGGAAATCTATTACTACAAATTAATATCAGAACAAATAAAAAGTGTCTTAATAATTTAATAAAAATGGAAAATTAATTAAGTTCTGAAAAGAGACTCATGAAAAGAAAGACAAGTGTTCTTTCTTCAGCTATTCTCACTTTAACATAATATATGCATAAATGAAATGTCAGAAGTTGCTTCATTTCAACAGTTAAAACCATTCAAAAATGATTCTGGAGATAAGCAGTGCCTTGTTGTAACAGGAGCCGAAGGTATGCACTCAGTGAGGGCACCTCAGGGAAACCCTCAGCCCTCACATGGCTGAGGAAGAGCTGCACAACTTCAGCACCCTGGAGGGATTTCGTCTGTCAAAAAAAAAAAAAAAAAAAAAAAAAAAGCACATCCTGGATTGTGAATCACCTCTGTTCTGCTGAAGTTCTACTGAGTTCCAGCTAAAAAAATCATTTTAGACCAAGCAACCCATCCAGTAATTTTTTCTTCTTAATCAAGATTGAAAAGGATAAGATCACTCACTTCCCTTTGTAAACTGTGCTAATGGTCTCTCATCTGTACAGCGCTGTCTGTGAGATACTGTTTATATAAAGGGGAGTAAGTGACAGGGTCTACACAGGTGTGGCTAAGTCTGCCCTTCAGTTTAGATGGTTTTGTACTTATTAAAAGAATTTTTGATGAAATTATAATTAAAATTATACTGTGGTTGTGGTTTTCTTTTCTCTTTCTAAGCAGCTTCATTTAATTTTAAACTAGGCTAAGAAACAGTGTTACCAAAGAGAATTTATTCATCCTTTTTAGGGTATTTTAAAAATATTGGTTGTTCAAATGGTGATGAAAACTGCCAAGTAAATGCAAGGCATTTATTTGAGTGCAGGAAAGTGCAAAGATTGATAGATTTTTAAAGAAATTATAAGTACTGAAGCTTGTAGAAGAAAGTTTGGGAATGTCTGCATTCCTTACCTCTCACAAGGGATGATTCAGCTTGATCTGAAGAGATTAGAAAAAGAGCAGATTCATTAGTTATGAGAGGAAGTGCTTTTTCATACAATGTGTCATAAAATTATGGAACTCACTGTTGGGATTGCTAAGGTTAGACCTGTCTTAATTACTGTATGACTATGGAATGGTTTGATGCCCTTGCATTTTTTTCTTCATAGTCTCTGCCAATCCCTTCACGTTTTGTTTATCTGTTTCTACAATGACTTTTCTCATGCACCTTTTCCAGTTTGTAGGAACTAAATGCAAAACAAAACATCTATTGTCTTGCTGCTGCTCTTCCTCAAATTGCAGACCCTTTTTAAGAACATACACAAGTCAGGCAGCATAGTTGTATTTCAGTGAGAGAAGTTAAAATTTTCTGGAGTTAATGACACTACTTTTCAAATTAATAAGGCAATGAAGAACTACTTATATAAATATGTGTATATGTATACATATAAATACTGAAAAATAAAAGTGGCAAGATTACTTTCAATTGTTTTCCCCATCAATAAGGATTGGTTTAATACCTTTTATAATCTTTTCACTTGTTAACATGAAGTATGACTATCAAAAGCAGTGGAACTCCATGTCCTGTCTAGATAAACTGCCTAAATTTCATGAAGCAACAGTGTGTGTAATAAGAGGACTTGTAGAGTAGAAAAATACATGCAAACTGAATCTCATGTCAAATCTCCTTTTAGTATGTTCTTTATTGGCCTAAGAGGGCCAGAGCATGCTGGCACTGACATTGGACAAAATTACAGAATACCTGAACTGATGAGAACAAGAAGTTCCAATGAACAAAAAATTCACCAAGTCCAAAAATGTAAAGTACTGACCCCCTTTGACCTCAAGAAGTTGTTAATTAGCAGAGGATTAACACCCTTTTCATGTGGTGGCAATCACTAGAAAATAATGTGCATGCATCAAAGAACTTCAGGGTCTTCTAACAAAAGATTAAATGCAAAAATTCTGTGGTTTATGAATGTGGAATCTGAAAGTGTCGCTACACTGTCCAGTTTGCAATTTTGAACATATAATTGATACCTTAGAAAATAAAATATTTTGGGAAGAAGAAGACTTAAATTTTTATACAGAAAAATTATTTCTATTGCACTTATTTCTCAGTTTTGTGTCCTTAAAGATTTAAAGCAAGAGTTATTAGAGAAAAATCTTGACACATTTTTAAATATTGCCAGTTTATTATGAGGTAGACAAAAAGGAATTTTATTTTTTTAATTAATTTTTCAAAAGAACTTTAGAAAGTTTAATTCCTATTATGAATTACTATGGACATCAAGTTATTCAGTAGTCTACATAAAGCCACGACCTAGAATGAGTACTGTAGAACAAGTGAACAAAGCCAGAACTTTTCCTAAAAGAGAAAGCTTTTCTCTAACAGTTGGTTACTTCTTAATCCTGAAAATATGGCTAATATTGTGAATGCACCTGCTGCAAAACAGAACTGACTTCCTTTCAAGATGCACCAATACTTCATAATTTACTTCTGTAGCAGGTTTTTAACTTTTGTTCTGAGTGGAGCCCCTGAGGCCTCGGGGGTATTGGGGTGTCGCCTGTGTGCTGTGCCAGTTTGCAGGTCACCAACAGGGTGCAGAGGGAGGGCTGGGTCCCTGCTGGGCTGTTCTGCACCACAGCCTGTGCAGCAGTGAAGTGCACACCTCAGTCAAGGGGAGAGTGCGAGGAAGCTGAAACCCTGTAAATTTAGCCAAGAATTGTTTGGCTCTCACTCCTCTTAGAATTGCCAGCATTGGAAACTTCTGCAAGTCAGCTGTCCATTGGGGAAATTTATGCACAGCCCTGCCCTCACACAAGTTTGTGATTTACAGCAGGAAGCAGTGGGCTGGATAAGCGCCTTCCTCTTGTCATAAAGACCCTCTCTAATTTCAATATCCAGACAAATAGCTGGGTCACTAAACAAATGAAACTCTTGGATTATCTAATCACTTACAGGTAGTGAGTTCTGCAGATTAGTTTTGTTGTGAAAATGTATTTCTTTCTTTGTAACCAAAAGAGAGTACTTTTGTAACTTCATTTACCAAAATGAGTATTTTGGCTTTTATAAGATGATAAATGTTGTTTTGCTGGTTGCGTTTACTTCACCCATGTCTAGTTTCATCTTATTCAAGTCCGTTTTCTTTTGCTCTTTCCACATTATGGATTTGGCATATTTAGGGCTTCACAATGGACAGGTTATGGAGTGAATTGTATCACAAGAAGCAGTAATGATGATTCCACCTGCCATTTTTAGTGGTGTGTTCATAGTTGCACTCATCACAAGTGATGCCTGGGGAGACTACTTAGAAGGAAGGTGAGACAGAGTTAAAAGATAGAGGCAGGTATTTATTGAAAGACCTTCATAGGGTACACCTTGGGCAGTGCAGGAGTCTCACAGAGACTATGCTCAAGGTGGACGACAGTCACAAGTTTTTCAGATAGTTCTAAGTCTGGTCTATTTGCATATCAGAAGTCAATTGTCCAATTACAGTTTCAGGTAATGCAATTACATTCCCCCAGTTTGCTTCCCCCAATTCACTTTCTCTTTTTTTAAGTTCACATTTTTTGGGGTCTGAGACAGTAAGGCATCCTTGAGTTTCAGGCCTAGAGAAAAATTGTTTTGTCTGAATAACATGGGAGAACAGTAGCTGACAGGCCATGGAGTTTTAGAGTTATATCCTAAAGCAGTACTGATCTGAAAAATATAAAAGCTAAAACTTAAGGCATCACAAGGAGCCCATGCTTTGACTTAAGGTCAGTCTCACAGGGCTGACAACTGAAAAAAACACTTTTTGGATAGATTGAGTGAATTGGACCTGGAAGTTTCTGAAAGATCATAAACAGGAAGCTGTGCAACTTTTAAACTCATTTCTTAACAGAGGCACAATTGAAGCACAAAGGCCTACTCTCTATTGTGAATTTGATCTCCTAATACTTGTGGTAGATTCTGTATCTCCAAGGGGATTTTTCATTCTTAGTTATACTCTGATGCCGACTAGGACACGTTCTCTTTGTATGTTTGGTTTGTGTCACTCACCTGTTCAGCAAGTGAATAAACTGGAGCCTCCTGTCAGTGCATAGCTCTGCCAAAATATACTATATTGACCAGTTAATTCCCTGATTTTTGAAACCGATTCAGCTTCAAACTTTCTATGTTAATAGTTAAAAATAAAATTAAAAGATCCAAACTTCTTAAGATAAAATTAGCATAATGGTCTCTAATAATATCTAACTGTATATGACGCAAGCTATTGGTAGCCTAAATAATGAATGTATAAATAGGCACTAATTTAACTCTTCTTATTTCAGGTAAGTAGGAAGTTAATTCAGAAAGGGATCATAGATCTCAGCCAAAAGCATGATTGTGTTTGAGTCTCTATTATGCTTGCTTCAGAATTCTGATTAAATACTGCCTGTCAGTTATCTCTCTTCCTAATTAGATAAATGTTTCTACTGAAATTCTTGGAGGGCCAGACTTAAATTGTGCTTCCAGAAAAGTTAACATAAGCAACTTTGACATTTTCTTTCTGCAAGTGTTCATGCCAGCAGAGTTGATTATTTGAATACAGTTGGAAAGCAAGCAAAGTCAAATATCTATTCATGAAAGTTGTTCCTCAGATTTAGGAGCCAAGAGTACAGAGCTATATTGTCCTGGACTTTCAGCTGCACAGCTGAAACTGTTTCCAGCAAAACCTGTATTGGTTTATACAGCATTAAAATTCCCTCTTTTTTTATCTAATACAATGATTCTGTAAATACCTCAAACCACTCAATCCCTGCATCACTGAAATGCAGCACTGCCCTTTCCAGTAGAAATACCTAACTGTGGATGGGAGAGGTGGGACTTTTCCTTTCCTTTTGCTGGTATCATTTTAGAGTGGTGGTAAATCAACCATGAACTTCACCTTAGAGTATGATAGAAAAGGAAAAAATATAACCATATAAATTCTATTTAATATGATTTCCTACCACTTGAAATCTTAAAATTAGATGAAATATTTCTTCAGATTTCTCATACTTTCAAGACTCACTATTCAAAGTTCACAAGCAGCATGACAATAACTAAACTTTTGCTGACAATAACTAAAACTCATAAGTATTATCTAAAAATAGTCTAAACTATGAATTTTTAAGATTCACATTCTTGGAACTAAGCCCGTATTTCAGTACTCACTGTTTGTGCACAATCCCTTCTGTTAGCATACACAAACACAGTTTGCTGCAATAACTAAAATCCATGGGCAGTGAGGCATGCACCATTATAATTACTTACAGTTAAGATGGTGGCCACCACCTAAATATAGGTTCCACTGGCTTCCCTTTTTCCTTGGGCACTAGATCAGATATGTTGGATACACTGTGTGCTGAGGTGAAACGCTTTCCATGTCCAGTAAGAATACAGAATAAAAGGGTTAATATGTGCATGGTTAATGAGTCTATGAAATCCTGAGCTTCTCTTCTAAAACAGGCCTGCAGAATTCAGTATTGAAGTGACTGTAAAACGTGGGCTCAGTTCAGTTATGAGACTGTGAATCAGTCCAAGGTTTTTTCTTGTAGGCACAGGCTTTCACAATTTTGCATTCCCTTTCCATGTAGAGTGGGAGGGGAGTGAAGGAGCACATTTCCTTGTTTTTCAGAAGTTGAGTCATGGAAAGCTTAATGGATCAATGGAAATAAAAGTGTGGGGAAGATGTTGATGCATAATAATCCTACTCTTCTACTGCTCCTGCTAATTCCAGACTTACCTGCTGCTTATCACATGGTGGAAACTATTCTCATTATTATTTTCCTTAATGCTGTTCATGTTCAAAGTTAGATTAGCACTGCGCATCCCATTTATCACAAACTCTGTATGGAAAAGCCATATGGTGATCAAGGCCCCAAGTTTCACACTAAATGCACTTATATGGTCTTATGGCTACTTACACTTGGTGCCCATCTGTTGGGATGGCAGGGGGCCCACTGCTAAGTTGGCCAGACAATTGCCCTTGAGGATAGTTGCCAGACGATGTTTGAGCTTCCGTGGGCAACATAGCAATGGGAAAACCAGCGGCTCTGCTAAAACTGCCTCCTTATACCAACAATGGCATCTCACATATTTATAGTTTCTACTTCACGTAGAAAATCTATGAAGTAAAAATGTGGAAATTATGATTTCTGTCCCTTGTAGAGGTACACGTTCTGCTGCAGTGAGCAGATGTAAAAATCATCCAGGAGACCTGTTTCAAGCCAGACTGCAGTAAACTACAATTACATATGTACAGTATGCAGGAGATTTCCCATCAAACAGGAAACTACAAAACAGACTGATGTAACACATCTGTGGCAAAACTAAAGATGGGAGTTCTAAAAATGCTTCAGGGATTTAGCACTCAGCATCAGAGAGAGAAGATTCTGTGACTCAAGTTGGTATTCACCATGTAGGAGGTGGGATGATCCTTGCTATTTCAAACAACCAAACATATTTTGCTTCATACTAAAGCTAAGGAATGAAAGTATTATTTTGGGGGAAAAAAAATCTTTAAATCTTTGCAATTGAAAACAAATTTAGATTTTGCAGACAGTTCATGAAATAAAGGTAGGAAGAAAAAGAGTAAGGAATAACTGTATGAATGGTATAGCAAATGCATTTTGCAGAGTATAAAAGTAGAAGTTAAGCTAAAAAAAGAGAAAGTAGGAATTAGGCAGCATCAAGAAAGTATCAAAAGCAGAGAGAAGTGAAAAAAAGCAGGTAGGTTTGTTTATATCAGTTTTTAAATGTACATTGTACACAGAGTCTTTGGTTTGGACTTGGAATTGACTACATTGAAGATTAAAGCAGTCATGACTTCAGGAAGGAGAGGGAAAACATAAGCAGGAAAAAGTATTCAGTCTAAGAAAGAAAAATAAGCTTTCATGTGTAGGGGAGCTGGAAAAAAAAAACCAAGAAATTAAAAGCAGGTGGTAGCAATTGAAGTTCAGCTCTTCCATTGACTGTGTGGATTAGGCCTTAGAAGCTCTGAAGCCATGGCTCCTGAACAGTGTTACTGAGAAAGAAAAATCTGATTCTCTTAAGTTCTTTCTGGTTCTGGGCAGCTCTCTTGTCACTAGAAGGTCTACTCTGTCAGAATGTCATCTTTGCCTATACAGATGGTGATCTCTTCAGTAGCACTGCCTTCTGTACCTGTAACTTTTATAGGGGTTTTAAATTCTCATTTGAAACATCAAATTAAGTAGATTTTGTGTTACTGAAAAATAGCAAGAGCTTGACATTAAGACTTCTCACAGGAGTCTCAGAGTTTTAATGGAGATTTTATTGGAAAAGATTTGTGTCCAAATAGACAAAACTAATTAAGTTCACAATTTGGTGGTCAGAATAATTGCTTATGATGGAGAAAGTTGCATGCCAAGTCTTGAACCTGATTCATTGCAGGAAATATTGATTTCATTCATGCCAGACAAGTGCACTGGTCTCTGGATTTTCTGGAGGAAATGGTCACCTTTTCCTTATCTTGTTTTCACCTTGTCCAGGATAGCTAGAACACAATATTTTTTAAAAAATAACGTAACTTCCAATGTTGCAGGTTAAAGAGGGCACACTCTGTGAAGAGGAAATGAATCTAGGCTGTCACAGACTCTAGGCCCCACAAGGGTCCAGCAGGTGAAACTGGTTGTAGATCCATCGTCAAAACTCGCATTGGAGTTTTGAGAGGAAGGTTTAATTTCTGCTATGAAGGTGTTACCAGGTCACCTTCTTCAGTCTGAAAGGGACACCATCCTCTGTTGAAATGAGGTGGCTAAGGAAATGCTTGAAACAGAATTCTTCTTAGTGAATCGTCTCACTTTTCTTCCGTTTATAACGTTTATTTAATAAATGTGTGTTTTCTAAAGTAAACATGCCAGATACTGTTGTGTGTTCCAGGAGATTAGCTTTAAACATGCTATATGAAAATGGAACCACTGAATTAAAACAGTGTTTTTTCTTAGAATCATATTTTTGTAAGACACCTTCACTCTGTAAATAAGTTTGGTTTCTTTGTGTTGGCTTTATGGCATTTTGTAGCAATGGTAAGATTAAGAGGTTAAATCTGTAGTCTTTAATAAGTCTTTTGGCTGTGTAACCTTCATAGATTCACATTGGAGGTTTTCAGATGTGAACAGAAATGTGAATTTAATTTTGAGCTTGGTCCAACATCTAAGATTAACACATGATAACCCAGTTACATAGTTCATTCTGGACCTCAACTCTAGCAAAAACTTCTGTCTTTTAAGTTTCCCTGAAATGAGTGAAACACAGCACCTATTAGTAACCAGATGTAATAGAAGCAAAACACTTTCAGTTTTAACAGATGGGCCTTTCAAAACCAACCATATGAAACTAGTTTATTTTGCGTGTTTTGTTCCTGGAGGGACAGGATTTTATTTAGTCATCATAGCTCTTATTTGCATATTGTGTTTCATTTGTTTCATGACCACACTAATTAGAAGAGAAGACTATCTTGCTCTAGATGACATTTTAGTTCCTGAATGAACAGGGACATGAGCTTCAGGCAAGTTGCATTAATTTCGTCTCTATAGAAATTAATAACAAGTGTACTTCAAACTTTCCCTTCAAAAATAATCTGAATATTTATGCATAAGAAAAGGCCATTCCTGACCTTTGGCCAAGAGATTACTTTGTTGGTTTATCCCCAAGAAAATATTTTATGTTGATAAGTCATTACATGAGGGATTTTTTGAATAGAAACAGAGCACACAGTTCTTACAAAGCCTTGATCACAAATTTGTTTCATAGAGATTTGATTATGACCTGAGAGACTACTCTTGATCTTGGAAATGAAATGTCCAATGTTCATTTCTGCAAAAGTTCTAGGCAGAAATAACATAGTCCCTAATAAAAATCCCAAGTGTTGGGTTGTGGGTTATTTAATAGTCAAAGGAAAACAAGAAAAGGAGGAATGTTGATATAATTAATAGGGTTTTGAAATGAGAAGAGACTATACCAAAGTTAGTCCAAGATATTCCTTTTGAAACTGCTTCCAAAACTAGTTGGATAAATGTCTCAAAGTGAGGATTCCCTAATGAACTCCCTCTTACAGTGACTACACTGAAAAAGTGCACTATTATAGGGACATGTGCACTTCAGTGCCATCCTCGAAGAGAAACTTCTGATGGGTAGTGCAAAAGTAGAAAAAAATCTGTTCAGAACAAGAAATTTCATCATGTGTACCTCATTTCTGGAATGTGAACTTTAAAATCTCAGAAGTTTTATTAGGTATTATTGATAAGCAAAGCATGTTCAGAGGGCATAGCTTCAACAAGAAACCTCAAGTATTCTGCAAAGTTGTGTTGACAGAAATATTTTTTTTAAGATATTGCAATCTCATGCTTTCCATTGGAGGAAAAAACTCCTTTTCGCCCTCCACCTTACATGAAGTGCTTTATATTTGCAGACTGCATACCTTTTAGGGTCAAGGAAAACTAAAGTTGTCCTTTTATCTCTGGCTTTCCAATTATTTGTCCTGACTTAGGGCTAAACATCCCACTCTAAACTTTACAAGGTTGTTCATTCTTATGGACTTTAAATTTTAAAAAATCTTATCTTTAAAGTCATTTTGATTAGAGCATTTAAATATATTGTGTTTAGAAGTTAATTTTTATCATAGTTCTGGTTTTGGCAGGGGGAAATTTTATAGCATCCCTATGTTTTGATTTTATTCACATTATCTTATTTCTGCCCTTCATTTCCACAGGTATTTAAGGAATTTAACTATATTCCTACAATGATGTCTTTCTCAGAACCATCTCAGAAAAGACAGATTTAATTTTGACTTTGAATTTTCATTAACATTCTTTTTTTCGTATCTTTTCCTTCAAGCTTATTTTCCTAGCAGTTCAGTAATTCTAGTCCCATTTCCAGCTCAACCTGAATGCTTTGAATTTCAGATGGATTGCAAACGACCTCCTACTCTCAGAAGGAATGACTTGAGTTACAGAGAAAAGGGCAATAGCTTTTTACACTCCTTGGTGTACCTTCTCTTTACCTTAATCTGAAGACAAAATGTCTAAAATTTGATCATGATGATAATAATAATCATAATTTTAAAAGCCATAGCCCCTTTCATGTTCATTGCAACAATAATTTCTCTAAATGAACAACGCAAAGAATCACCCAAAGTAGTACAGATTGGTTTATTTGACAATAATGGTCTACCTTTTGCACTTGATTTTACCTGTACAATCAGAAATAAGGTGCCAGGTTATGGCAGCTCAAACCAGGGCAAAGCGTGATTTGTGACTTGAAATATTTCCTGGGCAGCCCAAAGGAAAGCCTCAGGCATTCACAGCATCTACTTCAGCACTGAAGTCACTGACACTGCCTCTGCAACAGTTGCATGAATTCCATTCATTATACCTATATGTATTTATTTTGTTTCATTCCAGGTTTTCCAGTACATTTCTTGAAAATAATTGAACAGCATACAAATCGAGTGTATTAAAACAATTGTATCAGGTTTTGTACCCAGTCTGTCTGGGTCCCTATTTAATCTTAGAAAATGAACTGTATTGCAGAAGCCATTATGTTGTTAATGCAAGTAAATTATGTTTAAGGGAGCTGGGGTACCCCAGCAAATCTCCTTTTATTCTGCAGCCCTTTTCTTGCTTGAGTTTTGTTAATTTTTGAGTGCTGCTTATGAAGCCAGGAAAGCAGTAAAGTCTTTGAAAAGCATGAAATAAATTCTGTTCAGTGAGTGGGTAATTGTTCAAGGTCATCTGTTCGTTGTCTTTGTCTTGATTGTTTGAATTAGTAGCTAATAATGGGGCTGAACCGTGAATGAATTATTATCCATAGGGCATATTTTGGGGAGTGTCAGGAAATATTACAGGGTAATTAAGGTTATCCAATAGCAAGGCTGTGTTACTAGCAGATGTCTAGTAATTACTATGTTTAAAAAGTGTGGGGATTAAACTAAGATTATAGCTTTTATATTGACTGCCTTTGCAAGTCAGACTTGGAATTTATTCAGTTTATTCTGCTGCCCTTTTTCTTTTGTTCTGATTCTGTCACTTAAATTCCAACTTAAACACAGGTCTTTCCTGGTGAATTAAAATAAACATCAGCAGATGGTATGCAGTACATGTGTATACAAAATAGTAGTGTGGTTATTGAGGACTACAGAGACAACAGCATTAATAAATACTGCTACTATTTATTTGTTAACAAGTTCTGATTCCATTCCAGGGCTTGAACATGAGTTCTTTCAGGTTTAAAATTGTGCATCTCTAAATATTTTTTCAATACTGTAACAGTGTTTAATATGACAGGAGAGCTCAATTGTTCGTTTAAATTTCATTTGTTGACTTGGATATCTTCATGCAAAACCAAAAGTCCTGAGTTCAAAGTTTGTTGTTATTACTGACCCTAAGCTGGCTTAGTGCTACCAGAGGCCAGGGAAGGGGAAGCATTTGTTTAGTCCCCGATCCAGCAAATTTGATTTTAGCAGATGGGCTGAAGGGAGATAATGTAATGGACAAGTATCTGTGGCATCTGGAATGTCTGGATTTAGCACAGTTGACTGGCACTGGGGTGGGGAGGGCAACGTGGAAGCTGTCTGTGCACAGTGAGCCTCAGAGGTAATGAGAAACCTCTCAGGAGAAAAGAGTGATGACTAGGAAGAAAATGTCAGGTCATTGAGTGTTTATAGCCATAAGAAAGGAAAAGTGGGAGGTTTGAAAAATGGAGGAGAGCTACAAAATGAACATGCCACGAAAGGGAAATGTGGACAACAGTGAATAAAGGTTTTGAGCAAGTGTTTATGTGGTATATGGGACCTTTTCAAAGAGGAACACATTGGCAGATTGTTTTTTTTTTTTCCTTAACCATAATTTAAAAACACAATTGAAATAAAAAACTTCACTTTGCAAATTGTACGTAACATCTCAAAGTCAAAACCCTTTTGATTCTGGCCTACCAAGCCTTTGCATAATTTTTTCATCTGACTAGCATTAAGCAGGGTAAGCTTTTTATTTATTTATTTTGCTTGCTGCTGGCAGTGCAAGAGGAGATTACACAGGAGTGCTATGGATTTGGGAGTCTGGCTCCTACATTAGTGATTTTTGTTGGTGTGGGGCTAGCAGCAGGCAAACTGGCCCATGGCAAGCACAGATGGTTGTGGCAGTCCAAGCCCCTGCTCACTCTACCTGTAGCTATCTTATGCCAGAGATACCCGTTGATGCACAAGCTGTAATTTCAGAAATTTTTATAGCCACGCTAGAAGGAATCCACTAATATTGTGTTGACAGCTTCTTTGGCTTTTAAGTAAGTCTGGCAAATGTTACATGTTTATGACAAAGGATTGTGCTGATTCAAAAATGCTGATTATGTACGTGCATGCGTGAGCAAAGGAAAATAAGCAACAGTAACCTGACATGCCAGTGTGGGAAAGTGGCTTACTGTGGACACAGCACTAGGGTGAAACTTTGTCATGAACTGTCTAGGACGTCCAATGCATATTAATTGTCTTAATGGCATGTGGGATCTCATTAAAGTCAAAGGCATTTTTCATATCTAAAATTAAGGGCCATGTGAAGTTTTTTACTTGGCTAAAAAACATTCTTACAAGGTTCTCATTGAAGAAATTAAAAATTAAAGCTAATACAGGTTCAGAATTAAATCGAAAATCTTCTGATATTTAAAAAGTTACTATAATCCAAATGGATTTTCTTTGATATTAATTTTGAAAAAAACCCAAAGTTAGGACTTTTCACTTATTAACCACTATTGGAATTAATGTTTGACTGGTGTAGAGGAAAAGCTAAGAACATGGAAGGGGAAGGACAGGGAAGGGCAGAAACAACCAGCAAAACATTTGAGATTTCTCATTGAGGTAAATGATACATTTGAGATAAAGACAGAGGTGAAATATGAAGTGTCTCTGAATGTTTCTGCTTGTGATTATTCTGAGTTAAAGTCTATACTCATCCATGCACATTATAATGTGATTTCCATCTGTTTAGGTTTCCTGACTTTTTAAAGTGCAGGCCCCTCATCAAATCAATTAAGAACTTCAATAACTATTAGTCCCTTCAGTGAAATACTGTAATGCCTCTTGTTTGTATTCCAAGTCATTGATATCATATATTAACATGATAAATGGCAAAATCTGATGCAAAATGTTCCAAGTCTTGTGGAAAACATCCATATTTCTTGGTTGTCTGGTTATTACCATACAAATGTCTGAGCCAGAGCCTGTTTAAAACCTAATGAGAGTATTTTTACTGACCTCATTGTACTTTGGATGCAGATAGAAAACTATATAACTATTTTCTTTCTTTTTTTTAATAGCAAGTTATTAGTTTTATTTAAAGAATGTAAGATTGACTTTTTTAGGTTGAATTAGTTAAAATACAGCAGTAGGGAAAGAGGAAAGCCAAACACCTAATCATTCCTTTTGATCTGCTTGTAAATTAGCAACCACCAAATAAGTAAAAGCACTGCTGCTTTTATAGCATTTTGTATAGCTGAGAAAGAATCTTAATGGAAAAGCTGTATTTTACCCTAAAGCTTTTCTTTTACTTTGTAAGGAAAAGAAACACCAATGATCAAGTTTCCCTATGCTGAGTTCACTGTTGCAGCAGTAATGCTTTTACTGAAATCTCAACACTACCAAAAGCAACAGCAGTAAGCACACAGGGCACTGCATTTGCTCCCTCCAGTGTGCTAATAATGACCTTGGGTACCTCAGAGAAGAAAAGCAGACTCTGCAACTTTGTGAGGCTCTTTATACAAGAAAGGGGATGAAATCAGTGTGTTCATTAATAATGAAGGAATAGCCAATGTAATGAAGATCTGTCATGTGTGAGACCTAGTCAAACCCAGTAAAGGTGGAAAATACAGTGTTAGTCATGGTCTAACTTTAGGACACTTTCAGGTTTCCTTAACCTTAATCAACATGTGGCAAAGCCAGGCTTTTGCTACCTTTTCAAAACCTGTGTGCTTCTCTAAAACAGGGAATCTTCTACACTCAGATTAATGTTCAACAATCTTCAACATATGTAAGAAAAAGAAAAATACATTCTTGTCATGGGAGATCTGGTTATAGACCTCAGAAACTGACCAAAACACTAAAGCAGCTTAACAATAAAAGTTGGTTGAGCTATTGAAGTACATTAGGGACTGTGCAGAACATCCCTGGTTTAAATGTATTCTAGATTTTACTGGCTTGTGTCATTTTGCTTTTCACATTGATGCTGTTATGCTAAAGTAGATTGTAGAGAGGTTTTTAACTTCTATTGTCCATCTTTTCCAAAAGGAAAATAAAGGGTACAGAAGAAGGTATGCAGAGCCAATGCTTTGCCATATCATTTAAAGTAGAAGAATGATCATTGGTGTAGTCCCACCACATTTGAGTCTCAAGTGCAGTGAAAGGTTGCTATAAAACAGATGTAAAATAATGAAGTTAAGAAATTAAGGAATTCTAGTAGACAAAAAAGGACTTTTTAGTTTTCTTTTTTCAGCATTGGTTAGATTTAAGAAATGGGAGAACTTTGAGCACCCTGTGTTTTTATTTTAACCTCAGAACAAACATTTAAAAGCTGTAATTTTGGGTGGATGATTACTAATGACTTTCTTTGATTTAAACCTTAGATATTTCTAAAATTATCTCAAAAGACATAAAATTAACGGTGTATGGAAATGAGTGAAACAAAATTGCTCACATATAAACATGTTCTGGCATGAGTGGAGTTACAGAGATAGGGAAGTTGCACTGGAGCCCTCAATTTGCTGTGCCAAGGTTTTTAGGATTGTATAAAATATCTTTTCTGTCTGCAGTCTGGGCTAGTGGAAGGTGTCCCTGCCCATGGCAGGGGGGTTGAAATTAGATGGTATTTAAGGCCCCTTCCAACCCAAAGCATTCTATGATTCTATTCTAAATGAGTGTTTCCACACCAACCCTTTGGCGTGGGCCAGCCCCTATCCCAAGATTAAAACTAGGCATTTAGAGCTTGAAACTATTCATAATCAAAATGAAGTTTTAATAAAGGTTGGTTTGCAAATCAAATAAAATATTCTATTATCATTTGATCTAGGCCTATTATTTATTAAAAGGTTTTGGTTAGGCCACTCAAGTAAGACTCCAATTTTTCAGTTTCATTCTTAATATCATTGCATGGAATTTGTGGCTGTAACTCTTGCTCTGAGAACTGTGCTAACAGTACAGCCTGTGTGGTGATTCCTCATCTAAAACATGAACTCCAAAGTAAAACATGGTGTGAAAGCCTGTAACTTTAACTGGTTTTAATTTCAACACCTTTCAGATTATTACAGCTTAAATCTGAAGTATATTAAGCATTTTTGTGGACATTTGTTTTCTATCAATCAAGAATGCATGCTCCGACATCAAATCTTAAAAGCGGGGAAAGAATTTGCTGTAATTTCTTCAGATCCCTTTTCTACTCTTGTAAATATCTTTAAAAATATCCCACCTAAAGACTGCTCTCTTTTTTGACTTCAAATATAACTAGTTTTAGATGGGAGAAGAAATAGTTTGATGTTTATTTTAGATCTACAATTCTCTCATCTGGCTCTGGACTTCATAAGCAGTATGGTTGGTGTTTATTTTTAACATGTTAAATCAGAAAGGAAATAAAAATGGTCATTTCTTGAAACATGATTTGCTGAACTCTTAAAAAGAAAAGGCCAATTTAGAAGGGTATCCTGTGACAGGAAATGACAAGCTGCCTTCACCCTGGTATATTGATTTAGGAGGGAGATGCTTGTGCAGAAAAAGCAATACTTGTTCAAGTCACTGGACAGTCTGAGGATTTGAGGAGGAGGTGGGGAGGGGCTGAGGCTTTACACTAAAAAGGCTGGAGTCATCAGACTTTAAAATAGCATGTGTGGCCTTTTTCAGTGAAAATAGAGAGTAATGTGGCTATAAAAAGCAAAGTAAACTACCAGTTGACTGCCTCTTTTATGCCATACACATCTCTGAAGGTTAAATTTGTTATTTTAGAAAAACATAGGGTAGGTTTGAAAAGAAAACTCAGGTTGTTTGGCTTCAGTTTTTTATTATGTGAAATCAAAAAGTCATCTCACACTGAAGAAGCAAAAATACTCACCTTTAATATTGTGTTAATGAACAGAACTGCGCTATCTTTTAAAATTCCTTTAATAACATTGTCTAGTGTTTAATACTTAAGCATAGTTTGTGGACATAAATTTGACTGTCATATTAATTTGCAACTATAAAAAGGAAATTCACAGGTTCACGAGAGTGTGAAGAACTAAATGTCCATACTGCAAAAATTTCCAGTTTTTAAACTTTCTCTTATGGATCCAGTTTTCTAAAAAATGCTGTGTATTTTTTAATACTAATGTTTGTCATATATAAGAAATGTGCAAATCACTAGTGACCTTTTGATTTTATAGTTATTGAAAGGAAATGAAAGAAAAAAGATGTACAGATTTGAAGAGAAGAATGAAAGTAGGCATCTTATTCTCAATATGACATTCCTGTATTGAAGGCAAGTCTGATAAAAGTTAGAGACATCTCTGGATTGCCTGAAATAGTAATGCTTAAAATGTGGTTATCTCATTTTGTTAACTTTTTTTTTAATTTTTTGTTTCTAATGCTTTATCTATGTAATACCTAACATGAGGGGGATCTTTTTTTTTCTTTCTGTCTTAGCAGCAGTGGAGTTCAGATATGTAAAGACAGAAATATGAAAATATTAGTGTACAATAAAAATCAGATTTGGAAATGGGCAAAAATCCAGGAAACCTTTAAAGATCTAATTTTATTCATCCAGTGTTGAAAACACACTTCTTTCTCTATTTTATCGCAGCCCAAATCTACTAAGTTGTTCAGAAGTCCCAGGACTTTGGCTCTTTAAGAAACCTCTCTTCTCTCACTGACTGGTCTGGAAACTGTCTATCTTTGCAAGGACTATTCTTTGGCTTCTTTAGACATTTCAGCTCTTTGGATCTCAAATCACCTTTGACAATTAGAATTAGTAACTCATGTTCTTTCAGCTACACAATACAATCACTCTTGATTTCATTTAGAACGTTCATTTTGTTTAAAGGTTCAACTGTTTGAGACATCATTTTGTACATGTGAACTTTTTTTTTCAGTTAAAATCATTAATGATTATAGCTGTTCCAGGCAATTTGATACTGTTGTATCAAATCTTTCCCTTTTTATGCCTCTACAACCCTTCTTAAATACATTGAAAATGACACTTCCAGGCATTCATGTTCCTTATCTTTTTTTCTACTATGGCCTAACTGCCTCTCTCCCTCCTTTCTTCTATAGGTTATTCTCCATACTGAAAGTGTTTTCTAATGCTCAGAAAATCACTCAACAAAATGTAATGTTTATTTGGGGAGCATTAGAGCTGTTGGACAGCAATATCTTGTCTGTCTGAATTCTTTTCATCTACATAATTTTCTGGCTACTCTTAATGTTGCCTTTCCACCTTTCCTAAAGAAACTTGTTTTTATATTTCAGGCCCTTTTTGTTGTATCTATATACACAGACAAAGGAATTTATATAAGAACTGACAGCTTTTAATGATTTAATGAACACACACTGTTAAAAGGCAGCTGAGTCATAGCCATGGTATAAAACATTTGGGTGATCTTATACTTTTAACTTTGGGGAGTTGAGTAACTAATCAGTTCATTCACAAATTAGAATTTTTATGCATTTATGGTGTTTTTAAACGTATGGTCATAGTTTGTCCTGTTATTCAGTTTCCTATTTCAAAAAAGTAATAACATTTTCAGAAAAGCTTGTTGAAGTGAATGTAAAATAATTTGCAAAAACACGTTCACCTGAAGAAAGTAGCTGGAAAAGGAGCACAATGATACAAAAGTGCAGGAAGGACAAATGCTATTTCTTTTGGAGGCTGTGGCACTGGGAAGTTCCTCCCTGCTAAGATTATATTGTGAGCTGGTGTTTGGATATTGGTTCAATGCAATGTGATAACCTGAACACTTTATGTCTGAAGGAAGTTCATACATCTGTTAATTAGTTTAAAATATCTGCCTCAGGGCATGAAATCAATTAGGCTGAACATCTCACACAGGAAACTGGTAAATAAACATACAGGTGTTCCAGCCAGCATGCAGATTAGTAAGAAATATTTGTATTATTGAAAGCCCATTTCTAGTACTTCTGTGCTTGACATAAGCTAGAGGGCAAGCAGGGCTGAGGGGTTTTCCCACTGGTGTTGACAAGCGGGCAGTGTTGCCCAGTCTATGTCCCCAGAGCGGGAGGTGCAGCAGAGCTGAGAGTGCACGAGGTGCTGAGCCTGAAGTGAAAATATCCCTGAATGTGGACTGGTGGTGGGAGTGAAGAGGCAGCAGTCCTTGAGCTGGGCAGACAAAACAGGAGAAAGAGGGACGGGCTAGCCCCAGAAATAGAATGGCGTCAATTATTTCATATGGGCTATGTCTAAGGACATAGAATGACTGTGCCTTGCTGAGTAGGCCAGGCCAATATGAGAGCATAATCCAGCATTCAAAAAATTATGATGATCATCATCTCCATCTGTGCCTGTGTATTTTCACAAAAATGAAACGGAATATCTTATTTTCTCATGTAAGTGATATGTGATATTTTTTCCTGCCTTTTCTCTCTATTATTAAAAAATTAGGGGAGAGAAATTTTTAGAGATCTGTGAGCTAATAAACCTCAGGTTGTTGCAAGCTAGAAGAGTATAATAGAAAAGTGTGACTACTCGGTACTTATGCATTTCACTAGCATTTGTTGATAACCAGAGCTGGAGGCAAGCCTGAGACCACAACCCACTGACACCAACCCTCCAGCAGGGTCACTTTACCTGCTCATAAACAGACCTGTCCCACCCAGACTAAAAGGAGATGGGAAGCTTTTTCCTCCAGCTTAATACTGGAAGGAGTCTTCCAGGTCAGAAAATTTAGCCAGGCACTCTTCCGTGTCTAGAGGGCTGGGAAGGGCGAAATTTTGCAATAGCTGAAAAAGAGGACAAGAAGCTGGGTCTCCTATGGTATTTCCCACAGTGGAACAGAAAACTAAAGATGAAAGAAAAAGATGAAGCAATGGAGGAAAAAGGCCAAAACCACCACTACCACCACCAGAACCTTTCACATTTCAGTAAAGGATGTGGAAAGATTTCTACCCTTTCACAGGTCATTCCTCTTGAGGCACTCTGTAGCAAGGCACTGTGTATTGCACCACCTTTTTTTTTCCCCCTGGGCCAGTGTCCCTTTTGTTTTGGAACCTTTTGGGCGGCCTGTCAGTCTCTGCTTTTATGGTTTCATGTACTTAAAGAGGTCTCACTAAACCAAACAGCCCATAGCACTAGAGCACTAGAAGTTTTTCTTTGAACCTGCCAAGTGTTGAAGTGCCACACTGTGGGCAGGGTGACAGACGGTTCTGAAAGCAGCAAGTCTGCCAGGAAGGCAAAGAAGGAGGCAGCAGCCTGGCTGTAGCAAAGGAAGGCCAGGGGGATATGGGATGGCAGTCGGGAGGATATGGAGCGACAGAAAAGTACCCATGCACGGCTGGTTTGTTGATTGTCCCATGGAGGACTTCACTGTTGAGACTGGATAACAAGAGAGCACCACTTGGGTTTTGCCAAACAAGGTGAGATCTCTGGTTCACCAAATGTTACACAAAAAAACAATGAATCATAGATGATGTATTTTGACATTTTCCCACCTAAAAATACTATTTTTACCTCGCAAAACACGAACTTTGTTGTATTCTGAAACTAGAGGCTCCTTTTTTCTTCATGATCTGTCTTACATATTTGATAAACTCTCCCTCAAGACCCTGTAAGATGATATTAGTCAATAGTGCTAACATCAAAGGTTCTTTATTGAATATGATCAAGGAACCTCTAATGTCAATACAAGGGGTGTTTGTTTTGCAGCTGGTTGGCAGCCAGCCAGTTGCTGTGCAGTTATGAAGCTCCTTAATGCTGAAGTGGCTTTAAAAGTGTGGTGAAAAAGACTGATGGAAGGCCTACAACTCTAGACTGTGCAGGAAAGGGATTGCTTGTGTATTACAAAGGTAATATTTTTTAGTTTATGTTTAAAAGGGATGGAAAGGAAAGAAAAAAATGAAGGTAAAAAAGCAACTCTGTATTTTTTCAGCTGTGTATGCCAACCTGGCAACTAGTGCAAATTAGTGAAATGTTACCAGTGACCCCTTTTCTCATCAAAGATGAATAAATTAAGTGAGGTAGAAAATATAACATTAAATATACAGTAGAATAGCAGAAACTCTTGTGACCCTCCTTGCTGGAATTTTGCGCCTCTGGATTTCAGTTCTTGTGGTGGCAGGCAGAAACATGAGACGCTTCAGCCCTGACTCGATTCACAGAATGAGGGCTGAAAGTGGCAGCTGACCCTTGTGAATGACCAAGGGTTGAATTCGTCCACTGTAAATTATGCATTCAAAGGAAGTTTAGCAGCAAATTATTTTGGAATTTGTCACACTTATATCTTAGGCTTGTGAGATGCAGTAGCACACCTTGTTTATGGATGTTTCTTTCAGTACCATTCAGATAAATCACCCTAAAACTGCAGTGGTGCTGTCAGGAATCTTCTAGGGGTGTTGGAGGTGTGGAGCTGGCTGAAGGCTGTTTTGATGAGATAGCTGAAAGACAAACTAAAGTTTTGGCTCTGCCGTGAGATTTTGGAGCAGTGCTGCAGGAGTCAATGTATCATCCATCTATATAAAGATCAGATACAGATGGTGGCATAGAATAGCTGCAATATGGACAGATTATTTTTACTCAGTTGTGTGTGAATGGATTCTATTCAAGTTACTGTGTTGTCTCCTTGGATTATGTATGTTAATTTTTTACATTCAAAAAACAAGTGTATCTCTGTCTCTGCTAATGCTAATACCTCAGAAAGTGTGTGAATAGTAAAACTCAGTCTTCACCCTGCTTTTGCAGCCCAAGACCAAAAATCCCACAAGTTAAGACTTTAAGCTACCCTAAAGTGAATGAATTAAGACTCCATTGGTTTGGCATATTATCAGCTGATGCTATTGTTACCCATGAAAGCAGTGATAAATTTTGAATACTGCAGTGCATGGGAGCAGTGAGTGAGGCCTGAAAGGAGCATCAGTCAGTGAAAGCTCCCCATCTTGCTGCACTTGCTGACATAGAAATGAGAAAAGTTTGGTTTATAATCTTAGTGCCTTTATACTAATACTGGTTACAAAATCTAAACTCTGTCTTAATGTTGCAGAATGGGTTTGCACAAAGTCTGAAGCGCAGGATGAAAGCTGTGACACACAGCGGGTTGTGGAGTGTCACTGGCGAGCTGGGGACAGGACAAGGACGTTCGTTTCAGGGCACATTTTCTCGTGAAGGGAGAGAAGCAAAGTGTGATAGCTGACAAGCTGGAGTTTGGTGTTCACACTGACAAATACATGCATCTCTAGGGATGTAAAATTTCCAAACAAGCTCTTAGGGATGTATAAAAATAAGCAATCAATTGCTTACAGTCTGATAAGGGCACATATTTACTTCTGATTTAGAACAAGCATGTTGGAATCTGATTCATGTCTTGGTACCAACAATGAACTAATTCTAATTTTAGTGGTTTGCATGGTCCTATTTTTAAAAATGAAACTATAATGTATAAGATGGCTGTTTCTTTATAAGGCTATTTGCATGCAGAGTTTAATGAAGATGTGGCAATTTTAAGATTTTTTACAAGAAAAATAGTCGTTAAAGTCTTTTATAATTGGCGAATATACTCATTAAATGAGAGATTATGAAATAAAATTTCTAATTAAACCAAAATGTTTAAATAGGTTCTTAGCGTCTAAATTAAAATTTTGAATTGAATTTAGGTCATATCCATAGCTTTAGTTGATGTAAAAGTAAAAAACTGGTAAAAATTAAGTAACTGCTTTTTTGAGAGTAGGAAATGCAGAAAAATCAGGTTTTTGCAATAGCAAAATTTTGTACATGTTCTACATTTGAGTGTTTGATTCAAATCTCATTTGAATTTCTTGCATTAAAAAAAAGAAAGAGATGTTTTATGAATTAGAAAAGTGAAAAGGAAACATCAACCATAGGATGAACTTGTCTGATATTTAAACTCAAACATTAAGTAGCTGAACAGCCTTGACATCAAACTAAAAAAACCTATAATTATGCATTGGCAATAGAAGTAAAGCTATTTTCACTAAGTTCTATAAAGATGTTGCTGATAATCCTCTTCTGATTTTTACCTGCTTAAAAAATCAGTGAAAAAATAGAAACTTAGGATTTCAGAATTTTCATTTGAGGTACTCTCCTAAATAAGTAGAGGAAATAAAAATAGTCACCTACTTATGTATTGTCTTTGTTGCATCTTTTTGTGAGTGGTTCTTGATACTGTTCTTTTTTCCCTCCTACACTAAGTTCAGT